>NC_063173.1:24538028-24873659 GCF_023159225.1 Perognathus longimembris pacificus | reverse complement strand
CCCATTAGTTGGTCAGTTGGTTTACACCAGTTTTGCAAGCATTGCTTTTGGAGTCATTTGTCTTTTTACCCTGTGACTCTCGATTTTGATAATCCCTTTCAGTTTCCTCGTTCTGATACAAGTATATGCAGTTTCCAATGGATTCAGATAAGATACAGTGATAGTGTAGGTACAACCACAGGAAGGGGATACAAGAAGATCATCAAGAAATTTATTACAATGGGAAGAGGATCCGGATAACAGCTGACCTCTCCACACAAACCTACCACGCGCGAAGAGAATGGAAGAACACCATCCAAATCCTACAGGCCAACAATTGCCAACCCAGAATTCAATACCCAGCAAAACTGGAATTCACCTTCGAGGGAGAAACCAGATCTTTCCATAGCAAAGAGGATCTAAAGGAGTATGTGAATGAAAAACCAGCCTTATAGCGAACTCTAAGAGGGGAACCCCACCCCACAGAAAAACCACAGGCTCCCAGACAGAAACAGAATCAAACTACAATAGCCAGAGCCCAACAGAAAGAGCAGCTCAATAAAGAAAAGAAAAGAAGGAGAGGAAAAACAGCCTAACAGGAAAATGGAAGGGAAAAAAGACTTATCCATGATCTCTTTGAATATAAACGGTATAAACTCTCTGACAAAGATGAGCAGACTGACAGAGTGGATCTGTAAACAAAAAGTTGCCATCTGTTGTCTTCAAGAGACCCACCTTACAGCAAGGGACAAAAACAGGCTCCGAATGAAAGGATGGAGCAAGATCTTGCAAGCAAACGCACCTACCAAAACGGCAAGAGTAGCCATCCTGATCTCAGACAAGCTGGACTTTTCATTAAAATCAACTCAAAAAGACAAAGAAGGCCACTATATTTTAATACAAGGAAAAATCCAGAATCAAGACATTACGGTGATAAATGTATACTCACCGAACAAAATTGGACCTACATATGCCAAGCAAATTCTCACAGAACTACATAACAAGATAGACCCAAACACAATCATAGTGGGTGACTTTAATACTCCACTCTCTCCAAGAGACAGATCCAGCACCCAGAGGATTAGCAAGGGAGCTGAGGACCTAAGTAATACCATGTCTCAAATGGATCTGATAGATCTGTATAGAGTCTTTCACCCTACAGAGACCCCATACATACTCTTCTCAGCAGCCATTCAACAAATAAATAAGACTAAAAACCCTGCCAGAGCAGCCAGCAGGAAACTTGAGGCTGAGTCAGCAGCGCCCATTTTCAACCCAGTAAAGAGATCTGAGGAGGGAAAGCTCTGCCCAGGGCAGGATGGGCTCCCCCAGGGCAGCATGGACTCCCCCAGGGCAGGACGGGTACCCCCAGTGCCGGATGGGCTCCCCCAGGGCAGGATGGCCTCCCCCAGGGCAAGGATGGCCTCCCCCAGGGCAGGACGGGCTCCGCCAGGGCAGGAGTGCTCCCCTACTCAGGTAAGGGCAGCTAGAAGCAGCCCTACCCTTCTTCAGAACTCAAGGGTTCCAGACAGGCCACAACCCGCCCCACCCCCACCCCACACCCCAGCTCCACTAGGCCACAGGAAGGCTGACACCCCAAGACAGCCCTACATGCTCCATCAAGAGACTGCTTCGTGCACACAGGGGAACCTGTCCAAGCTCTCCCAAATCAATGGAAAGAGTCTCTTTTCCAATGACAGGTTGTTAATGTCTGCTTGTTTCATTACTTTTATTTTCTCTCTTTCCTTACTTTTATTAACTTCACTTTTTTCTACTTCATCCCTAGATACACAGCCAACCGTGTTTGCTCAGCCTCCTCCTTCACTGTGTACCTTCCTTCCTAACTCCGACTCGGTTGCTCTGGTGAAGCCCAGCCTGGCCACATCGAGCTTCTGCTGCTCACAGAGTCTCAGGAACTTTTCAGCTCAGGCTGGCCTGGAACCGTGGTCCTCCCGAATTCACGCCCACTGTGAGGATGATGAACCACGGGAGCAGCCCAGACGGTGGGTGATAAGGAGTCTGCTGTGTTGCCTGGGTTGGCATCAACTTTAATCAGGCAGATCTCAGACGCCTATGGAGCTACCAGAATTTCCTCCTCAGTGAACAGGAAAGCTTACGTTATTAGAAAATTATATGGAATAAAGTCAGTGTAAAATACTGTAAAATCGAGACCATCCTTCCATAAAATATGCTGTATTGAGTTATCAAATTCCTGTCTACAAATTTTGTAACACATTCATATTTTATAAACCTGGAATTAGAAGTAAGCAACCTTTGATTTCCACCTGAAAATACTTCAAAGACCAGATTGAAGGCAATTGTTTATGAGATGAATAATAATTCTATAGTTGGGTTTTTTTTGGATAAAGTTTGTGATCTATTTCCTTAACAAGATACACTTATACTTTGGTTAGAGTGATGGCAATATTTAAAATACAACATGAAAATGCATGCTGTAATTTTTTGAAAGCTATAAAAATTTTAATTCTGGTTGTACATGTTTGAATTTTTTCTTCTAAAATTTTTTTGGCTGCTTGGGTTGCTTGATCCTGGAGGATCACAGTTCAAAGTTGACCCAAGAAGGAAAGTCTCCAATTAACCACCAGAAAACTAGAAGTGGAGCTATGGGTCAAGGTGGTAGAGCCTTTGCAAAATTGCTCAAGGACAGCTTCCAGGCCACGAATGTAAGCCCTGACCCAGGAGAGGAAGTGAGGGAGGGAGGGAGGGAGAGAGAGAGAGAGAGAGAGAGAGAGAGAGGTAGAGAGAGAGAGAGCTGTATACATGATCACTCCAAAAGTGATACAAATTAAAATCAGACTAACACTATTGGTTTAATTTCATCAACTCAACATGGAAAACATGTAGTAAAATATAATTTGAATTATACACTTAGGCAAGAAAATAGATCATCCCTATGACCAAAAGTTTTATCTTGTTTCAAGGACACCAAGTTTACTTCAGTGACATAAATAAATGTATACTGTACACACTTGCCAAATTAAATCCACTTATCATGAATATGAATGAGATAAATTGAGCTTTGAGCCAAGGGCTCCTGTCTACCAGGCTGGCCTGATAGCTGTTGCACAGCGTGGACTGCCTTAGAACTTGAGGGTTCCCCAGGGCTGTGTGCCCAGTGCTGGAATCACAGGTGTGAGCCATCGCTCTCCTCCCAACTTATGATGATGTGATCAGAGTAGAAAAATACAATCCATTAATTTGACACACTTCATTTTCATAGTGATTCACAATGTTTAATAGCAAACAAAACTAATAGATATCAAGCTGTGACTTGGACTACTACTGTGGGTTCTCTACAAAACCCAGCTCAGAAGGGGTTCCTTTCCTTTGCCAGACGTGGGCCTTGAACTCAGGGCCACACGAGGGTTCCCCAGCAATGGTGCACTGTTGGGATCCGGCCTTTAGACTTGGTGGGGGGTTTGACAACCTTCCCCCCAAGCCCTAGAGGAATGCGGAAGCAGGCTACTCTCTCTTGGTCCAGAACCAGAAGAACTGGCTTTGCACCCAGCCCCCAACTCTCCTGCCTGCCCAGGCGCCTACCTGTCCCGCCCTGGCTCAGGGCTTTTGAGTGACATTAGCTCAAGGGGATCAGGTGACAGCTCTCAGCCTATCGTCGTCCTGGCCAACCGCCTTCTCTCGGAATCATCTCCGGTTACCTCCGCCTTAATAAAGCAGTTGGCTCTTGAAGCTTTCTCTGAGACGTGCATACATCTAACTTTGTTTAGCGGTAAGGGTGCGGGCATGCTTTCTCGTTTCTGCCACGAGCGTGTTAGGACGGTGCTGGCTCCCCTAACACACTCTAGCCTTATCTGTGGGCCAGGTGACTAGGGGAGAGGGTGAGAAAGGGAGTTGAAAAAAGAGTAGCTGAGTCTCGATCCCCACGGCAGGAAAGGCGACTGAGCCCGACAGTGCACCCAGGCGTGAGCGAGCAGTGGGGTGGGAGGGGAGGATGACACTTGTCAACTGCCCTGGCACTCACGTGCCTTTGGTTGGGGGGGAGGAGTGACTGGAAACCCAGGAGAACCGCACACTCCAGAGAGAGAGAGGAGAGGGCCCAGCCCAGGCAGAGGGGAGGGGAGGGAGGCGCCTTCCTCACTGCATGGGTTGGGTCACCATAGCCTGTCCCATATCAGTGATAGAGACTCTGATGGACGTTCTGTTTCCTGAGCTGCACTGGAAACACACTCTTCTCAGCTACAGACAGAATCAGCTAGAAGGAGGAGCATACACCACTGCTCTTAGTTGAGAATGAATTCCACGCCAACTTTACCCCCACTCAGGCTTTGAAACAGGATCTCAGTGTCAGACTCCCTAGTTATAGGACTGCAGGCAGGAGCTATCAGAGCCTGCTAAGATGGGTCATTTGTAGCTAAGCAAACGGTGGTATTACTTATTATATCATGAGTTCTGTATCTGTCTAAACAGGACACTCCTTCATGATCCCACTAAGTAATGCTTCGTTAAAAATATTAAGAATTCAAAATCCATTTAATCTCTATGCCCACAGAGATCATTTTACAATTTCAACCATTTCAGTGACAATAGGTGGATGGTTTGGGTACCATGCATTTATCTAATATTTCTATACTTTATTTTTGCTTTTCCTCTAACTTCACGAATAAAGTATATACAATGAGAAAATTTGGCTTAATGTCCAGAAAAATGACTCATCAATATTAAGCTGTGAGAGAAATCTAACAGTAGGAAAATCAAAGATTGTATGTTTTGTCTTGATGTAATTTGAATTCTAAGGTTGTGAAAAATGTATGGAAACAAAGTAGATAGGATAGGTTGAAATATAATTGACTTAGGCCTCACAGTTAGATATATTTTTCAAGAATAAATTACTCTCCGGAGTATAGATACATTTGGCATAAAGGATATTGTTTCCTAAGAGGGATAGAAAAGGTGACAAGAAAACTCTTTCCAACTAGCTGTAGTGTCTACAAGGATGGGGACTCTATGACCCTTACAGACAGACCTGCTCTACTATCATGGGACAGCTAAAATTAAGTGTAGAAATTTAAATACTTGCTGATATTATTTTACTGATGCAATAGACTATCCGATAGATTTTTTTTTTTTTTTAATTTTGCCAGTCCTGGGCCTTGGACTCAGGACCTGAGCACTGTCCCTGGCTTCTTTTTGCTCAAGGCTAGTGCTCTGCCACTTGAGCCACAGCGCCACTTCTGGCTGTTTTTTATATATGTGGTGCTGGGGAATCGACCCTAGTGCTTCATGTATATGAGGCAAGCACTCTTGCCACTAGGCTACATTCCCAGCCCCACATTAGCCTATCAGTATAATTAGACTTAAATGGTGCAATATTTTTTAGATTCTGAAAAAGTTAAATACATAATGATATTTTTTGATTTGTGTTTCTCTTCTGAGGCTATCAAGTAGATAAGGAACCAACATAATAGTTAATAATGTTTAAAAATATCAAAAGGTGTTAAAATTTCTAAAACTAAGATAAACTTTTATATAAAGGGAGGAACCTGTCGCATGTTAGTGTCTCATGCCTGTAATTCTTCCCTGGAGGTCTGAGTAGTACCAAAAGTGGAACTTTGGCTCAAGGGGAACAGCAGTAGCTGTGAGCAATAAAGACTTAAGGGACAGCACCCAGGCCCTGAGATAATAAACCAGCATTAACACAAATAACAAGAACAAATAAAGATGCACATTGTGCATATGCACATGCCTGCAAACACAGCACTTGGGAAGCTGAGGAATAAAGGTCATCGGTGTGAGACTAACCACAGCCAAATACTGAGACAACAAATGAAAACAGAAGAAAAGAATCAAGCAGAAAGAAGCACAACAGGATGATAATCTAACAAAGTCAAAACAAACAGAGAAAAAAAATTCATCATGAATGACAGTCTTTGTAAGTCATTCAATATTCCCATGATTTTTTTATCATTGTCCATATGGATCTAAATTAAATCAGTTATGTAAGCATTATCTTAAATTATGCTTGACATTTCCTAATGGTGCTCTCATAAGAAAAAAATCTTCAGGGTGCTAGTGGAGTGGAGTGGCTTAAGAGGTAAAGAACTGGCATACTGAATGATTAATGTATGTGTGTGTATAATTGTGTGTGTATATGTATGTATATGCCCATATATTTGTGGGGACTGCTCTCTCTGCTCCGGCTCAAATTCTTATTTTCTCTCTTATTATCCTCTCATCGCCTTCTCCCCCGACCCTCGGCCTGCAGGTTTGTCGGGGTGAGACGTGGGGATGTCTCCGTCCTGGCGGGCGCGCGACCCGCGTAGCAATGTGACCGCTATCCTACTCTGGAAGCAACGGACATAGACCACGGAGTCAGCTTCTGAGAGCGAACTAACTTTATTGAGAGAGGGGCAAGGGTAGATGATCAGGGGAAGGGGGTTGGCCAGGATTCCCATAGGCCGCGAGCTGTCAGGTGACCTCCAAGGGGCTGGTCACTTGACCTCCAAGGGGCTGGTCACTTGACCTCCAAGGGGCTACGTCACTCGACCTCCAGGGCGGGGCTGGTAGGCGCCAGGCTGGCTGCCAGCTAGGTCGGGGGTCTCTTATCGGACCGGTTTCTCCAGATTCCAATGTAGGGAGGATGGAAGGGCTGCATTCCCCAGCTGGGGGAGGTGCCTCAGGCCCCTTCCATCTAGGGGGAAGATGGACCCCAACATCTGCCTCTTTTATATTTTTTTTTTTCGAGCAGCAGGAGGCGCCCTACTCGAGAGCGCGCCATGTCTTAGGTTGCCCCCCCCCAAGGGGAGTCTTACCCGTCTTGGGCTAACGCCCTAGCTCTTCAGGCTGACCTTCCTGCCAGGCTGGCGGGCCCGATGAGAGGCCTTGGGGAGAGTAGGATTGGCACTTGAAAGAGAGCCTGATAATTTTTTCCGGTGCCGGCGGACCTTACTGAGCAGCAGGGCCTAGGGTTCGAGTGACGAGCCTCTTGGGGTTCTTATATGGCTAAAAGGCTAAAGGCCACTTGGTACCTAGACAGCTCTGGCCCATCGCTTACAACAAGAGACTCAATGTAAATATAAGGTAAATGGGAGCATAAAGCAGACATAAGCATGAGCAATCGTAATACAAGGCAAATGCAAACATGAGCAACTGTAACATATGAGCAATTGTAACACATGAGTAATTACAACAAGGCACAAGGCAATGGAGGGTCTCTTATCGGGGTCAGTCCACGGAAAACAGGAATTCTGGTCCAGTCTGGTGTCGCTCGAGGTAGCACAGGTGGCTCTTCCTTCCCCCGCTGGTGAGGTAGAGGGGCAGGTTCAGGTCCTGGTGATGTGGCAGCCAGGATGCTGGTAACTTAACAACTGAGGTTAGTAAAACACTTCATAATAAACATTGCAGCAAGGTGCCAATACCTTACTTATTATAAACATTTATAATAAAACATTAAAGTGTCCAAGTCCTTTAGCTCCTATTTCCCTCCAATGGGGACCCCCGAGATAAGCAGCAAAGGGGGGAGCGAAAGGGAGGGACAACCGTGCAAAATTTCCCTTTGGTCCTTGTGCAAGGCTGTGGGTCAGGCTGCCACAGCAAACGGTACTCCAAAGGGCGTCAGGCAGGGTCCAGGGAAGAAACAGGGCCGACACTGGGTCCAGGTCCATCGCTGGTGCAGGCAGGCTTTCCCGTTTCTCCTTAGAAAATTCCACCTCGGTCTTTGCTTTCCTGAGAGGAAACAAGGGGAGACATCCCTCAAGGGCAGGTGCCCTTGGGTGGTCATTCTGTTGGACAATATTTTACATCTCTAGCTGGTATCCAGATTGGATTCGGTTCCCCAGTAGGGAAGACGCAGGCAAATCCCCTTCCTGCGCTGATAATTGGGTCGGGTCCACGCCACGCCCCTGTCAGAGAATCCTTCCACCGGGCCTCCACTTTTAAGTAGGGTGTTTGGCTTGACCAGTGTCTCTGGAAAGCCGACAGAGGTTGGTCCTTAGAGAAATTTAAAATATTCAATGTAAACATCGCTGTCCTCAGCTGGTCCTGGGGGCTTCCCCCCCCTTTTTGTTTTAATAATTGATCCTTCAGGGTCCTATTATGCCTCTCAATTATGGCTTGACCCTTTGGGTTATAAGGTATTCCAGTGGTATGTTTAATATTCCACATTTGGAAAAATGCCTGTAAAGGCTTACTGGTGAAACAAGGTCCATTATCTGTTTTAACCTGTAAAGGCAGTCCTAGGATAGCAAAACATTGTAAGAAGTGGCTTTCAGCATGCCGTGCTCTTTCACCGGTATGCAGAGAGGCCCAACATGCACCAGAGCAGGTGTCAATGGACATAAATATATATTTTAGCCTTCCAAAGGGGGCGTAATGGGTCACATCAGTCTGCCAAATTAAATTGGGTCTTAAACCTCTTGAATTTACACCTGGAGATTGCAAGGGAGGGACTTGCACGAAAGGCATACATGATTTGCAAGTCCTTATAATCTTTTTTAAGTCTTTTATAGGAATTGAAGGAAATCTCTGATGTAACCCTCTCCAATTTAAGTGAGTACGCTCATGAAGCCCTTTGGCCATTTGGAGGTTTTGAGGTTGTACAATGGCTAGAGCTATGATGGTTCCATCCGTGGCCAGCTGGTCGGCCCTACGATTACCTTGTGCCAGGTCCCCAGGCAGTCCTTGGTGTCCACGAAGGTGCTGTAAAAAGATAGGCTCACTCCGCTCTTTTAACAGAGACCTGACTTGGATCATCAGAGGAGTGATTGGGTTTCCATCCAACTTTATGTGAACATACCAGGTTGGGTAGCAAGTTAACCACATATAGACTATCAGAGAACAAGTTCATTGGCTGTTTAACATGGGCTTGAGTAGGCATACAGAGTCTAGTTTAAGCTCTGCCCCCAAGATCTTGAAGGGGTATACTTTCTGAACCTTGTTATTGGCTATATGCAGCCCTCCTCTTTGAAGGAGTGTTTGGGCCTTGCTATAGGCCAAATCTAGCACATGGGCATCTGCTGATCCAATAATAATGTTGTCCAATTAAATGCATATAATCCGATCTTCTCCTGTATTAATTAAGAATCGGAACTTTTTTCCAAATATCATGATTACTGTCTCTGGCAATAGGGACTGCCCAGCAAGGGGCTTTAGGCTGTTTATTGCCTTGGTTGGTGGGGAATCTAAAAGTCAGGCTGTAAAGCAGATGTTTTGTCCAGGACGTGTTCGGCCTGCCTCTCTCAAGAACCATCCTCTTGGATTCATGAAAATCTGTAGTTTCAAGGCCTCTGAATTTAAAAGTGGCCAGGCCGGTCTTTTTTTTTTTTTTTTTTTGCTGCGGGGCACCGCCGCCACAGAAAAGCGGCTCAGGGCTGCCGAAATCTGCATATGTATAGAGTCAAGCTGAGCCTCACATGGGGGAGGGGTAGCAAGCCTGCGGCTGCTCTGCTCCTCTCCTGCCAGCCTCGGCTTTGGATTCCTGGGTACCGAACGAGATTTGGTCCCAGGGCTTTTTGGAGTAGGCATCGGGGCCCACTCCAGATCAAAATTACCTCCGGCTTCCTTCTCCTGAATCCAGGGGTTCCCCGCCCGGGTCCCAAGAGAGGCAAGCCTTGAGAGTCTTAATGGCTCGCAGTGGGGGTTCTCCTCCACGTTTTGTTGTTTGTAATTCCCGCTCTAGTCGGTCCCAAATTTCCCATGAGAGTGGGTTGGCTCCAGTTGGCCACGGGACCCTGTGGGTCAATTCCTCCCAAATTTGTATGGCGCAGGGCTCTGAGATATTAATCCCCGCGTTTTGGAGGGTGAACTTTAGGATCTTAGGGGGCGAATTGTTTCGCCGACTCTGGACTTGTCCCATCCTCTTACCTGGGGTGGGAGGATCGCGCGTCTCAGGATTTCCAACCTGTTTCCGTCAGGGCCGGTCGGGAGCCGGGCTTTCTTGCGTGGATTCGTGCAAACCACGTGGGGCGCCACTCTGTGGGGACTGCTCTCTCTGCTCCGGCTCAAATTCTTATTTTCTCTCTTATTATCCTCTCATCGCCTTCTCCCCCGACCCTCGGCCTGCAGGTTTGTCGGGGTGAGACGTGGGGATGTCTCCGTCCTGGCGGGCGCGCGACCCGCGTGGCAATGTGACCGCTATCCTACTCTGGAAGCAACGGACATAGACCACGGAGTCAGCTTCTGAGAGCAAACTAACTTTATTGAGAGAGGGGCAAGGGTAGATGATCAGGGGAAGGGGGTTGGCCAGGATTCCCATAGGCCGCGAGCTGTCAGGTGACCTCCAAGGGGCTGGTCACTTGACCTCCAAGGGGCTGGTCACTTGACCTCCAAGGGGCTACGTCACTCGACCTCCAGGGCGGGGCTGGTAGGCGCCAGGCTGGCTGCCAGCTAGGTCGGGGGTCTCTTATCGGACCGGTTTCTCCAGATTCCAATGTAGGGAGGATGGAAGGGCTGCATTCCCCAGCTGGGGGAGGTGCCTCAGGCCCCTTCCATCTAGGGGGAAGATGGACCCCAACATATATTGGGACTTGATAATTTATATAAGACTCCAGACACTCACACAGTGAGGCCAAAGAGGATAGCCTAGGAGTGTTTGGCCAAGGCTCAATAATATTCTATAAATGAACTCCAAGGAAAGGAAACAGGAGACATTTTTAGTTGCCATTATTGCTGTGTTTGTTTCCTTTTCCTATAATCTTGTTTGCTAGTTTGTATTTGGAGGGTAAGGGAGAGCACAGAAAAGGGGGGACAAGGTTGAACAAATACAACAGTGACACTCACTAGACACTGTGTGGTGGGAATGCGAGGGAAAAACCCGAAGAAAGCGAGGGAAGGGGAGACCTGGTTCCAAAAGAGTTACATTCCTTGCTCATTTCCTTCATGGAACTGTAGCCCACGGTGTATCAATTCTACAACCACAATAAAAAGAGAAACATAAACCCCTGCCTTGAAATCCTAAGATCATCCAAAATATTGAAACTAATATGTTCTTGAGTTTATAGATAAGATCTATTATAGTACTGTTAAAATATTATATGCTTTGTACTCTATGTAGCTTTAATATCTGTTAAGTCTTGCTTCTGATCCCATCAGTGATTTTTGTCCTTTATGTAAAAAACGTAACATTATTATAATTTCTAATTAAATTCCTCTAGGGGAAAGTATAAGAAATATATGGGGGTGAATTTTCTCTTTTCTGGGATTATACAGAAAAGATTTACAAATCAGATGACACTTAAAGAAGCATAGGTCTTTAAACCAGGCTGAGCACAAATATCATTTATTTTACAGCACTCCAGATGGTTTCTACAGGGCTATTAGCAAGTAGAAGAAAGCTGGACCATCAAGATAGAGCATCTTTCTTACCAATGGAATAAAAGAACACAGCTGTGATCTTAGGAGTTGCAGTTCATTAGACACAGTGAAGAGGTGTGCTAAAAAGAAATAAAGGAATTGCAGTTTTTATTTAACTCAAATTTCCATATATATATAATTTTGCAGTCATGGGATGGGTCTCTCTTACTTTAGGCATTCACTGCTTTTTTTGTTTGCATTATTTGTAAGTGGAAGTCTGACGTTTTCCTGAGAGCTATCCTTACGATGGGAATCTCTTCCTTACACTGGCATGGGGAAGCATGTGTTTGTATTACAGTGATATCAAACTTGTTGATTGAGATAGTGTTTCACTAATTTTCCTTCTCTGGGTTTGAGTCAAGAACCTTTCCATTTCTGGCTTCTGAGTAGAAAGGAATTCTGGAAATTGCTGCCACAAACATCCCTTCAAGCATTTTTGAAGCTTTAATGTTGTGCATGCCTTAATAGTATAGAGGGGTGATTTATAGAGGAATGATTGAATTTTGAAGAAAGAACATGGCATTTCTCTGAATAACTATAGGTTTGGATTTCAAAATCAATGATCTTTATAGAGAATTTGAAATGTCAGCCACGGACAGAGCAGAAACTCGCCATATCAATCCACTATGCAGCATCAATTCATTGGACCTTAGTTCCCAGTGGCTCTGTGATTTCTGTCAAAAATTCATAATAGTTATAACTATTTCCAAATCCTAATAATAATTCTAGTTATTTGCTATCACAGTGAAAATAAGTTAGAGAAGTTGTTTCTGCATAGTTGAAAAACAACTTCCTAGTAATTATGTATCAACTCATTGGCCATTGACAATTCTTGAATGTGATTTTCTACATGACTGCCTATGTTAGCTAACTTTTAAACCTCTTTGAAATATAAAAGTAGATTCTCAATCACTATGTGTGGATCATAGGTCCCATTTTGAAGCACACAAACATAGAACATCCTTGTTATCACAGAACATTCTACTGGAGAGTGATGTAAAGAACAGATATTTCATAATTTCTCTGAAAGAGTATTGCTGTCATAAGGAACATTTGAGTAGAGCCAATGTGGATCAAGTCTGTTAGCTATTTGTATATGACCTTGGTTGTAAGTTGAATTCTTTTATATTCTCATCAATAATATGATCATGGGGCTGGGGATATAGCCTAGTGGCAAGAGTGCCTGCCTCGGATACACGAGGCCCTAGGTTCGATTCCCCAGCACCACATATACAGAAAATGGCCAGAAGCAGCGCTGTGGCTCAAGTGGCAGAGTGCTAGCCTTGAGCGGGAAGAAGCCAGGGACAGTGCTCAGGCCCTGAGTCCAAGGCCCAGGACTGGCCAAAAAAAAATAATAATAATAATAATATGATCATGGTTCACAACTCCTGCTTGTGTATGGGGACCAAAGAGCTGTTACAGAAAAGAACAAGAATTGTACTTGGTAGACAAAATCCAGAAGCACGAGTTGACAAATGCATTAACGTATTTATTAAAATAAGTATTTTAAAGGCAAGAACTCCGGGCCTGGGTGGTGTCCCTGAGTTACTTTGCACAAGGCTGTTGCTGCACCACTTAAGCTGGAGTTCACCCTCCATCTTTTTGATGGATTTTTGGACATACGTATCCCATGAACTTTTCCCTGCCCCAGCTGGCCCTGAACCGCAACTCTCCGCTCTCAGCCTTCTCAGTAGGTAGCTACATTGACAGATGTTAGTCCCCAGAGCTTGGCCATAGCAAAGTTTTAACTGAGATATGAAGAACACCTACTTAATCTCCACATTGAGTGGAAGTTCATCTATAGGTAACATTGTGATGTCTACAAAAAGAAGAGAGAAGCTGAGTTGGAGCCACTGAACACAACCCCCGCAGGAACCACCGACACTAGCTAACGGATTTTTCAGTTTTGGAGATAATCACACAACAAAGAACTGTTTCATTTATTACCAGTTTTTTCAGTACTGAGGTATGGATTTAAGTCCGTGTTTCACTAGGCAAGCACTCTATCAGTTGGGTCATGTCCCTCTCTTTCTTCCCATCTTCCTTTATTATTATTACTTTTTCTTTTTTATAATTTTATTTATTAATTAAATTTTGTCATGCAAAAGGGTACAGTTACATAATTGGGCAGTATGTACATTTCTTTTTTTATTAATTAAAAAAAACTTTTGACATGGTGTTGTGCCAAAGGTGTACAGTAGTTTCATAATACGGCAGTATATACATTTCTTGTGATATCCTATACCCTGTTTTTCTTTCCCTTCCCTAGATCAGGTAGATATATATACAATACACAGTGTACCAAAAACATATACAGTATTCACATGGCCTTCGCCAAAGGAAATTCACCTAGGACTTTAAATGTAACGTCAACAACAGAGTTGGCTTATCCTTGTCTTATATGAACATACATGCCAGGCTAGCTGTATACCTCCTTCCGTATGGATCCAGGGCCTATTTGCCCCTGGTGTGGTCCCCATTCCCTCTCATGCATGGTCGCTGGCTAGTAGGAAGTAATGTGGGAGCGAGGGCCATGGATAAGCTCCGGACGGGGTATGCCGCAAGAATGCCCCACTGCCTCATACTCGCCAAGGAGGCCGGGTACGCGTGGACATCTCGGAGTCAGCTTCAGGAGCTTCCCAACGTTTTTTTCAGGGGAGGGGGTTATATAACAGTAATGGCGGCAGGAAGAGGAGGGACTAACTGGGTATTAACGATTGGCTGATGAACTGTCCATCATGGTGATGTCTTGGAACTTCCCGCAGAGGCGGAGATCACAGTCCCCCCAGGACCGGTCCCCTGGGCTCAGCGTGGCGCCATGGTGGCACATGTGCTCACAGTCGGAGGGCGGGCTGGTTTGGCTGACTCTTCTGGTTTTGGACCAGGAAGGAGGTAGGAGTGGCTAACAGTCAAGCAACCCCAGGTCTTAACGGTATAGCCATCCCCGACAATACATACATCACTTTTGAGCTATTGTGATCCACTGAGAGGTGTATTTTTGACCTTTATATGTTGAGTAGTTGTTTGGTTTTAGTTAAATAATCTTTAGTTGCTGACCCAAACCTGTGGAAATACCATTTGACAAGGAGTTTTTGGTTTCACATACCTGGTCTCTACTGTCTCCGCTCCCCGCACCTTAACAGTCATATATCAGGGAGATCATGCCCCTTTGTTTTCTGTGTTCTAGACTAAGATTCTGATCTTTCACTTTTCTGTTTAGTGCATTTTACTTTCCCTGAATCTTATGTACATATACCTTAGGCTGGTAATAGTCAAATTTCCAGGTGATCACAACCTATTATTTCCACATTTAACTCTGTATTTTTTCCCTAGCATTGCATGTCTTTGATTATTGAATTTGTATTATTTTGTAATCTCTGTCACTTGATAACTTAATTTAGCTATAAGTAGTATTAATTTTGTCCTTTTACTCTTGTAGGAAGCATGCTGTTACTTTACAAATCAATTTCATTCCTAGACTATTCCCTGAGTTAATCTGTATTATCACTTTGAGATTTTTTGTTATTAGTAATAATATTTTAGTTTAAGAAATTTCCATTTAGGATTCTTCATAAAATAGGTCGTGTTATGAACCAAAGTAGTTTCGTTTGTATGGAAAGTTGTTATTTCTACATCAGTTTTCTACATCAGTTATATTGATCACAGTGTTCTTGGTCAGCAGTTTTACTTTTTCCACTTCAGAACTTTTAATTTAACATCTCAATCTCCTGACCTGCAGGATATCTTATGAGAAGTCTACTGGAGTGAAAACTAGAAATTCCTTTGTATGCGATGGATTATTTTCTCTTGTTGCTCTTTGCATTTTCTCTTATGCATCTTTGATGATTGTTTGATCACTATATCTTGGTGAACTCCTCTTTATGTTGACTTTAGTTAGAATTTGGCATCTTGGTGTTTTCTTTCTTCAGACTAGTGAAATTTCACCTATTCTTTCTTTAAAATGTCTTCTGGCTATTTTAGAAAACATTTCATTCACTGTATATTGATAAGGTCTCTTGATGCTATCACATAATTTCTATAGGCTTTGTTTGTTCTTATTCAGGACTTTCCCAGTTCTTTCTCTATTTTGCCATAGCAAATATTCTACCTTCAATGTCACTGACTTTTCATTTTAAGTCAACTGTCAAAACTTCCTATATATACACATTATATTGTATTTTGTTGTTGCACTCACTGTATTGTCCTCTCTAGGATTTCTACTTAGTTTAGTAGTATTATTTTTTGAGATGGGTGTTAGTATGTAGCCTGAACTGGCCTCAACCCGTTCTATGTATCGCAGGCTGACCTCAAACTCACCATCACCCTGCTGAAACTTTCTAAGTGGTAGGTCTCCAAGCATGGGATACCATATCAAGCAATGTTTAGCTTTTAACAATGGTTTTTCTTGGTGAAACTTTCCATTTGTCTTTTTTCCCCATGACTAACTTGTTTTTCTCAAAGTGACAAAGCCTTTGCCTATGAGGAAAGTGTACCTTAAGTTTGAAATTGGCAAAGAACTGAGGTGAGCAATATTCTGTTCTGAGTTCCTTTCTCTGAGTCCTTTACTGATCTCATTGCTGTATAAATTCACCCACATCTTGATGTTTCTGAGGAACCATTCTGCCAACAGCCATTCATGTTAGAAACACTGAATGTCAGCATTAATCTAGGGATGTAGAATTTCCAATGATGAGGCTAAAAGGAATGAAGGATATCATCAAATTAGCATAGCTTTCCCAGTATCACTTATTGACCAGATCATCCTTTCCCTGTTCCGTATGCTTGACAACCTTTTTGAATATCAGTTGCATATATATTTTCAGAGAGGAGTACTTCTCAGAAAATTAGGCACATTTTTAGAGATGAGCAAGATGGTAGAGTAAAATTTTCTCTATTTGATTCAGTCAATAAAAGTTTCAGAGTAGCAAAAAAATACAATGTTCAGGGGCTTGGAATATGGCCTAGTGTTAGAGTACCTGCCTCACATATATGAAACCATTGGTTTGATTCCTCACCACCACATAAATAGAAAAATCCAGAAGTGGCTTAGCGGTAGTGTCCTAGCCTTGAGCAAAAAGAAGCCATGGACAGTGCTCAGGCACTGAGTTCAAGCCCCAGAACTGGCATAAAAAGAAAGGAAAAAGAAATATAATATTCGGAACAGAGAAAGAGTACTGCAAAGCATGAAAGAAGGGCATGACAGATAAAAAGCACCGTGAAGCCGAAAGAGCAGTGAATTAGGAAACAGTCTACAGCTCCAGCTCTATGTGCACATATAGCACAGAATCATGCACTAGACCCCATGAGAGAATCCGGTTACTTTTCCTCTAAGAGGTGCTGGCAAGAGGCCTGCGTTTGTCTGGGCAAAGGTTTGCTGTTGGGCTACTTGCTCAGTCCAGTCTGAGAGATGATACCTGGACCCTGCTACTACACAGTCACCACTGAACACTGAAGATACTTCAACTGAAAGACTTTGGGTTACTAAAATTCCAACAAATGACTTAATCTCTTGGCTCCTCTCCTTTTCTTCTATGCTCCCTCTATCCAGCTCTCTGTATATGCCACTTATGAACTCTGAAGAAAGTCATGATCATGTGTTTGGAAATAAATTTTGGACAAATGCCTACCTTTCCTCCGTTGTTGTTGAATACAGAAAGCTGGCAGGTGAGGAAGGGAAGAGCTCCTTGGGATAGATAGATGCTCTAGGATACTGCTGTGCCCTGGAAAAGTGCTTTATACACAGAAGAAAGTTTGTTTTCCACATATGTTTTATCAACATAGTGGTCAGCCTTGTGGTTTCCTGTATAAGACTTTTGGACAAATGAGAGGTTTCTCAACATTTTGTCTTCTTCTATCTCTCTCGACTTCTGCCCTTACCCACCCCAGCCACTTTTCCTGTAAGTGATTGTTACTTTGGTGTTTCTACTACTGGACCAGTGATACCAAGCAATGTAAGCGGTCACAGAAGTTTCCTGATAAGGACAAAGCATACTGTCTTTAGTGATTACTCAAACCCCACCCATGACCCAACCTCACCTTTTTGTTATCAAAGCATGAATGTGTAGTGTAGGTCAGAGGGGAGTGTCAGACAGAGTGATCTGGAAACTGAAACTTTAGAGGTCATGTTGATGTGAGCAATGAAGTGTTGCTTGACTGGGAAGTTAAAAAAGAGATAATGACAAGGCTGAAGAAGGACATTTAGGTGGTGAAAATGTTAGGATGTCAGACTGACCATCCAGGTAGGTATTGAGATGTGTGTAAACAAGGCTATTAGGCCAAAAATAATGTAATAAACTCTCATGTGTACACCAGTAACAATAAGTGTTCATTACAGTTTTTATTTGGCAGCAATTTCTCTTTCAGTATAATTAAATACGACTTATGGCCCCATATTACTGTGAGATTGCAGTGTTCAATTGAAACTTGCTCAGCATATCTCTTCTCTTCCTTAGTGTGTACAAGAGCTAAATAAACATCATTGAATAGCACATGGCCTTCATTAGGTGAACTAAAGTCTAATTTGGTACTATGTCTGAGACAATTGTCTCAGGGATGGAAGTGGAGTTGTGGCTAAAGTGGCAGAGCACTAGCTTTTAGGTCAAAAGTTCTAGTATAGCACCCATGCCTTGAGTTCAAGGCCTAGGCCAACATGAGGGAACTCAGGAGTTTGTGTACACACACACACACACACACACACACACACACACACACACACACACACATCTCCAGAGAGATTTTCATAAACCCATTGACTGTTTATATGCAGGCAGAGAGGCTTTATATGACAAGGGACTTTACTGTGATTTAGACTAGAAACTCAAGACTTTAGTGGTATTTGTATGACATAGTGAGGAAATGAAAACCTTAGATATCACTGTAGCAAGGAGGAGCCCTAACACTGGAAACTGTTCTGTTCCTGAAAATAGACTCCAAGGGAGATAGATATAACATCTTTGTTCTTTAGAATATGTCTCTGATATTCTTCAGAAGGGATCTCAATAACCTAATTGCTAAGTGCATAGGACCATGTATAATGAAGCATATCAACATGAACTACAAGAATTGGGAACAAGAGGTTCTTATTATATCCTGTATGTAGTTCTTTCTTTTTTGCCCCCTCTTAGTTTCCTGTACCTTGAGTGCTGTATATGAGTTTATTTGATCTGTGGGAGGGCCAGGGAATCACATAAACAGCAGGACAATGGGTGAACTAATGAAAGATTGATGCTCACTTGACACTACATTTGAAATGCAATGATAACTTTGGGAGGGGGACCTAAGGAGGGGTAAGCTGGAGAAAAGTGAGATGGGCTCACAGTGTTTAAACATGAATGTACTCATAAACCTCCTATGTAACTGTACCCACCCGCTCACCACTTTTTCAATAATAATAATAAAAAAAGATCTTTGTTCTTCCTGGCGCCACTGATCCTTGTGTATCTAACTTGTGGGGAAAAAGGAGAGGATGGGTAGAACATATGAGATGAAGTTGCATATATTCACAGACAATCAGATTTCAGAGGTGTATTATAGCTAAGTACATCTGTTATGGAAATCAGTGGGGAGCTTCCTGAAAAGCTAACGGCAGAGGTAATGCTAGTCTATATAGTAGTATATGATCCTGCTACATCACTTCAGGGCATATATCTGGAGGAGATACCTGCACACCCCTGCCTTCTGCAGCACTTTTCACAATAGCCAAGCAATGGGTTCAGCCTAAGTGTTGAACAAACCATGAATAGGTAAACATAATGTGGTATATGTATACAATGGCATATTACACAGCAATAAAGAAAAAACACATTATAGTCCTTGCAGGCAAATGGATGGAACTGGAGAGCATCATGTTCAATGAGGGAAGCGAATTCAGAAAGCTCTTAACACATGCTTCTGCTCATATGCAGAAACAAGACATGAAAAACTTGACATGATTGTAAAACTGGGACTTTTGGGAGCTAGTAGATGGTGAATTAGACTTCTTACCTTCCTCCCCCATTTTTCTCCCACCTCCCCTTGTCCCTAACTTCCTTCCTCTTGAGTTGTATAGTTAGGATACAGCATATTGCCTTGTAAGTGTTGCCGTTGCATTGGTTCACCATTTACCCTTTGTCTCATCATTTTAACATTCCCCTTGCCTTCCCTAATTCAGATGAACGTATATCCCAGGGATATATTACAGTTAATGACAGTATATTAAGACCTGGCTAGGGAGTGACCCTATTGGTAACAACAGTACTGGAAATATATAAATTTTGAATAGTGTTCTCTACTAACAATAGTCAATTTCACCTCAAACAGCTATATACATACCCTGGAAAATGAGAAAATTCCATTTGGCGTCATAAGGACAATTAGAAGTTAATTTGCACTACATAAATATGACATTCATCAGTGACTAAAGCAAGACAAATGTACAAAAAGGTCCCAGAATTAAATATTTCAGAGATCATGCAGATTTCTGCAATGGAAGTTTGGAAACCTAAATTTCCTCTTTAAAAATTACTTTTTCCTTTAGAGGTACTCTGCTTAGTGTCAACAAACTAATGGGGAACTTTTCACTTGAGGAAACCCCAGAAAAATCCCCCATCTTTTCTTTGCTATTATTAAGTACAATTCTTTTTTTTCTTTGAAATTACACCTTTTGCTTTAATTTTTCAACACCAATTATTTTCATTCCAGTATAAGATACTTACAAAACAATATCTTGTAGGCCTTTGTGGCTTTTTAAGTACAGTTCTGATTAAGATATTTCTTTAGCTCTCATAAATCTGCTTTTGGGTTTATGATGAAAATCGAAAAGAAAATGGTCTGTTTTCTGGTAGGGTATTAAAATCTTCCACTAACTTGGTGTTGAGGGGCTTTATCTCTTCTTTTATGTCCAGTAGTGTTTACTTAATGAAATTTGCTACCCCAATATTTGGCACACAAGCGTGACTCTTCCTAATGGCGAGTTCCCTTTAATATTATGAGCCTGATTGTGGAGAGACACCTCAAAATGGACCTGTTGGCAGAGAACTGAGAGACTCAATTCTTTCATAGTCCACAAAGTAGTTTTTGTCATTGTGTGGAAATGGTGATGTTGGGTGTCATTGTGTATGCTCCAGGTGTTATGGTCTTTTGGAGATCTTGACTCTAGTAGAGCAAGCAACTCCAAAGTGCCACCAAGTAGCTCCTGGATGCTAAACAACCATCAGGTATCTTTAGCCCCAGGGCTTGCTCAAGTCAGGGAGGGTGAGACCACTGTCTTCAGGATCTTCATGGCCTGAGCGCCTACTGCTGCTTTAACCTTTGCTTACTGTGTTGAGCAAAGTAGGAACACCAACCACTGCTGGTATACCATCCTATGTTCTCTGGTTGTCCAAGTTATAACTTCTGTCACTTTATGTCCACCTCTGGTGAGTGTCCTGCCTGAATGTTGTGGTTGGTTATTCAGAATTCCCTGGATTATTTTTTTTCAAATTTTATTATCAAACTGATGTACAGAGAGGTTACAGTTTCATACGTTAGCCATTGGATACATTACTTGTACTGTTTGTTACCTTGTCCCTCAATTCCCTGCATTATGATTCTATTAAGTCCCCAGGTGCAGGCCAGTCCTAAAGTCTGCCTGGCTAGAAGTTTTTCAGACATAGAAATCCACCTAGCTATCCACCCAGCAACTGTAGTCTGCCTTCTCCACCAGTGGAAGCTAGGTGGTTTATTCCTGAATTCTCACTGTGAGGTCAGTTTCCCTCAAGTCAAAATCTCTCCTCTTTTATGTCTTCTCTGATGCTGGCCTTTCATGCTGAGAGTCACTGACCCAGCAAATTCTCCCACATGGGTTGAGGCTCTCAGAGGTATGGATTTGCCCCATAGCCAGGTCTCCTGCTCTGCCTCAGAGGATTCCTGGCTGATCTTGTGGTGGAGGATTGAGCTTCCTCTCCCCTCCAGGGAAGATGTGGCTGGAGCTGCTAACTATTTCTTAATTTTGTTCTGTTGCCTTTCTGTTTCAACATACTTTTCACTTTCCTTCTCCTCTTTTGCCTCTCTCAGTCCTCTTCCTCACTTTGGCTCTTCCAAATGCATCCTTTCTTTCTTACTTTTAAGAACTTCTGTAGTGGGAGAGGGGAGGGATGAAAATGAGGGAAGAGGTAAGAAATTGTCCATGACATGTACCCACTGCCTTACCTATGAAACTGTAACCCCTGTGTATATCACTCTGACAATAAGTAATAATTCAGAAAACAAACAAACAAAAGAACTTCTGAAGTGCGAATGCATTATTCTGTCTGTAACTCAGTGCAGAACAAGAAGTAGGGGGCGTGGCCATGCTACTTCTTTCTTCTTCCTCTTTCCTTTCTACTGTCTGCTAGATTCAGCTGCCTTTATTCAGCATGGGTCTTCTTTCACCTAGTCATCTGTTCATCCCAGATACACCTGCAAGTGTGCTTTACTAATTTCCCAGACTTCTCTCAATTCAGTCAAGTCATCAATCAAGATTACCCACCCAGAGCCTAAACCTTGTCACTGAGCATGTCTCATTAAATCACAGTCTACAAATAAAATACAATGAGGTCATAATTACATCCAACTAGTCTAACTATACTGTGTACTGCTGAATATGTGCTAATTCCTTCCCTGAAGTCTAAGTAATTTTAATATTGTTTAAAAGCTCAAAGACTTTATGGAGAAATGGCAATTCTCTAGCTGTAAGCCTCTCTCTCTAAAGAACAACCTGAATACCTCAACATATACTTGTATATTATTCCACTGTTGTTTTTATTGTATGGAGACTTTCATTATTTGGAATATATGACTAGGAATTGTAGATGAAGCACACTTGGTTGTTATCTCTTAGTTTTTTGTTGAACCTCCCTATTGATTTCCACCATGACTCCATTGACTTACATTCCTATCCACAGTGTATAAAGATAGGTTTCCACCCAATATTGCCAGCATTTGTGGTTGATTGTTTTCTTGATGACTGGGATGAGATAATAGTTCAATGTAGCTTAGGTTAGGATTTCATTTATGTTGAACATTTCTTCATATGTTTGATATTTGTACTTCTTTGGACAACAGGGTGTTCATTTAAGTATTGATTGATTTGATTGTTTATTTTCCTGTTTAACATTAGGAATTCTTTATATATTTTGGATGTTTATCTCCTATGCGATGAATACCTGGCAAAGATTTTCTCCTATTTTTCTCCTACTTTGTAGGTTGTTTCTTGATTTTGATAGTTGTTTCCTGTGCTTTTGAGAAGCTTTTTGACTTGATACACTCTTATTGATCAGTTCTTTTTTGTTTGTTTGTTTGTTTGTTTGTTTGTTTTGCTCAAGGCTAACACTCTAGCTCTTGAGCCACAGTGCCACTTCTGGCTTTTTCTGTGTACGCGATGCTAAGGAATTGGACCCAGGGCTTCGAGCATGCAAGGCAAGCACTCTACCACTAGGCCACATCCCCAGCTTGATCAGTTCTTGTTCATATTTGTTGAGCAAATGGACTCGTGCTCAGACAGGCACTACCCATTCCGATATCCTCAAGTGTCTTCTCTAAGATTCCCACAAGTAGTTACACAGTTTCATGCTTTACATTTATATCTGTCACCAAGTTCGAATTAAGTCAAGGTTAGAACTGGGGGCCTAGCTTCAGTCTTCTACATGGGCATAGCTAATACCCATAAGCATTGTGCTTGTTGCTCATGAGTTTTTGGCTATTTTGGTGTCTTTCTTCTTACATGTGCAGTAAAGTTGTGTGTGTGTGTGTGTGTGTGTGTGTGTGTGTGTGTGTGTGTGTGTGTTTGTAGTCTTTGAGTGCCTGGTTTCCCTTTTTTAAATTTTACTTTTGAAATACTAGAAGAAGGATTGCATTGTGATAATTCCGCAGACATGACACTGTATTTTGAACGATTTCTCCCCCACTTACTTTCTCGTATTCTCGTGGCCTCTTCTCCTTCCCACTCTTTGAAATGGTATTGTGTGGTGTCATGATGCTATCTTCGTATACGTATACCGTTTGTCAATCTTTCTTGCCCCTCATTTTCCATTCCTATTATCCTTCCTCCCTCCCAGGTACGTCTCTAGACTGACCCCTTTACATTCTGTATTCATTTTTAATAATTAGCAGCAAGGTAACATCATTTTAGTTCTAGATTCCACAAATAAGCTTGGGTCACTACTTACTTTTTGGTCACACATGATAATCTGATAATCAAGGCATGGAAAATATATTCTGGAGAAGAGACAGCCTATCAATAAATAGTCTGGAATCACTTAAAGATAATGAAAATATTTTTTTAAAAAGGAAGAAAAAGTAGAAATCAGAAAAACATGATGTAGGGAAAATGTTTATTTACGTATAGAAAAGAGCCATTTTCCGGCCTGGAATCAAAATAGCACTACAGAGGGTCTAGTTAAATATGACAGTGAGGACATAAGTATTTATTTTCTTATTCCCTAGGTCAGCCAGTTCTTCAATTATAAGGTTAGAAATTAAGACTCAAAGTCTACTGCACTGCTACAGTGGGGAAAATGGGACAGGTCTAATGAGAACCCATGTTCCAGCTTCTGGAATGCAAACCAGGTGAGCAGAAACTAACCCAGCTTTTTACGTATGTTTCACTCTGCCATTGTGCCCTTAAGATGAGCTTTGCTATGTAAATTGAATACACAGACAACCATTTCATTTGGAAAGCAACGCCTCCATCTACAAGTATATCCTGAGAATGCTTTCAGTCTCTAATCTCCTTGGAAGTCAAGGGCCTGAAATGGGTTTGCTATCAACTGAAGTATTTGAAATAGGTGGACTTACATGACCAATGTATTTCAAAATGAGACATGAATATATTTATTTATTTTTGGTGCTTGTACTAAGGGATTTTTTAAAAAATATTGTCAAACTGATGTACAGAGAGGTTACAGTTTCTTTTTTTAAATTTTTTATTGTCAAAGTGTTGTACAAAGAGGTTACAGTTTCATACGCTAGGCATTGGATACATTTCTTGTACTCTTTATTACCTCCTCCCTCACTCCCCCTCCCCCTTTCCCTTCCCCCCAAATGAGTTGTGCAGTTCATTTACACCAAACAGTTTTGCAAGTATTGCTTTTGTAGTCATTTGTCTTTTTTACCTGTGTCTCTCGATTTTGCTATTCCCTTTCAGTTTCCTTGTTCTAATACCTGTATACACGGTTTCCAATGTACTCAGATAAGATACAGAGATAGTGCAGGTACAACCACAGCAAGGGGATACAAGAAGATCATCAGTAATAGAAGCTACAGTTACACATAACACATTGAAAGTAGTTACAACAGTGATATAACAATCATTTCCATAACATGGATTTCTTTTCACTTAGCATCATCTTATGTGTTCATAAGGGTATAGCTATTGGGCTCTTGTGATTCTCTGCTGTGACTTGCCTAAACCTGTGCTAATTATTCCCTATGAGGGAGACCATAGGGTCCATGTTTCTTTGGCTCTTCAATTTCCTTACAAATGTGGCAATATCATTTTTTCTGATAGAGGCATAAAATTCCATTGTGTATATGTACCACATTTTCCTGATCCATTCATCTACTGAGGGGCATCTGGGTTGGTTGCATGTTCTAGTTATGACAAATTGTGCTGTGATGGACATTGTTGTGCTGGTGGCTTTAGTGTGTTCTTGTTTGTGGTCTTTTGTGTAGATGCCCAAAAGTGGGGCTGCTGGGTCATAGAGGAGCTCCATGTTTAGCCTTCTGAGGAATCTCCATACCGCTTGCCAGAGTGGCTGAACCAGCTTACATTCCCACCAACATTGAAGTAGCGTCCCAATTGGCCACATCCCCTCCAACATTTTTATTGTTAGTTTTCTTGATATAGGACATTCTTACTGGGGTGAAATGGAATCTCAATGTTGTTTTGACTTGCATTTCTTTAATGGCCAGTGATGTAGAGCACTTTTCCATATGTCTCTTGGCCATTGTCATTTCCTCATCAGAGAAGTCTCTTTTTAAGTCTTTAGCCCACTTTGGCAGCCACTGTATAGAGAATGACCAAGAGTAGATTTGATATGTAGCAGTCATAGGGAGCAGTTGATTAATAGAGACAAAAGTCTTGCCCTCAGAGACTGCAACCCAGGAGGCTAGAGCCCTACATCCCTCAGAAGGTAAAAGATAAACATATGCCCACTCAAAATGTGAGTTTTCTGGTGGTACATGCTCATGAGAACATATTGTTAGAGAACTGGGTAGGTCTCTCTCCTTTTTATTGGGTGTTTAAATAATATTTAATATTAATTTTAGGGGATATATTCAGTCTTTAGCACAAACTTTATCTAAAATAAAAGTATTTATATTTGCAGTTCTTGTTCTCAGTTATTTCTTCTTAGGGAAAGTGAAACACACTGTACAATTATAGAATGGATTTGCCTTTCCCAGTTCTGCACATTTAATACATTTCTCACACTTACCACACTCCAGTTGGGATATCCTATGCCAACTAAGTGGTTCACCTTCCTGTAGTATGTTTATTCCCTTACAGGTGAACATTACCTTTGCCTCTACAGAACCTACAATTACAACAATTTCCTTCCCATTCAGAACAGAGGTGCATTGCTTCCCACAATGATTGGTTTGAATTATGTGGTCTCTTGGTACTTTCTGAATGTTTCTAACTTCTACCTCCAGACTTCCCTTTCTTCTTTGAAGACATGGCTATTATAGAATTGTGATAGTAATAAAAATGTAGTGTTTACAATGTGCCAGGTGCCATGCCCAGCCACTTGTGTTGAGAACCATACTACTTAAAAACAAAAGCACTGTGACAGTCTAGGCTTCCAACCCTGGTTCACCTATAGGTGACTTTTAGAAATAGCTGACTCATCAGTGAGATGAAGACACTTAAAATAATTTCCTAATGGAGTCCACAGATAAGGGAGGTATGGGATAATTCTACCATAAGAGTTAGCTATGTTATTGTAGATAATCTATCCAACTCCCACAACAATCCAGGCCTGGAACCCAGATCTGGCTCATAGCCATTGTCCAAAATGAGTGGTTAGGTCTCTCTTAAAGGCAGGGAACAAGGACTTGATAATTCCCTTAGTACTACAGACTGAAGTCAAACACATCTGGCATAGATGAGGTGGGTATTCAGGGGTAGGGTCTGATCTAATCTCAATGTGTAGTTCTTATTATAGCATCTCTGTGTTGCACAGTGCTGATATGCTAGTATGTAAGTGGAGTAGCCCAAAAAGGAAAGCAGAGTAATTTTATGTTGATATATATGAAAGTAACTGAAAAGGAGGGAGAGAGGGGAGATAAAGTGGTGTGTGTGTGTGTGTGTGTGTGTGTGTGTGTGTGTGTGTGTGTGTTTAAGGGAAAAACAGGAAGAAGGTAAAATATCTGAAAAAGCTGATGGCACTTGTTATCTTAGCTATGATGTAAGTGTATTATCATAGGTAGATCTTGCCCAGATGCTTAGAGCAGGGAGAAAGGCTGTATGTCAAAAAGGAACCAGAGGAAAATAAAGCAGATCTTGAGCCATGTCTCAGTGGTAAGTGTGCCTGCTTTATAAATTCCATGATGGAAATATTTCCTTCTTTTCTTTCTTGTACTGCTCATTTTTGGTATGCAGAAAAATGAGTAACTGTTGTATGTTGATTTTGTATCCCGCTATTTAACTGAGATCATTTATTTAAGATTGCTATTGAACTGAGATTGGAGAGCTAAGATTTTTTTTTGGTTGGAGACTTCAGGATTTTGCAAATTGCTTGATCATACATCATCTAAAATTAGAGTCCATTTGACCTCCTCCTCTATTGTTTATGTCCCTTTCATTTCTTTCAATTTCCTTACTGATCTAGTGAACAATTGGAAAATGAAGATCCAAATGGAATTGAGATTCCACCTCAATGCAATTAAAATTCTGAGGAGGAAAAGATGAAAGAGAAATTCCTACATACTCTTGGTAGGAGTGTTATTTAGAGTAGCCTTTATGAAAATCATTTGGATGTAACTAAACAACCCCCAAAATATAACACCATATGATCTTGATATGTATATATTTATAACTCTCTGTTTATACACACACACATACAGAAACATGTATATGTATGAATATATTTATCTTATCTTCCTGGGCATTGATCCGAAGGAATATGTGAATATACAATCAAAATACCTATACATCCATGTTTATCGTAACACTATTCATGATAGTAAAAGTATGGAATCAGCCCACAGACCCATCAAGCAAGAAATAGAGAAAGAAATTTTGACACACACACAATGCTACAGTCATTAAAGAAAATGAAATTATTTTTTTGTGCAGGAAAGTGAATACAATTGAAGCTCTTCATATTCAGTAAAATATTCCACGCCCTCCAAGTAAACAAATATCACATGTTCTGCATCCTATGAGGAATATAGACCAACAAATATAAGTGACAGGGATACAAATGGAGACTGTCTGGGAAAGGACAAAAGGAGAGTGTGTGTAAATATAATTTAAATATTTTACAGGCATGTGGTATTTGGTCAGCTTCCTCTGCCTGAATCCCACATGGGCAGTGATGGTGTTGATCTGTATCTCCTGGGCTGGGTGGTGGTCATTGTGTTGTGCAGTGAGAGGGATGTGTGCTCAGCTTCCTTTTTCCCTCACTCCATCAGCGTGACCACCTGGAGTAGGTTTCATTAGATGTGGGCTAGCTCCAGGTATGTTGCCTGGCCTTTAGTCATCTTGCTCTTCCAGGAGTCCCTCCTGGGCAGCTCCGGTGTTTAGTTGTATCCACTTGGGTGTTTGGTGATCTTTGTTATTTAGCAGACATAAGGAAGGCAGATATTTTCCCCTCTTCTAACTTGGCACAGTTCCAACATAGCTTTTTTATTTCTTTATTTTTGTGGAATACTTATTTTTATTTATATCAACAAAAATGTTTCCATGTTTGTTGTACAGTCTAAAATGCATTTTTAAGTTGGAAACTTGAAAAATTTAATACCAAGATGTTTAGAAGAAGATACCTCCAGCACACATTTGGAAGTAAAATACAAAGCTGGGTGAGGTGGCCCACACCTAGAATCCCAGCAACTGGGCGGCAGAGACAAGAAGACTGCAAGTTTGAGGCCAGCCTGACCTCCATAAGGAGACTCTTGATAACACAACAAAACAAAAGGATCTACCTTTGTTATTACTCAACTACAGCGAACACTGAGCACAGCTGGTCCCTGGCACCAAATATCATATTAGCTACCCTTCCTATTTCCTCAATGGGTAGAACTATGTGTCTCTAACTCAGTTTGCACTCTAGGGGTAAACACGACTAAGACTGTACACTGTACACATTTCTTTCAAACATTAATCCTTCCATTTCAATATATGTCTGCTGTCTGACTCAGGATCATCTTGTTTCCAGATGATCAAATCCCTTCTATCTCATCTTCTATATTTCTATCACAAGGAAAATCCTAGACATTATTAGCATCCATGAAGAAGATAAAAAATTAAAATTAAAAAAACATAAAACTATCAACTAAAGATTTCATCCCAAGTTTACCAAAGATAGGCCAGGTTTGGTGGTATATGCCTGTAATCCCAATACTTGGGAGGCAGAGACAGGAAGATTACCAGTGAAGGACAGTCTCAACTATCTAAGGAATTCTAGGCCAGCCTGTGTAGCGAGACCTGTCTCAAGCACACACAAATCAGAACAATGTTAGGCTGGGTCTCTGTCTTCATTTCTTGTATAGATCTAAGTTTTAATTTTTTTATATTCTCTGGTCACTATCTGTCCTATATTTAACTGGTACACTCTTTTTATGTATCAACTTACTTATACTTATTTGATTTTTAATGTTGTGTCCTACGACACTGAAATGTGTTGTTTGTCTACAGTATGCAATTTTTTTCTCTTGAGTCTTTCATTTACTTTCTTTCCTGTTTTGCTACTTATCATCCCATACCGTTTTCAGCTTCGGTGTTCTTGTAGAAATATGTAATTAATCACTGGATTAAAAAAATAGGACTTGTTGCTTGTCTCACAGTTTTAAATATGCTGTTGCATCTAGTTTTTGAACTACAATATGCTATAGAGAGCTTCTAATTGCTCTTGTTTTCTTGGTCGACTATCAGCTGGCTATACTTGGATGATCATCTTTTTGTGAAGATTGGAAAATATTCTGCTTTTATTTCATGAAATGTTTTTTTTTTGTAAAATATCTTCAGCTTCCAGTCTATCTCCTTTATCTATGTCTATGGTTCATTAGGCTAACCTTATAATGGTTTGCTAGGGATCTTGCATATTTCCTTTCTGCTTGATTTTTTTAGCCTCTGTAAAACTGAATATTCTAATATCTACAACATGTTTTTTTTTTGTCCAGATTCTCCGTCTTTAACTATGTCTAATCAGTTAGCAAAGCCTTTCAGGTTGGTTTTTATTTGAGTTATTGAGCTTTCCATGTGCAGAATTTCAATTTGATTTTGCTAGAATTTTTTCCTTTTTATTATTTATTTTTTCCCTTTATTGTCGAAGTGAAGTACAGAGGGGTTACAGTTTCATATGTAAGACAGTAAGCACATTTCTTGTTCTTGATTTTTCTAGAATTTTATCTTCATTAAATTCTTTCCATTCCTATCTTTACTATCCTTCTTCACCTCCACTTTGAGCTTCTAGCTTCCTGAAGTACCCAAGGCATCCCTCAATATTTCAGAAAGGCAGAAGATTTAAGGAAGCCCTGAATTCTGCACTGAAAAGGACAAACTGACTTTACAAGTGTTGACATGGGTGGGGAAGGCTCAGTTGCTTCATTTATGATTTATTTATTAATTATTTAGTTAGCTTATTGTATGTATTTGACTTATACTCTTGAATGAATGAGGTAAATCTATTACCAGAATCAAAGACCAACTTGTAAACATGTCAGTGACAAATATCTCCAGCATCTTTATATAAACAAATAGGAAATGTTATTGTCAGAGGAAATATGCTTTCAAGGACATGATATTCCAAAAAGCTTGATGAACTACTGAAATATGGACTTATGTTCTCAGGAATAACTTTAGTACATGCAACAATGCTCTAAACAAGGTACACATTGTGATTCACACTTGAGTATAAAGATAAAATAAAAATGTGATAAACTACTGTGTATGAGAGGATGATAAACAGGGTTTTGTGCTTTATAGGAGAATCTCTGCTGATGCAAAACTAAAGTGAATATGTGCTCAGCAATTATTATTAAGCAAATATTATATAGTGCATTGTTCATACAGAGTGATACAGACATTGTGCTTTCATAGTAATGCTAAATCTTGTGCAAAGATGAACAAACAAAGATAAGTGCATTTATTTGAATATAGTAAAGAATTACGGAGGAACTTCTGATACATGGACAGAGACCAGGGCAACTGTGTTTTTAAGGCTCCACTCTGCTTGCTGACATCTCCAGGGTCCCCTGAGAAAGGCTGCCTCCACATTCATTGTCTTCAGGAGTGTCCTGCAGAGCCCTCTGCAGAACCCGCTGAAGGTTTTGCCTCTGCCACTGCCTGAAGGAGCCAACAAAGAAGTAAATGATGGGGTTGGCACAGCTGTTAACAGCGGCTAGTAAATCTAAAAGCTCATAAAGATAACAGTAGAAGTGGTAGATATCAATAGAAAACATAACTTTTAGTGAGGAAAAAATTAGAAAGCACAGTCCACAGAAGATGTAGACCAGCACTGAGAGCAGGATGGTCACATACAACCTGGTCAGTGACATCCGTCGAGAACCACAGAACATTCTTACAGTTATAGCCAAGCTGGACCCTGAGACAATCACAAAGAGAAGCAGCAAGTATCCATCAGCAGAAAGTATATTTAACGCACACTGATGCCCATAATAATAAACGGCAGAAGTATCTGGACAGTAATGAGTTAGCAAAGAAGAAAATGGCACTGGTAGGACCCACAGCAGCACACACATGAAAGATGATGCATGTCTTGGGCGGCGGCACCGGTACCAGATGAGACACAGGACAGACAGGCAGCGCTCCAGGCTAATAACACTGAGAAAGCCCAGGCCTGCTATACACAAATAGAAAAACAGGAAGTGAAAGGCATGAAAGAAATAGTCTCCCATGCTATGAAGGAAATAACTGGTGAATTCATGCAGGTAATATATAAATTGAAAGCATAGGTAGAGGAAGTCAGCCACAGCCAAATTTAGAATGTAAACTGAGATGGCATTTCTTGGAATCCGGAAGCCCAGGAGCCAGATCACAGCTGCATTTCCTGCCAGTCCAATCACAGCAATGATGGCACCAAAGCATTGGAGAATTGTCTTCTCCATGACACAATTCCCTTGAGAGATGTGCTTATAGTTAGATGTCATGGTTCTTGTCATGTCTGTCTTCAAGTATAGTGTGGTTGCTTCCACATTCATAATCACTCCATTGGTGTTCCTGAAAGCAAAAAGTCAGCTTCAGAAATTCATATGTAATTTCTATACCTTAGCTTTATCCTGAAGTGTGGTAACTATTATTTTCATTGTAAAGAAGGAGAAAATAGACCATCTCAGTGGTTAAGTAATATGTCGAGTGTTGAGGATTTCTGGAGAACAGAAGCAAATCCAGTACTTGCGATCAATAGAGCTTGAGGTCTCTGCTGTTTAAATCATACTCTTTTAACTATCAAAGAAATAGACTATAATCCAAACACCCCACTCCAAGGGCTAGTGCCATAGATCCAATACTACTCCAGGCAAATAATTTTCTTTCCTATGTAGGAATTTAGAGAGACACAAATATCACCATGCCAAGTTTGTATGAGGTCTTTACACTCACAATGTATTCACTGAGTACATGCATGATACATTGCTTTTCCATGTCACATTACATGAACTAAATAAAAAATAAATTGAGAATATTGTAGAAACCACTAGAAGAGACCCATATACTGTGATGGAAAAATAGTCATACATACTAATCATATTTCACAAATTGAGGGTATATTTAGAAGTATTTTTGAGTGTCCATCATGTGACATTGATCACTGACATATGTTTTAGATATCCTATATAGTTTTGTTACGTGTCTAGAATTGTATGAAGTCTGGGTGTAAGTACCAGAGGGGCAGGAATTGGAGTACTCTGAGGTGTATTACGAACCTACTCACACCTTCTCCCAGGTCTTTAATGGAGTGTTCTCTGAAATGAGAGGAATCAGTGAAGGGAAGTAGGACAAGTGCAGGTTGTGAAATGTCAATGCTTATGCAGATGTCACCTTGGGAAAAAGGATCAATTGACACTGGCTTGGAAAATTCCAGTAGATGGACAGGCATTGAATCTTACTAGGCATTGACTATTTCATTCTATTCAAGAGTCTGAGTGTTAATTTTTTTTTCACATTACCATAGATAGAACTGGAATAGAAGTAGTCTGAGTCAGGAATCCTGTTCATCTCAAAGCAGGCATGTGAAACCAGCAGAACACCCTCAGGACTCCCATTTTAGCAGTTTTTGAACATTACTGCCAATGATTCCTAGTGGACTGCAGGTGGATAATGAAAAAGCACAGTAGAAATTCCCAAGTTGTAGCCAATGTGCTATTCAAAATTGTGACATAAAATTAGGAATAGTTATCTGAATCCAGGGGCCCTTTCCTGCCCTAAAAATGTATCCAAAGCCAGAGACTTTCATGAGGACCTAGAAGTAGGGGTGGGATGTGTTGACAATGAACTCTGGTAGGTAGATGAGTGTTGTTTTTATTAATAGTTTTCAGTTATTTTTACTGGAAAAAGAGAAGTTTTACTGATCCTACACAAGGCAATTCACTATTGGAATCTCTGTTAAATATTTAATGTATATATCTTTCTCATCCAATGTCTAGTTCTATAAGGCATTAACTGCCACTCCTCCCCCTGGAGCATTTTCCCCACAGACCATGCATTTTCATATTTGACTCGACATTGGAAGAAACTCCATCTAAAGCACAGAAAACAATTTTTCTGGGATCACATCATCAAGAACAGGCCTCATATCATCCCCTGTTTACTGTTGCCCTGTGTGAGGATTTCTTTCAGTTCTCTGCCCCTGACTCACTGCATGTAGGATCCCAATGTGGAAACACGGGAGTTGTTAACTTATAGCAAAAATGGCAACTGATTTTAGGAATCCAAACACTCTTCATATATCTTTTTCCTGTATGTACATTTTGTGCCGAGAAGTGGGCTGAATGGACCTTTTTCATCCATTGTGTAGGGCTGATGCTTAAAGGGACTGCAGTGAAATCTGGCAGCCAAGAGAAGCTTATGAAGATACTGGAAAGCTTCTCACCCTCTCTTCCTCATTGCTGTATAAATTCATCCACATTTTGATGTTTCTGAGGAACCATTCTGACAACAGCCATTCATGTTAGAAACACTGAATGTCAGCATTAAAGACACCCTAGATATTCATTAATCTAGGGATTTAGAATTTCCAATGATGAGGCTCAAAGGCATGAAGTATATCAACAAATTAGCATAGCTTCCCCAATATCACTTATTGACCAGATTATCCTTTCCCTCTTCTGTAAGCTTGGCAACCTTGTTGAGGATCAGTTGCATATATATTTTCCGAGAAGAGTACTTCTCAGAAAATTAGGCACATTTTTCGAGATGAGGCAAGGTGTTAGTGTAAAACTTTCTCTTTTGATTTGCCCCATTTGTAAGGAAATGGAAGGACTTGGAAAAAGTTATACTAAGTGAAGCAAGCCAGGCCCAAAGAAACATGGACTCTATGGTCTCCCTTATAGGGAATAGTTAGCACAGGTTTAGGAAAGTCACAGCACAGGATCACAAGAGTCCAATAGGTATACCCTTATGAACACATAAGATGATGCTTATTGAAATGAACACCATGATATGGAAATGATTGTCATATCACTGTTGTAACTACTTTCAACGTGCCATATGTAACTAGCCTCTATTATTGAAGATCTTCTTGTATCACCTTCCTGTGGTTGTACCTACACTATCGCTGTTTCTTATCTGAGAGAGTCACTGACCCAGAAAATTCTCCTATATGGGTTTGAGGCTCTCAGAGGTATGGATTTGCCCCATAGCCAGGTCTCCTGGTCTGCCTCAGCAGATTCCTGGCTGATCTTTTGGTGGAGGATTGAGCTTCCTCTCCCTTCCAGGGAAGATGTGGCTGGAGCTGCTAAGTATTCCTTAATTTTGGTCTGTTGACTTTCTGTTTCAATAAACTTTTCACTTTCCTACTCTTTTTCCACTCTCAGTCCTCTTCCTCACTTTGGGTCTTCCAAATATAGTCTTTCTTTATGATTCTTCAGAACTTCTGAAGTGCCCATGCATTATTTTGTATGTAACTCAGTGCAGAATAAGAAGTAGGGGGGGAGTAGCCATGCTACTTCTTTCTTCTTCCTCTTTCCTTTCTACTCTCTGCTAGATACAGCTGTCCTCATTCAGCGTAGTTCTTACTTCTTTCACCTAGTCATCTGTTCATCACAGATACACCTAGAAGTGTGCTTTACTAATTTCCCAGGCTTCTCTCAATTCAGTCAAGTCAACAATCAAGATTACCCACCCAAAGCCCAAACTTTGTCACTGAACATATCTCATTAAATCACAGTCTACAAATAAAATACAACAAGCAGCCCATAATTACATCTAACTAGGTATAACTCTACTGCATGCTGCTGAAATGTACTAGTTCCTTCCCTTAAGTCTAAATAGTTTTAGTATTGTTCAAAAGTTCTGAGACTTTATGGAGAAATGGCAATTTCCTAGCTGTAAGTTTCTCTCTCTCTAAAGAACAACTTGAATACCTCAGCATATACTTGTATATAATTCTCCTGGCATCTTTATTGTATGGAGACTTACATTATTTAGAATATATGGTCAGGTGTTGTAGAGGAAGCACACTTGGTAGTTATGTTTTAGGTTTTTTTTGTCAAACCTCCATATTGATTTCCATTGTGGCTGCATTGACTTACATTCCTATTGACAGTGTATTATGATAGCTTTCCCCACAACATTGCCAGCATTTGTGGTTGATTGCTTTCTTGATAACTGGGATGAGATAACTAATAAATGTAGATTAGGTTAGAATGTAATTTATGATAAGAACATTTCTTCATATGTTTGATATTTGTGCTTCTTTGGAGAAGTGCCTGTTCATTTAAGTATTGACTGATTTTTTTCCTGTTTAACATGAGGATTTCTTTATATATTTTGGATATTAATCCCATATATAATGAAAAGCTGACAAAGATTTTCTCCCATCCTGTAGGTTGGTTCTTGATTTTGATATTTGTTTCCTGTGCTTTTGAGAAGCTTTTTGAAGTCTTATTGATCAGTACTTGCTCATATTTGTTGAGCAAATGGACTCATGCTCAGACAGGCATTACCCATTCTGATATCCTCAAGTGTCTTCTCTATGTTTTCCACAAGTCGTTTCAAAGTTTCATGCCTTACATTGGTATCTTTCATCAAGTTTTACTTAGTCAAGGTGAGAGCCAGGGGGGCCTAGCTTCAGTCTTCTACATGTGGTTATCTAATACCCATAAGCATTGTACTTGTTGCTCAGGAGTTTTTGGTTATTTTTGGGTCTTTTGTTCTGACATGTGCATTAAAGTTGTGTATGTGCATGTGCCTGTGTGTGTGTGCATATGTGTGTGCCTGTGTATAGTATTTAAGTGCCCATTTTTTCCTTTTTTATTTTACATTTGAAATACCAGGAGAGGAATTACATTGTGGTAACTCCACAGACATGACAGTGTAGTTTGAAAATCTCCCCCCTTTATTACATTGTAGTATTCTTGTGGCCTCTTCTTCTTCCCACTCTTTGAAACAGTATTGTGTAGCTTCATGATGCTATCTTCATATATGTATACCATTTGTCAATATTTGTGGCCCCTCATTATCCATTCCTTTTATTCTACCTTCCTCCCAGGGATGTCTCCAAACAGACAACTTTACATTCTTTATTCATTTCTTATAATTATCAGCAAGGTAACATCACTTTAGGTCTGGATTCCACAAATAAGCTTGCCTCACTGCTTACCTTTTGAGATTGGCTTATGTCGCTCATGATGATCAAGGCATGGAAAATATATCACAGAGAAAACATAGCCTGTCAACAAATAGTCCTGAATCACGTAAAGATAATGAAAATATATTTTTAAAAAGAAAGAAAAAGGAGAAATCAGAAAAACATGGTCTTGGGAAAAATGTTTTTTTACATATGGAAAAGAGCCATTCTGGGGGCTGGAATCAAAATAGAACTCAGAGGGCCCAGTTAAATATAACAATGGGGACACAACTATTCATTTTCTTATTACATACCATGACCAATTCTTCACCTATAAGGTTAGAAATTATTATGACAGAGTAGCTACATCGTTTTCACAGTGGGGGAAATGGTACAAATCTAATGAAAGCCTGTGCTTCAGCTTCTGAAAGGCAAACAAGGTGAGCAGAAACCATCCCAGCCTTTTATGGATGTTTGACTATGCCCCTAGGATGAGCTTTGCTATGTAAATTGAATGCACAAATCCCCATTTCATTTGGAAAGCAACATCTCCATCTACAGGTATATCCTGAGAATGCTTTCGGTCTCCAATCTCCTTGGAAGTCAAGGGCCTGAGATAGGTTTGATATCAACTGAAGTAATTCAAATAGTTCGCCTTACGTGACCAATGTATTTCAAAATGAGACAGGAGTTTAATCATCAATGGCAGCCACTTTATAGACAATGATCAAGAGTAGATTAGATATGTAGCTCTCATAGGGGGACAGTTGATTAATAGAGACTAAAGTCTTGCTCTTGGGGACTTCAACCCAGGAGGCTAAAGCCCTGCATCTCTCAAAAGGTAAAAGATAAACATATGCTCACTCAAAATAGGACTTTTCTGTTGGTACATGCTCATGAGCACGTATTCTTATAGAGATGGTTGGTCTCTCTTAAAGGCAGGGAACAAGGACTTGATAATTCCCTTAGTACTATAGACTGAAGCCAAACACATCTGGCACAGATGAGGTGGGTATTCAGGGGTAGGGTCTGATCTAATCTAAAAGGTTAGTCCTTATTATGGCATCTCCGTGCTGCACAGTGCTGATTTGCTAGTGTGTAAGTGGAGTAGCCCAAAAAGAAAATCAGAGTAATTTTATGTTGATATATATGAAGGTAACTGAAAAGGAGGGAGAGAGGTGAGATAAAATGATGTGTGTGTGTGTGAGTGTGTGTGTGTGTGTGTGTGTGTAAGAGAAAAAGAGGAAGAGGGTAAAATATCTGAAAAAGCTGATGGTACTTGTTATCTTAGCTATGATGTAAGTCTATTTTCATAGGTGGATCTTGCCCAGATGCTTAGAGCAGGAAGTAAGGCTCTATGTCAAAAAGGATGCAGAAAAACAAAGCAGACTTGCGCCTTTTCTCAGTGGTAAGAGTGCCTGCTTCATAAATTCAGTGATTGAAATCTTTTCCTCGTTTCTTTCTTGCATTGCTCATTATTGGCATGCAGAAAAATGAGTAACCTTTGTATGTTGACTTTATATCCTTCTATTTAACTGAGATTGCTTATCTGATCTAAGATTTTTTGGTTGGAGACTTCAGGATTTTGTAAATTGTATGATCTTACATCATGTACAAATAGAGTCCATTTCACCTCCTTCTCTCTTATTTATGTCCCTTTTATTTCTTTCTATTGCATTACAGAACTAGCTAAGAAGTGGAAAATGAAGACCAAAATGGAAGCGAGATTCCATCTCAACACAGTTAAAATTCTGGGGAACAAGAGAGGAAAGAGGAACTAATGCACACTGTTAGTAGGAGTGTAGTTTAGTTTAGCCACTAGGAAAACCAGCATGGGTGCTGCTAATGACGCCCTCAAATACAATACTATACGAGTCCTCTATCTCTCTCTCTCTCTTTCTCACCCTCTCTCTGTTTATTTTGGATCTTCCTGGCATTTTTCTGAAGGAATATGTGAATTTACAATCAAAATGCCTACACATCTATGTTTATAGTAACACTATTCATGACAGCAAAAGCATGGATTCAGCCCATGTACGCATCAAGCAAGAAACAGACAAAGAAATTTTTACCCACACAGTCATAAAAGATAATAAAATTATTTTGTGTAAGGAATTGGAGTAGAATTGGAATTTTTCATATTAACTGAAATTTACTATCCTGAAAAAATTAAACAAATATCACACATTCTGTCTCCTATAAGGAATATAGACCCACCAGAAATAAATGACATGAATAAAAATTGGGACTGTTTGGGAAAGGAAAAAGGAGAGGGTACCTGTAAGTATAATTCAAATATTTTATATGCATGTGGTATTTTGGTCAGCTTCCTCTTCTAGAGTCCCATATGGGAATGCCACAGGTATGCTTCTCTGTCCTTTAGTCAGCTTGCTCTTCCAGGACTCCCTTGTGGGGAACTATGGTGTTTATTTGTATCCACTTGGGTTTTGGTGATCTTTGTTATTTAGGAGACACAGGAAAAGGGCAGATATTTCACTCTTCCAGACTTGGTACAGTTACAATGTAGCTTTGTTATTTCTTCATTTATTAAATAGATCCTAGATTCAATATATATGTTTTTATATTCTCTGGTCACTACCTGTCCTATATTTACCTGGTATACTCTTTTTATGTATCAACTTACTCATACTTACTTGACTTTTAATGTTGTGTCCCAGGACACAGAAATATGGTGTTTGTGTTCAGTATGTATTCTTCTCTCCTCAGTCCATCATTTACTTTCTTTTCTGTCTTGCAGCTCATTATCCCATGCACTTTTCACTTTTAGGGTTCTTGAATAAATATGCAATTCTCTACTAGTCTTTTAAAAACAGGACTTTTTACTTGTCTCATTGTTTGAAATAAGCTCTTGCCTGTAGTTTTTAAATTATGTTATTCAGTAGAGAGCTCCTTTACTGCTCTTGTTTTTTTGGTTGCCTATTAGCTAGCTATACCTGGATAATCCTCTCTTTGTGAAGATTTTGTGAATAGTCTGTTCTTATTTTATTAAATGTGCTTTTTTAAATATCTTCAGCTTCCAGGCTATCTCCTTAATCTAATTCCATAGTTCATTGAGATAACCTTATAAAGGTATGCTAGTGATCTTGCATATTTCCTTCCTGCTTGCTTTTTTGTCTCTCTATAACTGAATATTCTAGTATTTATACCTTGTTTTTTTTCCAGACTCTTTGTTTTAACTATGCCCAATCTGTTGGTACAGCCTTTCAGGTAGGTTTTTTATTTGTGTTACTGAGCTTTCCATATGCAGAATTTCAACTTGATTTTTTCTAGAATTTTTCTTCATTAAATTGTTTCCATTCCTCTCTTTACAAGCCTTCTTTTCCCCCACTTTGAGCTTCTAGCTTCTTGAAGTACCCAAGGCTTCCCTGAATATGTCAGAGAGGGAGAGGATTTAAGGAAGCACTGAATCCTGTACTGACAAAGACAAACTAAACTTACCAGGGTTGACATGGGTGGAGAAGACTCAGTGGCTTCATTTATGATTTATTTATTACATTTTTAGTTGGTTTATTGAAGCATTGCTATGTATTTGACTTATAATCTTTTTTTTTTTTTTTTTTTTTGCCAGTCCTGGGCCTTGGACTCAGGGCCTGAGCACTGTCCCTGGCTTCTTTTTACTCAAGGCTAGCACTCTGCCACTTGAGCCACAGCGCCACTTCTGGCCATTTTCCATATATGTGGTACTGAGGAATTGAACCCAGGGCTTTATGTATAGGAGGCAAGCTCTCTTGCCACTAGGCCATATTCCCAGCCCTTGACTTATACTCTTAAGTATGCTAGGTAATACTATTGATGGGGTAAATACATCCAATTAATTGTTTAAATTCTGCTCCCCAAAATGCTGGCAATTAAATTGAGATGGAGACATAACTAAAAATTGGTGCAAAGATGTGAAATTTGTAATGTCTTTTTTTTTTTTTTTGGCCAGTCCTGGGCCTTGGTGTAATGTCTTTTAAAATCAAGCAGTTGTATGCCTTATTCATTTATGGTTTCCAACATCCCTTTACCTTGAAATCAATTACTAGGGTTACAATGAATGTCCAACTGAGACTTCTCCCATTTCTAGACTTCAGATTGTTCCAAGTAAGAACTAATATTAACAGTAGTTTACAAAACTAAAGGACATGCATTTCATCACCTGAATCAAAGACCAACTTGTAAACATGTCAATGACAAATATCTCCAGGAATCTTTACATAAACAAATAGGACTTTTTATTGTCAGAGGGAATATGCCTTTAACGACATCATATTCCAAAAAGCTCAATGATCAATTGAAATATGGACTCATTCTCTCACAAACAACTTAAGTACATGCAAAAATGCTTTACATACAGTATGGGTTATGATTCCCACTAGAATATAAAGAGAAAATAAAAAAATCTAAAAAACTGTTCTCCTTCCCTCCTTCCTTCCCTCCCTTCCTTTCTTTCTTCTTTCCTTTCCACTTCCTTCCATTTACATACAACTGCCCAGAGACTGCATTTTTTCTCCCATTCTATATTTCAAGATATCTTATGTTTCTGTCCCACATGCACCAAGCTGTTAGAAATTTAACCTATGTATCATGACAGTATACGGTTAGAATATAGATCAAGGATACTGTACTAGACTGGTTTTTGTTTATCCATGGATTATGGACAATAGATGTGAAAGTTATATGTATAGTACAAATATGAAGCCTATATATATGTTTTTTAAAATTTACTATTATTGTCTAGGTTATGTACAGACGGGTTACAGATATATATGTAAAGTAGTGAGTACTAAGTTTATTTTTTTCTTTTGTGTAGTTTTTGGAGTTGAACTCATGGCCTGAGCACTGTTCCTTAGCTTTGACATCAAAGGCTAGTGTTCTACCACTATCCAGAACTCTACTTCAAGATTTTTTGGTAGTTAATTGGGGATAAGAATCACCTTGGTTTTCCTTTTTGTGTTAATTTTGAACTCTTTTTGTAGATGTTATCCTCTGAATAAATAATACTACAAGTATGTACCCACATTAGGGTTACTTTTATTGTTATTATTAAGTATATTTAAGAGGGGTTGACACATAGAGCTCCCCTATAACCCAACAATCCCCTCCTGGGCATTTATACAAATGACCACAAACTAGGCCACACTAAAGCAAAACTATGTTCATTGCAGCATTATTTACCATAGCTAAGATATCATATCAGTCCAGATGCCCCTCAGTAGGTAAATGGGTCAAGAAAAGGTTGTATATATGCACAATGGAATTCTTCACTTACATTAGAAGGAATAACATAGCCTCATTCATAAGGAAAGAGAAAGACTTGGAAAAAATCATACTAAGTAAGCCAGACCCAAAGAAACAGAGGTTCTTTGGTTTCCCTAGAATATGTCTAGGACAGTTCTAGCTGAGGATCACAATAGCTGAAGAGCTATGGACATGTGACCATAGACAAAGATGCTATTAGAAATGAATTCTAAGATAAAGAAAAAAGAAGTTATTTTTATTTAATTTTATTGTAAAGGTGATGTACAATGAGTTACAGTTACATAATAAGGTAATGAGTATATTACAAGAGTTTTTTAAATAGTGTACTGTTTGCAGTTATTTCCTTTTTCTCTTTTTCTTTTTCTATGGTTTATACTGTTGTCACTGTTTTTGATTTAGTACCCTTAGTCTTGCATATAGTTTATTTGATTTGGGGTAGGAAAGAGGAATCACAGAAATGGTGAGATAAAGGGCAAAGGGTGAACCAATGCATGAGTGTTAGTCATAAGACACTATGTTGGAAAGGAACTTTACAATTTAGGAGAGAAGAGTTTGGGGGTAGGCATAGCAGGAGAAATTGAGGAAGGGGTAACAGTGTTCAGTAAAAAATGTACTACTTTCCTTACTTATGTAAATGTAACCCCTCTGTATATCACTTTTACAATATACAAAGGAACTTGAAGTGAAAACTTCCTGGGTTGATAATCTCCATAGGATACTACTCTGCCCCATAGAGGTCTCACTCCAACCGAACTTTGAGGCTTAAGTATCTCCCTTCTAGATAAGGCACAGCCTTGGGATTTCCTGTTCTGAGACCCAGCTGACAAACAAGACAGCAGAAGCCAGTGAGCCATGATTCTTATGAGATATTCTGAACAGAATATGTAGTGTTATGCTCCTTTGGACCCTTAACAGGTGTCTATCCTCACCTCAATTAATCTCCCTCCCTGCAATTGATGTTGGTTTTCCAGGTTCATCCTGCCACCTGACTAGCAATGCAAGACAGTGTGTGCTTCTTGTGATGCACTATATAAGCAAGAAGAAAGAACACCTTTATGGGAAAGTAAATTGTTCAACACTCTGGAAAGCAGTAGGAAGGTTCCTTAAAATACTAAACAGAGGGCTGGGAATGGGGCTTAGAAGTAGAGTGCTTGCCTTGCAGGCATGAAGCCCTGGGTTTTATTCCTCAGCACCACATAAGCAGAAAAAGCTTTAAGTAGCACGTTGGTTCAAGTGGTAGAGTGCTAGTCTCGAGCAAAAAGAAGCCAGGGACAGTACTCAGGCCCTGAATTTAAGCCTCAGGACTGGCAAACAAAACAAAACAAAACAAGACTGAACAGAGAGCTTCCCTGTGTCCCAGCACTCCCACTGCTGGGCATTCATCCAATAGACCACAAGCAAGGCCACACTAAAGCTACCAGTGTAACCATTTTCACTGCATCACTATTTACCATTGCCAAGATAAAGAATCAACCCTGATGCCCCTCATTGGAAGAAAGAATAGATGAAGAAAATATGGCATATACACACAATGGAATTATACTCTTCCACCAGACAGAATGATATTGTACCATCCACAAGGAAATGAAAAAATTTGGAACAGTTACGCGTTACAAGTAAGCTAGACATAAAGAAACATAGTTTGCATGGATTTCCTCATTTTTTAAAAACATGATTGTGCCTATAAATCTACAACTAAACACATTGGATGGTACAAGACAAAAAAAATACACTTGGACATGATAAATTATACAGGATTCTAGACATTCACACACTGAGATCACAAGAGGATATCCTTAGGAGATGATCCCAAAAGTTCAGTAGCTATGTACATATGAACATGTAAAGTGATATTTATTGAAGTATACACCTAGAAATGGAAACAAGAGTTTTGTTTTACTCTACCTTGTTCCTATTCTTGTATTCTGTATATCTTGTATGTAAGTTTAACTGTTTGGAGGAGGCTAAGGAGGGCACACCGAAATGGCAGGAGAAAGGTTGAACAAAGCTAACAGTGATATTCAATAGACACTATGTTGAAAATAAGCTATACAAGAGAGAGTAAAGCTGGGAGGAAGCAAGTGAACAGTGACACTGTTAAAAAAATGTACTCTTTACCTGACTTATGTAACTGTAACTCCTCTATACATCACCTTTACAATGACAATAAACAAACAAAAAAAAACACCTTTTTTTCTTGTCATGAAAACACCTGTGCATGAAGGCATGCCCTTTCATCCCATTATTCAGGGAAACTATGTAGGAAAATCACATTCTATGTGGGCTGGGAAAAACCAGGGGAATCTCACAAAATAAAATAAAAAATTGTTTAGGTGTAGTGAAGCATTAGAGCTTGTTGTAACAAGCATAAGTTCGAATGTTATTACCTCATGATATGGGGTCCAATCTTTGAGACGACATAACAATCCTGCATGTAAATGTGACTTAGTTGGTTTTCCAAGTATCTGATAGCAAAGAAATACTGATAGGTAAGAAATAATAGGTGAATCTACTATGAGAATTGCATTGTTCTTTCAGTAACTGACAGATGCAATCATCCTAAAATCAGTAAATATATCATTGAACAATGCCATCAATATATTTCTTGTGAATCAATCCAACATTTTAATTCACTAATAATAATGATTCCTATTTCTAATTCACACAGGAAATTCACCACGAGCTACCACATTTTGAGCATAACATCATCAATTCCAGGAACTGGAAGCATACCAACTATCCTTTCAGAAAACATACCCATGGAACTTCTCTATCTGTGTTATGTAATGAGTTCCTCCACTTAACCATAAACTCTTGCATGGAGACTTATCTCTTAGTACTTCATAATGTCATCCATGCTGCCTTGCTCTCCTCTCCTCTTACCCTGAGCAGCCTGCTGGACATCAGCAACAATGGCCAGTACTTGTCTGCTGAGTTAGCCATATCCTTCACGCCAGCACTTAGTCTTTGCTTCATCTTCTGCAGTCTATCCTGGCCAGTGTCGTCTCTCTTCACTAGCAAAGAATATATTCTATGAATATATCTTTTGCTTCTGGTTACAGAGAAATGACAAATCCAAATTTAAAGGAAGAAAATAAAATTATCATTGTTTATAGGTAAAAAAGACTAATACGGAAAACCCTGAATACTGAGCGCAGAGGAAGTGATTTTAAAATTGACAGTGATTCAGAATACAAAGTCAACACCAGGGCATTGGTTCCATTTGTAAACATTAACAACAAGCTCTCTGAATGTAGATAAGAAAATAATTCTGGCATGTCCCAGTGTCTCACAATGTATTCTAGCTGCCCAGGAGGCTGAGATGTAGATGATCATAGTTCAAAGCCTGTCAAGGCAGAAAGTGGTTAGAGACAACAGCTCAACAAACAAATAAACAAATATATATACAAAAAAAAACCCGCAAAAGCATAAAATCCAGGCAGGTAACCTGTCACAAGTGGAAGAATGCCAGTCTAGCAATCAACCTGATAAGCAAAATTTCCTTTGTTCAAACCCAGGTAAATTTAGTAAATAATCCCATTAACCATACTGCCTACAATCATGAAATGACTGAGAGTAAATCTGCCTATATTGCATACTACAAGACACGTTTCAAAGAAAAAAGACACCTAGAAATTAGATAGGAAGACTTATTATCAAGACTTTCTTACTATCCATGGCAATCTGCAGATGTAGTGGCACACCTCTCATCATGACAGTGACTTTTGTTTAAAATGTAGAAAGTAATTCTTTAAAGGCATGTGAAAACTCTAGAGATGCCAATGTACTAAAATTATTTTGGAAAACAACAAAATGGAAAACGCACACTTCTGATTCATATATATATATATAATAGAAAGCTTTAGTATCAGTAAAAACTTTATACTCAGAATAGAAATTAAACTATCTATCTATCTATCTATCTATCCATCTATCCATCTGTCTATCTATCTCAGTGATTTCAACAAGAGGTCTAAATTCCCTCAATTTAAAATACAATTTCTCTAGTACATTTTATTGAGAAAATGATAATTTCACAAAGTAATTTACAACAATAAAATCACATAAAATTAAAATAAAATATTGTAAAGATTTAAATAAGAGATGTACAATTTGAATCTCTGAGGAAACAAAACAACAAAAAGGAGAGTAAACCTTTATTACATCGGCAATGGCTATGCTTTCTGTAACAAAACTACAGGAAACACAATCTAGTTGAAAATGTCAAGGATTGTTACATCAAAGAGTACAGGTAATAAAAGTAAGAAGTCAATATGTGAAGTAGGAAAATAAATTACATTTACATATGTGATTAAAAACATATGTAAAAATATCAGTCTGGGAATGTGGCTTAGTGGTAGAGTGCCTAGCATGCATGAAGCCCTGGGTTCAATTCCTCAGTATCACATAAACAGAGAAAGCTGGAAATGTGCTGAGGCTCAAGTCCTACAGTGCTAGAATTGACCAAAAGAGCATCAGGGACAGTGCCCAGGCCCTGAGTTCACTCCCTACTGGCAAAAATCCACACAAAAACCGAAAAACCAAAACCAAACAAACCCCCAAAACAAAAATCCAAAAAAATGTAAAAAATCCTGAATCTTAAAAATAAAATATACTAACAATCATAGAATTCAATTAAATACTGGAAATGCTCATGAAAAATAATCATACCACCATGAATCATCAGAAAATTGTACATCAAAACTATAGTGGACTATGGTGGCCCAGTACTTAGGATGAATACGATGTAAACACAACCAAACAAGAATTAAGTGCTGGAAAGGATGTAGAAAAACTGTAACACTTATATACTGTTGATGAGACTTTTAGGAAGTGCATAATAGCATGGTGTGGAGATAAACCAAGTATCCACTGACAGATATGGGACCTGTTATGATCAGGATAAGATGTGCGTATTGGAGAGGACAGTAGACTTTGTATCTTTCAGTCAAAGGGATATTCAGGGGTGGCATCTGATCCAAACATGAAATCCTTAGTATGGTATCTCTGTGTTGCACAATGTTGGTGTGCTAGTATGTAAATGGGCTAGCACAGAAAGAAAGAAAAGCAGAATTGTTTTATGTTGATATATATGAAGGCAACTAAATAGGAGGCAGAGAGATGAGATAAAGGTAAAGTGGTGTGTGTGTGTGTGTGTGTGTGTGTGTGTGTGTGTGTGTGTGTGTGTTTGTAAGAGGAAAAGAGGAAGAGGAAAAACATCTGAAGAAACTGATGGTATTAGTGATGATGTATGTCTATTTATTATAGGTGAATCTTTTGCAGAAGCTTACCTGAGTAGGAGGTAAGGCTCTATCTCAAAATGTAACCTGAACACAAAGCAGGGCTTGAGCTATGGCTGAGTGGTAAGAGTGCCTGCTTTATGAATTCAATGATAGAAATCTTTTCCTGATTTCTTTCTTGTTCTGTTTAATATTGGCATGCAGAAAAACAACAAATTTTCATATGTTTAATTTGTACCTTGGTATTTAACTGAGATTGCTGATCAGATCTAAGGGTGTTTTTTTCTTTTAGTATGGATATTTTAGGGTTTTGTAAATTATAAGATCACACATCACCTACAAATAGAGGTGATTTGACCTCTTCCTCTCTTGTTTATGCCCCTTACATTTCTTACTGTTGCATTAATGATCTGGCTAAGAAGTCGAAAATGAAGATCAAGATGCAATTGATATTTCATCTCAATTGAAGTAAAATTCTGGGGAGAAATTGGGGAAAGAGGAACTGCTACACACTGTCGGTAGGAGTGTAAATTAGTATAGCCACTATGAAAACCTGTATGGGTGTAACTAAAAACCCTAAAAATATAACACCCTATGATCCTGCTAGATGTGTCTTCCTGGGCACTTATCTGAAGAAATATGTCAATATACAATCAAAATACCTACTCATCCATGTTTTTAGTAACACTATTCATGACTGCAAAACTATGGAATCAGCCCATGTATAGATCAGACAATAAATAGACAAAGAAATTGAGATACACACAATTGTGCAGTCATGAAAAGAATGAAATAATGATGTTTGCAGGAAAGTGGATAGAGCTGGACCTCCTCATATTAAGTGAAATATACCAGCCTGAAAAAATAAACAAATATCACATACATGTCCACACACACCCAGGACAAAAAAAGAGGGTAAAGGAGTGTGTGTAAATGTAATTTAGATGTTTTATTGGCCTGAATAAGAAGTTATAATGAGTTTGGGGATATAGATATACCCTTATGAACACATAAGATGATGCTAAGTGAAATGAACTCCATGTTATGGAAACGATTGTTCTATCACAGTTGTAACCACTTTCAACGTCCCATATGTATCTGTAGCTTCTATTATTGATGATGTTCTTGTATCACCTTCCGGTGGTTGTACCTACACTATCTCTGTAATTTTATTTGAGTATATTGGAAACCGTGTATACTGGTATTAGAACTAGGAAATTGAAAGGGAATACCAAAATTGAGAGACACAGGGTAAAAACGACAACTACAAAAGCAATACTTGCAAAACTGTTTGGAGTAAGTGAACTAAACACCTCAGGGGGGGGGAAGGGAAAGGGAGAGGAGGGAGGGGGGTATGAGGGACAAGGTAACAATCAGTACAAGAAATGTATCCAATGCCTAACGTATGAAACTATAACCTCTCTGTACATCAGTTTGATAATAAAAATTTGAAAAAAAAGTTCTAGGTGAATTTCCCTTGGTGTATGCTAGATGGTTACTGTATATGATTTTGGTACACTGGGTATTGTATATATGCCTACCTGATCTAGGGAAGGGAAAGAAAAATGAGGTGTAAGATATCACAAGAAACTTACTCACTGTAACTGTACCCTTTATGTATAACACCTTGTCAACAAAATTTAATTAATAAAAATAAATAAATTAATAAAATTTAAAAAAGAAAAAAAAGAAGTTATAATGAAACCGATTAAATTACTTGGAAAGTTACCAGGGGAAAGGAGCACAAAGAGGGTTATTTATAGTAATAAAATAAACCTCAAGACAAGCCTGCAGAAACACTAGGCAGCCTCATAGTAGACTAAAGGGGAAGACAACAGCATTTCCGATTATACCATTTGGCCAGTGAAGTCTACTGGGAATACCAGAAGATTTTGATCAGCAGGGTTAAGCTCAACTCTAGAGAAAACCACAAATAAAATTAATAGTCATATATAGTAATGAAAGTCACTGATTAATAGTTTAAAAAGCCTCTAACTAGTAAGCCATAGTAGCTACCTTCTGGGAGGCTCAAAGGATATTATCCAAACAGATACACGTGCCATGTGTATGTCTCAGGTGGCTGTAATGATTCTAGATGGGCTGTAGGCCAGACAGGTGTAATAGATGAAAAAAAAGAACAATTCCAACAAGTAGGTAATAGGGGGTGAGGATGAGGATGAGGGGCCACAGATCAGGTCCAAAGAGAGTGCGTAGCAGACAGGTAAGATGAGTCATCAGATTCCCTATGGAGGGCAAGATGTGGGCTAAGGAGTGGTAAAGGGTTCATGACTCCCTAGCTGTGCCCCCACTTTATCTCTAGCTACCACTTTATATGCCTAGAAACTTCCAACCTCCTTTAGAATCTAGATAATCAAGCACCAGTACTCCACTGAGAACTGCTCCAGAGTCTCAACTTACCAACAATATTGTACCCAGGTCTCACCAAGTCACTACAGGAGCTAGAGATTTTGTAGAGAATTATGATTCTCTAGAAGAAACACCTCCAAAGACAGCCCCTAAACGAGAATTTGAGGCAGTACCAAAACCAGATAGTTCTTTCAGGGTCACATGTTGGAAGAGAGTACTGACTTTGGTCAGAGATCAGTCTGTATCCACATTTCTCAGGGAAATGACTGATTTGCTTTGATTTATTCTGTCATGATTTTAGCCTATGAATTTTCTATGTGGGTTGTTATTTTGTTGGCGTAGTTGTTTTACTTTATCTTCTTTTTCTACTTTTCACAACACTTTGTATTTCCCACAACACAGTTTCCATGCTTTCACAGTATTTCCCATTCTTTCTTTCATCTCCACGTATCTTCAGACTTCCTTTCTTTCCCCTTCCCTTTCCTTAATTTACCCAATATTGAATCTCTATATATTTAACCATTGTTTAGCTCCCAGTTTATCTCTTAAAAGTGTGATGTCCATTCCTCTTGTTTCCACTTTTTGGAGATTGTTTCAGTAAATATCATTTTATATGATCATGTAAGTAGTTTTCCTAATCCTGTTGGTGGAAATATAAATTAGTCCATTCTGGAAAACAATATGGACAGGCAGGCAAGTAAAAACAAAACTAACATATGATCTACAAATCTCATTAGTGGGATGTAAGTATTGCTTTTGGAGTTGTTGTCTTTTTATCCTTTGTCCCTTAATTTTGATGTAGAGTGACACAACCACTTTGAGGTCACGCAATAAATGGAAGGCGTATGCTTTCTATTCCAATCTTTCTTTCCCGAGGCTGTGTGTTGAGATGTCTGAAGTCATATGTACCATATAATGTTAATGGCATCTTTTGTGATTGGGGAATGGGAACAACAAAGTCCTTCTTTAATATGCCACAGAGCATCCAGTTGATATTTACAAAATTTTTGTTAAGGTCCTTATGTAATGGTCCTGCACTATCTCTCTGGCAACACGTCCTTCCCTCCCACGTAAGACCTACTGCAGCAATGCTGCATCACCTTTTTCTTCTCTTAGTGGATTTCCCATGCCATACCCTTAATCCTACCCTCCTTCTGAAGACCTCCTCAACCATTACAAATTGAACCATCAATTTCTTTTGTCATCGGTTCCATGAAAAATTCAATGTAATATATTTTGCAAACCAAGGAAACGTGTTACATAATGTCAGATCTGAGAAACAATATTTACATACATATTTCCTTTTAATGAACAGTAAGAATCACCATTTTTTCAGTGTAACAGATATGACTGTGAAATGAAAGGGCAAATAATTGTCTTTGATTAATCAAACAGAGAAATCTGGTTAATATAATTTCTCATTTCCAGAGTAGAGGCCACCAGTATTCCCTTTTCAGAAGGAACCTTCCATTTCTTGCTTTCCCCATAACCCTCTGAATAAAGCACTTCATCTTGGTTGAAGTATGGAACTGAAATAAGTTCTTACCTTTCTTCCATTTTCCTGTTCAGAGCTGTGGATGTGACTTGTAGTGGAGAGGTAGAGCCTATCTCAGGCTGCGCAATAACAGAGTCCACTTTTTTGCTCTGAAGTTGAAGAGATGACCAGAGCAGGTGGGAAGCTTGTGATGAAGTGAGGTTTAAGAAGATTGCAGACAACTAGTGTACCTGAACTGCGACCAAACCAGATTCCACAGCATCTGAGTCACGATCCTTCACTAAGATGATTCTTAGCATTTACTCTATTCTGACACCCATACCTGCCTCCATCCTCCCATTTCATTCAACCCACTTTTAAGTGATTGCTGTTCTGTCCTTTAATTGCCAACTCCAACCTTAGGCAGAAATATCAAGCCATTTTATCTTGCATTTAGGTCCTTATAACTAACTATTAAAGTGTGTCATTGGGCCTTTGCCATCCAAAGTACATGCTGGCTTGCCTGCACTTTCTATTTCAGTGGTCATCACAGTAGAAAGGCATACATTAGTATAGTTTTCTTCCAAATGATAGAGTAATGTTCATAGGTTGATAGGCTCCCAATATTCTATTCTCCATGTGTTGCTACTTCCTATTCTTACTTACTCTCACTTAATGTTGGTTATTTTCCTTTCCTCCTTACTTGTTCCTCTCTCCTACCTCCTTTGCTTCTTTTATTCATTGCTTTCCAATACCTTCTGTTTACATGCAACTGCCTAGAAACCTGCATTTCACCTCCCAATTTATATGTTTCTGTCCCACATGCACCAAGCTATTGAGGAATTCAACTTGTTTATCATGATATTATAAGGTTGAAATGTAGACCAGGGATATAACAGTAGACTGGCTTTATATAGCCACAGATTATGCACAATAGAAGTAAAAGCATTATGCCTAGTATAAATATCAAGCATATAAGTATGTTTTTAGAGTTTAAATTATTTTTTGTCTAGGTTTTGTCTAGTTTCAGGCTCATGGCCTGAGCAGTGTCCTTGGGCTTTAATCTCAGGTGTAGTGTTCAGCCCCTTTATTCAGAGCTTCATTTCCAGTCTTTATGGTGGTTAATTGGCCTTTCCTGTGTGCGTTGGTGTTCAAGTGTGATATGGCTACAGGTATGTGGCACCAGTGCCCACACTAGAGTTAATTTTAAAAATTGATTTGATTAAGTAGATTTAAAAGAAGTTGAAGTGAAGAACTTCCTGAGTTGAAAATCTCCCAAGGACACCACTCTGCCCAGCAGAGGTCTCACTCCGGTTGAAACTTGATGCTTAAGGATCTCCTTTCTAGATGAAGCACAGCCTTGGAATTTCTTGTTTTGAGACTTAACTGACCAATCTGGTAGCAGAATCCAGTGAGCCACGTTTCTCAAGAGATACTCTGAACAGAAGTGATATTTTCCTATTGTCTCTCAACATGTGTCTATCCCTACCTCAATTGATCCCCTTTCTTGTAAGTGTTTTTGGTTTGTGAGTTTTCATCTGCCACCTGACCTGCAATGAAAAACAATGAGTGCTTCTTCTTAGAGCTCATATAATCTCAAAGAAGGAACCCTGTATGGGAATGTAAACATGTTCAGCTACTCTGGAAAGCAGGATGGAGGATTCTTAAAAGAAGCTAAGGTATTTCTGGACATAAGCCCAATCTGAGCCTCTCCCTTTATCTTCTACCTTTCTGTAAGCTATTGCTTTTCTGGAGACTTAGGTTTCCATCTGTGAGCCTAGGCAGCAGTCAAGTTTGCTTTGAGGCTTTAAAATTGAAGAATAAAGAGTATCATGTTGTTACTCAAGATTCACAATAGCCTGGCTTCCTTTTTTCTTTCCTATTCTCAATGTAACACTATTTCTTCATACATATTCTTTGAATCCTATTGTTAAGATGCTTCTACTTTCAATTCTTTTTTTTCTTTTTTTGTGATTTTATTTATTTATTTTTTTAATATATATATTATCAAACGGAATTACAGAGAGGTTACAGTTTCATACATTAGGCGTTGGATACATTTCTTGTACTGTTTGTTACCTCATCCCTCATTCCCCACCTCCCCATTGCAATTCTTTTTATGATTTTTTTTCTTTCATCTGAGACAACACTCGAACTTGTTATCTGATGCTGTTACTCATTAGCTGTCTCTCTGTGATCTGAGCTGCACCCCCAAACTTTCTTTCCTATTTCTTATTTATGTATATTAGCTTTGAGCAGTAGCTGTTATGCTATTACATTATTATAGTTCTGCTCTTATTTTATTCATATTAACAGTGTTTCATAGGAGCATTGTTATGCTCCCAAAGCAAATACTTATTTATTCTTCTACTTAAGCTTTCAGGGTTTTGTTTTTGTTTTTCTTTTTTTTTTTTTTTGGCAGTTCTTTGCTTGGACTTAGGGCCTGAGCATGGTCCCTGGCTTCTTTTTGCTCAAGGCTAGCACTCTGCCATTTGAGCCACAGCACCACTTCTGGCCGTTTCCATTTTATATGGTGCTAAGGAATTGAACCCAGGGCTTCATGTATACAAGGCAAGCACTCTTGCCACTAGGCCATATTCCTAGCCCAATTTTTGTCTAGTATAAATATTACATTTTCAAGTGTTAGCTTTTATGATTCTATTTTCTAAAAAACATTATGGCACAGACAATATAGCCTGTTTGTTTGCCACTTATGGGGGCTTGACCCCAGGGCCTCAAGCTCTCATTTAACTTTTCACACAAGGCTCATGTACTACCACTTGAGCCACACACCTCCTCCTCCAGTTTTTTATTGATTAATTTGAGGTAAGAGTTTCTTACATTTGTCTGCCTGGTCTGACTTGGAGCTGAGATCTTCAGTGCTCAACTCCTCGAGTGGCTAGGAAGACAGGAGTGAGCCACCAGCACCTAGTATATTGGTCATTAAAAAAATATCGTTTGAATGATAATGTATTTTAAATATCCAGAAAATGTCTTCAATGCTTTTTTCTGTAGATACTTTGTAATGACTTTGTGATGTGTTCTCTTCAAAATTGTGGATTAAAACCTTCAAAACCTCAGAAAATAGTGATATTTAGAAACATAATTGAGCAAGAGGTGATTATCTTCATTGGAGATTATTAACATAGGCCCTAGTGTAGTATGTCTTGTATTTGTATAAAAAGCACAGTTAAGGGGGAAAATATAAGGGTTAGAAACAGGGAGAGATGCCATCAAAAAATTTAGGGAGACAGACATCAAAAGAAGGATGACTGCCAAGATCTTCATCTCAGATTGATAGCTTCTGAGAAGTGAGCAATCACCTTCTATGTTTAAACTCTCCAGTCCTTGGCATTTCAGTTTTGTATTCCTGTTAACCTAGCATTTACCTACTGTATAACAGGTATTGAAGTTTCAATGTGAAGAAGAAGACAATGGCTCCTTTGAGCTAATTCTCAAAGGACAGGATAAAATTCCCACAAAAGTAAATAGATATAGAAAGACAATGTGAAGGCATAAACAGATACATTTACTGTACAGACATGCACAAGATAATTTAGTATATAATAAACTCTAGCTACGTGTTAGTATACTGCAACCACCTTGAAAATGAGCAGCGGTTAAGGGAGAAGGAAAGGCAGGATGGTATGGTGTTCCAGAATCTCAGACAATGGTGTTAGTGCAATCAACAATAATATATCTCACACCAAGTAATGGTAAATCTCACATGTCTCACCACACATATAATTCATAAAGGAGGTAAAACATATGTTAACAGCTTGATTTAATAATAGTACATTGAAAACATGTGTCAAAACATGACAATGAAGAGAAAATTGTCTTTAATGATCATGACTTTCAATAATAATTAATTTAAAACACATATATAAATGTGTATAGTTGCTTTCTTTGTATAGGAAAAATGGAATACAAACAAATGTCTTCTACTTCTGAATATTAAATGAAAACATTTTGTTGACAAATAGAATAATAATCAGTACTTGAGAAACAAAGAAATAGAAAACCATTGATAACTTGTAAGAAATTGGATGGATTTTGAACTCAAAAGATTAGGTACTATATGATTCTTTTAAAATGGCATTTGTCTTGTGAAAAATAATGGAGATGAGTAGGTCGGTGGCAACATGGATGTGGGCATTAAGATGGTATGGGTAATGACAAACGAATAGCCTCAAAGCATTTCTTGAATGACGGCAAAGTTCCATATTTGAATGCGATAGTGGTTATATGAATCGATGCATGATCTAATCTGTCAGAGGTTATAAACAAAATTACACTTCATAAAATTGAGTGCACATAAAATTGAAGAAATCCAAGCATCTCCTCCAGGAAGTAGAGTCATGACAGAACTTCCTGTTGCAACATCAGTCTTGCTGGACACAGATTCTTTTCTGTGTCTGAAATTTTCTGAAGAGAATTTCAAAGAAAAATAATTCATGAAGACCTATTCAGAGGAAGATAAATCTGAACAATTGGTTGTCAATGTCAAGAAGCATAGAGGCACTCTTTCAGACTACATGAATCCTTAAAATGTCTTGAAAAGCAGCCTAAAAATGCAATTGAAATTTAAAAAGCCCTAGGGTTGATACTGGGCATTAACTTGAAATAAACCAAAAAGTTAGTAAGACTGGCTGGTGATAACAGGTCAGTGGTTGAGAACTGGCTTCTTATATGTGAAGCCGTATGTTTGATTCCAAGCACTGAGAATAAAGTTCCAAAAATGGATTGGAAGACAATATGAGTGCCCCTGACATATTTCAGAGATATAAGGTTGAGAGAAGAGCAGATGGATGTCAAGTGGAAAGGGCAGCATTGGCTCTAAAGATCTGTTTCTTCCCAGGAAAGGTGACCTTCATCACTGTTCCATTCTGCTTCCCCACAGTGCCAGTGCTTCCTGAGCAAGGCTGCCTCCATTGTCACCCACACATTCCAGTGTCTTGCAGAGTCCTCTGAAAAAGAAGTAGCATGAAGGCCTGCCGCAGCTGCTTCCTAAAGGAGCCAATAAGGGAAGAAGTGATGAGAATGGTACAGCTATTAACAGACCAACAATGGTGAAGGAGTACACCAGAATCCTTGTGAGTCCAAACTGAGGCATCAACTGCTGCTGAGGGACGAGTCATGGAGGAGCAATACATCATATGAAACCGTACCTTTTTCCCCCTCACATTCCTATCACGTTAACTGATTTTTAATACCCTGGGTATTGTATATATATTTATTAGAACTAAGGAAGGGAAAGGGAATACCAAAATTGAGAGACAAAGGATAAAATTACAAACCAATGCAAAAGCCATACTTACAAAACCATATGGTGTAAACCAACTGTACAACTCATTGGGTGGAGAGGGAAATGGGGAGGGCCAATGTGGGAGAAAAAAGGAAGGAGATAACAAGTTGGATAAGTAATGTACTCACTGTCATACATATGAAACTATAACCCCTCTGTACATCACTTTGACAATAAAGAAGAAAAAAAAAAGAAACAGCAGCAAAAAGAAATCAGCCATGCTGCACTGAAAAATACAACTGTTAACTCCAACCAAAAAAACAAACAGATTATACCAAACCCCATCACAGGGCTGGGAATATGGCCTAGTGGTAAAGTTTTGGCCTCCTATACATGAAGCCCTGTGTTGGACTCCACAGCACCATATATACAGAAAAGGCCAGAGGTGGCACTGTGGCTCAAGTGGTAGAGTGCTAGCCTTGAACTAAAAGAAGCCAAGGACAGTGCTGAGGCCCTGAGTTCAAGCCCCACGACTGGCAAAAACCAAACCAAACAAAACAAAATACCATCACAGCCCATTTCTAAGGTGTTCAGCAAGGAAAGGGCATAAATAACACATTCGCATGGCAGATAGCATGTGTCTTCAGTGTTAGCAGTGGTTCCAGTGGGGCCACAGGGTGGCCAGGCATGGTTGTTGTTTATAGCATTGAGTGTGCTCAGCCTACAGTTTCTACTAAGATGGACAGAAGTCAAGGAACTGGGGACAGAGATGGGGATAGATGGAGAATGAGGTGTTCTAGCAGCAAACCTGTCGCATAGTAGCAGAGTGAGAGTGTGATCTGGCTAGGCTGAGAATGTCAGTGAATATATTTCTGCATATGCAAATGTATTTCCTGTAAATGAACTGAGGTGGTGATGAATTGAGCAAACTTGGGGTCAGAGTCTTTAAGTAACAAGCTTTGGTAGTCTAGATTCGGTTCCATTCATTGGTATGATTGGTATGATCGAAATTCCTTCACTGTGATTTTGGGACTTCTCACCAATTAATGACCACGAGCTAGTGTATGAGGGAAAACTTAATTTTTGTTTTCAATTTGGTATGTATATCTAATGTATAAGTCATGTGTTTTTGTTAAACTTATATGCAATTTTTCCGTTTCCTGTATTTTCCTTGGTTTAGAACTGCCATTGCCAAAATTTCATGTCTTAAATGGGTTCATCTTTTGTGCCAATAGTGGAATTCCAAGTCAGGTTCTCAAATTCCTGCTTATTTTTTATACAATGCTTAGACATGTTTAGTTGTTTTTTGTTTTTTTTGTCAGTCCAGGGGACTGGACACGGGGCCTGAGCAGGATCTCTGGCTTCTTTTTGGCTCAAGGCTAGGACTCTCCCACTTGAGCCACAGTGTCACTTCAGGTCATTTTCTACACATGTGGAGCTGAGGAACCAAAGCCAGGGCTTCATGTATACAAGGCAATCACACATGCCACTTGGCCATATTCCCAGCCCCAATGCTTGGACATGTAACTTGAGCCACACCTCTAGTTCCTGACTTAGGCTGGTTCGCTGGGTAAGTGTCTTTCAGACTTCTCTACTGGTGATGCCTTGAACTCCCAGCTTTAGAACAGGCCACTCTTCAAGCTCGCATTACTGGCATGGGCTATGACACCTGGGATGACTTTATCTATGTCAACGTTGTTATGTTGATGATGGCTTTTCCTTTTCAGTGTACATATTTTCTATGTACTTGCTCAAATATATTCTCCCCAAAGTAGATTCTTACTGTTACTTGAGGTTAAATTTTCTTACATATTTGTACAAAGCTTGATGATGTATATAAACACTTGAACTCACTGTTGGAAGGGAGTCCAATATACCACAACAATTACTCTGGCATTTGTGGTAGTTGACAGAACCCCTTTCTAGAACATCTGATGTGCCATGTACTATAGCTTTTTTAGCCACCCTATCACCCCCATGGAGTCATTGCTTGGACTCCTTGCTACTCTCTGTGCATTTAGCATTTCCCTGTATATCCGGTGAGTTCTCTTGTACAGCTCCAGGTCACTCTGTGTTTTCCCCACTCAGGCAGGACTCATATGTGTCTGGAGCATCAGATTGCAGGGTTAAAAAATCCACAGTATTTGGGAATTCATGAATTGTACAATATAACATAATGTAAACATTAACTTTTATTAACTTATGAGAATAAATAGAATAAAAAATTTACACAAACCAGGGCAAAAAGAAAAACAGAGACATTCTTGGGAATGGGGCAGGGAATCTCTAGGTCTACAGGGGCCTCCACGTTGCTATCAGGAAGGAACTGTAGGTCCCAGTGCTCACAGGATTCTACCTCTTCCTTCAAGCTAACATTTCCTTCCTGATGTGAAAGAGGGGCAGATTCTACTTTCTCAATAGGAGATTGCTTCTCCTGCAGCAGGATAGATTTTTCCAGATAATCTGTGAGGACAGATTTACTTTCCTCAGTGGACTCTAACATTTTGACCTGCTTTAAGGGTTCTCCTGAGCACAGTGTGGGCATGTTTTCCAGTAGCCCCGGGGCTGCTTGATCCAGCAGACCAAGAGGAGTGCTGGCTTTAATACATGGGAGCTGCTCTACGCTGACTGTGGAAGTCACAGGAGGACATTCGAAATCACTTTCTTCTTCCTCTTGGGTACCCGCAGGTTCACCTGTGTTACAAATGGGCTTCAGAAGCACTTGGAGGTCCACATGGACGTCCTGTATCTGCTTCCTGGAGTCTGGTGCTGGCTCCAGCTCTCCATCCATCACCATCCCTGACATCCCCGATGTGTTCTTTATTGGGAGGTCAGGAGAACCTGCTCTTCGGTGGCCAAAACCTGAAAATAAAAATAGGTACAAACTTATTGAAGAGGACACTGTAAGTGACGGTGGGACTAGACTTCCATGAGGATCCAGTGGAAGAAGCTGAAGAATTTGAGTTTGGACTGAACACTGATGAGAAGGTACAGTGATTCTAATCAGTGGCGATGCCCAAGTACTTTGAAAATGAGAACAGACTTCACCTGGAAGCTTATATTCATAAAAGGACATTTGGCCAAGCTGGGTTTGCTCAGCCCTCTGGGCATTCAGACCCATCCCTAGAGACCCAGGTTCCTTCCCCACTCACAAGCCCTCAGGCGCCTGCACAAGGACTGCTTTCCCTTTTTCTTCCCCTTCTTCCTCACAGGCTCCTGCAGCTCATCCACAAGAATGTGTAGTCTGAAGAGCAGGTCTGAGGAGGGCATATGGAGCTGGGTATAGTGCAATAGTTCTTTGACGCTGTCTCTGTTCTTGTGAGCGTGGAAATCAGCTGGGTATAAGTCCATCCACATGTTAAAGATGGAACAAAGGGTGCTGTGGGCAGATTGGTGACAAGGAGATTGAGAGCCAACCCTCCCCACCTTGAATCTCCCACTATAGTCCCTTTCTGGCTGGACTCTGAGATGCAGATGTTCAATGAGGGAAGAGAGAGGAAACTACCTGGAACAGGTTGGTCTTCACAACCCACTCTAGAAGTTACTGGAAGACAAGTTTCCAAAACTGTCACTATGATAGGCAATGAGTATATTGTTTCCTCACAGGATCTGACTTTCTGCACACAGCCCTCACTGTCATCTATGTGTCCACAAGCCCTCCCTCAGGTGTGTCTTCTGCCACCACTGACATCCTGGGTCCCTACCCCATGGTGGTAATCAGCAGTTGTGTGCAATATAGAATGTGGCACTTTTATTTAGAAGCCTTACTCTTCCTGTTTTCCAAGGGATAACTTTTGTGTGCCAAAGTCCACTTACTTCTTTACTTGCTCATCTTCCGCATTGTCCCAGTGGAGGGATCTGTACCTGTGGGAGGAGAGGAGGGAGTCAGCTCTATGGTCTCCCTTTCTAACTGGAACTGAGTAGGTGCTAGATTGGGAATGGAAAATTAAAAACAACTGAGACTTTTCTATACACATCAGTGAACATTATGCTAAGAGACTTATGTGTGTGTCCTCAGTAAGTGTGCCAATAGCTCATGACTAGAATCCTAGCTAATCAGGAGACTGAGATCTGAGGAACACAGAGTGATTTGTCAGTCTACTCAGAAAATGTCTAAGGACACATTTGTCCAATGAACCACAAAAGCCAAAATCAGACATGTGATATAAATTTTAGAGTGCTAGCCCTGAGCACCAAAGGAGCAGAACTTAGGCCTTGAGTTCAAATAGCAGCCCTGGAATACACACACACACACACACACACACACACACACACACACACACACACACACCCTAAATGCATTAGGGGTTATAAGTGAGCCAACATATTGCATTGTTGAGGCCTCAGAAGTGATTCACCCTCAGTTCTACCCACCACCCCAGGCTTTTCTATCTACCGTAAAAATTCAAAGGCCTCCAAGATAGCTACTGAACCCTTATTTACTAATGGGAAATGTCATATTTTGGGACTCACAAAAGTAAGGGTGGAAGTTGGGTGCCACCGGTACAGCCTATAATCCTAGCCTCTCAGTAAGCAGACTGCTGAGGCTCCAGTAGCTTCTAAGGAAATGAAATGTCCTGGGTGGGGCAGGCCTCAGAATCTGGCCAGTGTGTGTACTACTTTGTTTCATGCCAAGCTCCCATTAGAAGACCCCAGTGAAATAAAGAGACTCAGAGTGGTGCCAAGTATTGCAAGACTCAGCCAGGTAGGGGTGAGCAAACTTGGGTTTGAATGGGGAACACTCACTTTTCAAATATAATGTCCAACACTTGCTCCATTGTCCCCCACTGTCGGTAGTTATGGAGCACGTTTCTTACAAAGAAGAGATCGCCTTTCTGGTAGGCAGGGACTACGTTCAACACCAGCATCTCCAGCAGGCCTGCTCCAGGGCTCCATGTGTTGTAGTGCACATCCAGGCTGCTGGCTGAATCATTTTCACACTAAGTTGATGAAAAAGAAGGGATCTATCAAACATGGACATCAGAACATGCTTAAAATTGAGTCACTTTGATAGAGTGGATTGAAAACTATACACAAAGAAATATTTTCTCAGGATAGGCAGTGGGATGCATATCAGAAGGTTCTAAATTGGGCCAGAATTGGGTAGAATAGGTTTCCTAGAGTGAGTGTACCTTGCCCGAGTGGCCTTGGACATGTCTTGCTTTCATCCTGGAAACAGGCCTGCGATGTTGCACTTGTGGCTTGGCGCTGATCCATTTTCTGCAGCTTTGAGAGAGGCACCCAAAGCTCTCTTGGCTGAGACTTGAGTCTCCTGGCCTTCGAAAACAGCAAGAGAACATCTTTCTCACTCCTGTGTCACAGGCCAAGTGAGCTGATTTGAGTGGACTGTAAGTTACAGTTGCCTGGTTCTCTGGGTTCCATGTTCTATTCCATTGTGAAGGATGCAGGGTCACCTGTCAGGGCCCAATGTCCTGCTTGCTTCCTCATACATGACAAACTGGAGGCTGAAATCTGCCTTCCCACATTGTCATGTGCACATGTAGACACAATCAGCAGCACACCTTGTTGTCCAATCCCTACATCCTCTGTTTGGCCTTGGTACTGGCATGGGCTTAGCTTCCAGGAGCCATTCCTAGGTCAGATCCATTCCTTGCCTGTCACTATTACACTCACACATCATTTCAACTCTCAGGGTCCTCTAAGCCTATGTGCTTCTTGTACAATTTTTGACATCCTTGTCCTAGGACATGTAGCCTAATCATCTGTCCATTTTGTGCCTCTGTCCTGTCATCTCAAGGAAAAGTAAATACTTAGTGATGGGAAAACCCAAGAAATATTGGAAAACCAACATTAGTATTTTCCTGAGATGATACAGTGTCTTATAATTAAACATACATGGTCATTTCATTAAACACACGGTACATTGTGAGTTAGGAACAAGTAGGATTTTCTTGAGGTCATGCATGAAGAGTAGGTCCCGCGACATCCACTGATGTAGTGGATGTCTTTTTCACTTTTTGGTGGTGAGTTATTTATTGTCCCTTTAAAATTGTATTTATTTATTGTCAACTTAATGTACAATGGGGTTACAGTTTTATACATAAGGCAGTGAGTACATTTTTTATCAAACTTGTTACCTTCTCCCTCATTTTTCTCCATCTTTCCATGCTCCTTAATTCCCTCTTCCCCTCATGAGTTGTATAGTTGGTTTGTAACATCTTGTCTTGTAAGAATTGCTGTTGCATTCGTACACCTTTTATCCTTTGTCTCTCCTTTTCTTTTTTTTTTTTTTTTTTTTTTTTTTGGCCAGTCCTGGGCCTTGGACTCAGGGCCTGAGCACCATCCCTGGCTGCTTCCTGCTCAAGGCTAGCACTCTTCCACCTGAGCCACAGCGCCCCTTCTGGCCGTTTTCCATATATGTGGTGCTGGGGAATGGAACCAAGAGCTTCATGTGTAGGAGGCAAGCACTCTGGCCACTAGGCCAAATTCCCAGCCCCTGTCTCTCCTTTTTGATATTCTCCTTCCCTAGTTCATATGCATATATATATATATTCCAATGTATTCCTGTACATAATGTATATTATATATATACATGTACATATATGTATATATGTGTGTGTGTGTATATATATATATATATATATATATATATATATATATATATATATATTACCCAGGATAATGAAATCATTAACAGTGATATCAAGGGTAAAATCCTGTGAAAAAAAATACAAAAGAAAGTGGCATAATTTCAAATGGTACATTGACAACAGCAATAACAATGTCAAGCCACTTATTTCCATAACCTGGAGTTCATTTCATTTAGCATCATCTTATGTGTTGAGCTATAGTGATCTTCTGCTGACTATCCTACAGGTCTACTAATTATTACCAATGAGGAAAACCGTAGAATCTATATTTCTTTGGGTCTGCCTTACTTCACAGTTTAATTTTTTCTCAAGTTCTTCCATTTCCTTATGAATGGGGCAGTGTCTTTCTTTCTGATAGAGGCAGAGAATTGCGTTGTGTCTATGTACCAGATTTCTTTGATACATTCATCTAATTAGGGGCCTCAGGGTAGGTTTTATATTTTAACAATGCCAAATTTTGCTGCAATGAACATAGTTGTGCTGCTGGCTTTATTTGGTCTTGCTTGTAATCTTTTGGGTAGATGCCCCAAAGTGGTGCTGCTTGGTCATAGGGGAGTTTTATGTTTACCCTTGTGAGGAAGTTCCATATTGCTTACCAGTGCAAATGAACATGTTTACACTCCCACCAACAGTGTAGTAGGGGTCCCTTGACCACATCCTCTCTAGCATCTGTTATTGTTAGTTTAGTTGATAAAGAGCTTTGTTAAAGGAGTAAGGTGGACTGCCAATGTCATTTTTATTTGAATTTCTTTTAATAGCCAGTGATATGGAGCACTTCTTCATGTGCTTCTTGGCCATTCTAATTTCCTCTTTTTAGGTCTTAGCCCATTTATGAAGGGGGCAGTTGTTTTGTTGAGGATGAGGCACGAAGCATCTAAGGCATCCTAAATATGTGAGAGAGTAGGAGGCTTTAAGGAAGCACTAAGTTCTGCATTGACAAAGAAGAACTGAACTGACTATCGGTAGAAAAGTTTCAGTTGCATTATTTATTTATTTGTTTGTCTGTCGGTTGGTGGGTTCATTGTAGCAGAGTTATGCATATGACTTATACTCTTGGATAGGCATGCTAAACCATCCAATTAAGTGCTTTAATTTTGCTCCCAACGATGCTGACAATTAATTTGATATCAAGTGTGAGAACTAAGGAAAAGTGTAGTTCCCCAGGCTCCTATAACAAAAGGGCTTGGAACATTTCACTGTCTTAGAGTTTACTCTTAACTTCTATAACTCCATTTTTTCCTCTTCATTGTCAAAGTGAAGCACAGAGGGGTTACAGTTTCACATGTAAGGCAATAACAGTGAGTTCAACTTGTTACCTCCTCCCTCAATTTTCCCCTGCCTCCCCACTCCCCCTTTCTTTCTCCCCCCATGAGCTGTACAGTTGGTTTACACCAAATGGTTTTATAAGTATTCCTTTTAGAATCGTTTGAGTTTTTATCCTTTGTCTCTCGATTTTGATATTCCATTTTCATTCCTTAGTTCTAATACATGAATATACAATATCCAGGGTACTCAGATGAGATACAGTGATAGTTGGAGTACAACCATAAGGAGGTAATACAAGAGAAACCAAAGAAAAGCTATGGTTTCACCTGGCATGTTGAAAATAATTTCAACAGTGTTATGAAAGTTGTTTCCATAACATGGTGTTCATTTCACTCAGCATCATCTTATGTGTTCATAGGGCATAGCTATTGGGCTCTTGTTATCCTCTTCTGTGAATAGCCTAAACCTGTATTAATTATTCCCGATGAGGGAAACAATAGAGTCCATGTTTTTTTGGGTCTGGCTCACTTCACTTTGTGTAATTTTTTCCAAGCCTTTCCATTTCCTTACATGTGGGGCAATGTCATTCTTTCTGATAGAGGAATAAAATCCATTGTGTATATGTACCACATTTTTCTGATCCATTCATCTACTGAGGGGCATCTGGTTTGATTCCATACTTTGGCAAAGACAAATTCTGTTGCAATGGACTTTGTTGTGCTGATGGCTTTAGTGTGTTCTTGTTTGTGGACTTTTTGGTAGTTGCCCAAGAGTGGGGCTGCTGGGTCGTAGGCGGTCTCTATGTTTAGCCTTTTGAGGAACCTCCATACCACTTTCAATAGTGGCTGAACAAGTTTACGTTTTCACCAATAATGTAGTAGGTTTCCCTTTTGGCCACATCCCCTCCAGCATTTGTCATTGTTATTGTAACTCCATCTTTTTGACTCCATGTTAGAGGACTGCAACCATATCCATGAGAATAGTTCCTGAAAGTTTGATATTTAAAGATAGATGTAGCCTTTGCTCCACTTTGTTTCAAAGTAGCAATCATAGTAATGAATTGTGAAATTGATCATAGTAATAAATTATGGAATAATCATAGTAGTAATTATAGAAATGCCATGGTAACTGTCAGGTTGCTCCACTTAGGATTGAGTATTGGATTGTTTTTGCCTGCTCATACTTGCTTAGTTGTTATTAGGGATGCATGGCAACAATTATTAAAAATGAAATTCGTATTAGGTCAGGCTGACTGTGAATTTCTGTTTTTGTAAATGGCTTGCTTAACCCATTTGTGACTTGCTTTGATTCCTCTGAGTTGAACCCCTGCATGTCACACATGACCATCTGCTGTAGAATACATACTTTCTTCCTTTAGAAACCCAACCTTTCCGAGGCTCAGTGCTTTAAACACAGTACATATTCCCATAGGAATATGGAGGGAAAATGTCTGAACAACTGCTGTGGATAAGAAAATTATAAGCAGATATTTTTGATGCCAGTCCTGGGACTTGGACTCAGGGCCTGAGCATTATCCTTGGCTTCTTTTTGATCAAGGCTAGCACTGTAGCTCCTGAGCCACAGGGTGAGTTCTGGCTTTTTCTGTTTATGTGGTGCTGAGGAGTTGAAGCCAGGGCTTTGTGCATGCTAGCCAAGCACTCCGTAATCTCAACCCTATGAACTGCGTTTTGTGGTGTATAGGAGAATTTTCCCTATTGATTTGTAACTAAATCTAAAAAGTGCTGAGTAAGAAAATATTAGAAAAGGTAACAAAGCTTTGTTCATATATATCTATGTAGATATTCTACTTTCATCAAAATAACATCTCTGAGAAAAGCTGGGAAAACTGCATTCATTTGATGATACTAAGGAATTACTGAGATACTTCAGAGAAATAATCTGAGACAGGAGAAATAACTGTCAGTTGTGTAATGGCCAGACTAACCCACAAAGCCATGTCTAAAAGCCAGGGCAGAAGTTGTTTTTCATGGCTGCACTCTGCTTGCTGACATCTTCAGCGTCCCCTGAGAAAGGCTTTCTCTGCATTCATTTTCTTCAGGAGTGGCCTGCAGAGCCCTCTGCAGAACTTGCTAAAGGTTCTTCCTGTGCCACTGCCTGAAGGAGCCCACAAAGAAGTAAATCTCAGGGTTCGTACTGCTATTAACAGAGGCTAGTTAATCTAAAAGCTCTGTAAGATAATAGTAGAAGTGGTGGATATCAATAGAAGGCACAAGTTTTAGTAAGGAAAAAATTGGAACGTACAGTTCACAGAAGGTTTAGACCAGCAGCAAGAGCAGGACAGTCACATGCAACCTGGTCATTGACATCCATAGACAACCACAGCACATCCTTACAGTCATTGCCAGGCTGGACCCTGAGACAATCACAAACAGAAGCAGCAAGTATCCATCAGCAGAAAGTCTAATTAACTCACACTGATTCCCATAATAAACGACAGAAACACTTGGGCAGTAATGAGAATGCAAAGAAGAAAATGGCACTGGTAGGACCCAGAGCAGCACACACATCAGGGATGATGCATGTCTTGGGCGGCAGCACCGGTTGCACATGGGATACAGGACAGACAGGCAGAGTTATGAATCTGGGATCTTCATTTTTTTTCTCTCTTGCAAGTCCTGGGGCTTATACTCAGGGCCTGAGCACTGTCCCTGTCTTCTTTTTGCTCAAGGCTAGCACTCTACCACTTGAGCCAAAGTGTCACTTCTGGCTTTTTCTGTTTATGCTGTGCTGAGGAATCGAACCCAGGGCTTCATGCATGCGGCAAGCACTCTATGGCTAAGCCACAATCCCATTTGCTAATATGAAGTTCTATAAGGAAGTAAATCATGTATATCCCATTAACTGCCACTCCTTTACACTGAGCATTTTTTTCCATAGACTATGCATTTTCCTATTTCAACCCATCTTGGGAGAAACTCCATGTAAAACACATAAGACGATTTTTGTGGGATCTCATCAAGAAGAACACCCTTCACAGCATGTCCTGGTCCACTGGTGTCGTGTGCCGCGTTCTTTCTGTTTTCTCTTCAGTTTATTGTTTCTCAGGAATTCCCAAAATATTTTTATGTGACCACAGTACTTGAGAGAATAACAGGGGCTCTTCAGTCAACTGAAGTCCCCCAGTAGCCAGTCACTTTTTCTGCTTGTTGGGAGTTGTGTTTTGATATGTTAATGGAGTAATTGATCTGCTTTTCCATTGCATCTTCATTGTAATGACAGATGGAAGAGTTATACAGCCACTTCAAGGTCATTGATAAACAGAAGTTGTATGCCCTTAATTCACATTTTTTTCTTCCCTAGGCTGGGTGTGTTGACTTGGTTGAAATACTGTTTACCCTATGATGTTGATGAACATCCTTTGTGATTGGGGAATGGGAAAAACAAAGCCCCCATGTAAGATGCAGCAGAGCATCCAGACTACACCTTACAAACCAGGCGGGAAGACCAAAATTGAAAGACACCTGGTAAAAAAAAAAAAGACAAACAACCACAAAAGCAATACTTGCTAAACTGTTTGGTATAAATGAACTGAACAACTCATGGCAGGGAAAGGGAATGGGGAGGGGGGGGGGAATGAGGGAGGAGGTAACAAACAGTATAAGAAATGTATCCAATGCCTAAGGTATGAAAGTGTAACCTCTACCTACCTCAGTTTGACAATAAAAACAAAATAAAGAAGTCAGTCTGGGAAATTGAAAAATACATTGCAAATCGTGTATTAAGATTTTATATCCAGAATATACTAAAGAAACTCTTATAATGTAAAACCAAGTCTATGTTATAAATCAAAATATTCAATTAAAATGGTAGAATGCACCTGAAAAGAACATGTGAGGCCTCATTGATATTGGGATGGTTGGCATCCAAACACAAAAGTATTGGAAAGGAAGTAAAGAAATTGGAACACTTGTACACTGTTGATGGGAGTTTTATGCTGTGTAATGATTGTGATCAATGGTGTAATGATACTCACAAAATGTAAAATGTCACTTCCCTATGATTCAGTAATCTAACTTTAAACTACACATTAAAAGATTATTTTTAGAACATAAACACAAAAGCACATAAGCACAAAAATGTATTATCAACATTGTTGTTACTGTCGTTGTTTTAAAAGAGGTTATAGCAAAGGCTTCTGTGTAAGTAAAAAAAAGTTTTTTTCACAAAACTTTCATTTTCAGAGGCTCCATAAATTTACAAATACAAAACACCTGGTAAGTTACCTTTACTATCAGCACTTTGAAAATTATTAAGCACAAACATTACAAAGGTCACATGTTTAAATTTTTATGCTATCTTCAATAAAACTTTACAGACATAAATGATAGCGAATATCTTATCTATAATTCTTCATAGTTGGGTTTTAAATTTAAATTTTCTTGAAAATGATAAACAAGGGGTTAGAAATGTCAGTCAGCAGGGCAGTACTTGCCTAGCATGCATAAGAATCTGGACTCCATCTTTAGTACCTCATCCCCTTCCCCGCCCCCCACACACAAAATATATATATAAGAAATTATGTAGCTAATAGAAAATAAACATGCAGTGTAATCTTTTTTCAAACTAAAAGAAATGCTTTTCAAGTTTGTAAGAAAATAGGTGACTGTTCACATTACATGTTTTACTTAACACAAAATATCTCTTCTGTAAATAAAGAAAAAATGTACTAAAGTCTACAGAGCCCGCACAACTGATAAATTCTTCCCTTCACTTTTAATCAGGCTTCCTGTTCTAAGAGCTCAGCAGACAGTGACTGGAGACACTGCCTCCCAACTTCGGTTCACCTTTGCAGTTCCACAAGGGACACCATGTCAAGATTGTTCAGCTTTTTTGATGAGTGCTGCGTGAGTCACTAATGTGTAAATGCAGATATGTATAGAAAGCAGTTTTGACAGTGATGTATTGCAACTGGTTCCAGATGTCGGTAAGGGATGCTTGGCCAGGCATCTGGGGCTCCACTGCCACAGAACAGCACCAGGACCAAACCAGTCTTGAAAACACCATGGCACTTTAACTTCAATTAAAATCTTCTTAAAACAATTATGTTGTTTCTCTTCTTTCAAGACTACATTATAGTATTCTCCTGCTTTGCTGTTTGGTTGTTTTAATCTGTTTTCTCTTTGATCTCACACAAGACGCTGAAGAGCACGGGTTTCATTCTGTGACAGTTCAGGGCATGTTTCTTTGCTTGTGCCTCCTCCAAACTCTGGTCGGTGATGGTCATGATCTGGTGGAGGATGTCGCCTACGTCCTGCTTCCTGCCTTCTCAGTTCGCCCCTTCGTGGCCGTGCGGGGGAGGCGGCAAGGCCATGCCCCCCTGCACCGAGTGGCCGGCCCGAGTCACCCCTGCCAGAGTCTGCAGCATCCTGGATTGATCGTCCATCTCGCCGCGCGCTGGTGGGAGCGGGCGGCGGCGGCGGCGGCGGCGGCGCCAGAAGAGGGGGAGGGGGAAGGGGAGGGGGAGGGGGAGGGGGAGGAGAGGCGGCCGCGCGCTCCCCGCCCTCGCGGGGAGGGGACGGCCCAGCCGGCGGGGCCCGCGGCTGAGGCGGTATGGACGGACTGATGGGCGCCCGGCTTAGGCTTCCGCCGCCGCCGAGGCTGAGAAGAAGCGGCAAGAGGAAGCGCCGGGCTCCGCGGCGGTGGCGGAGGCGGAGGCAGCGGCGCCCGCTGCCCTCACGCGCCCGCTGCGCCGCCTCCTCACCGCCGCGCGCCCTGCCCTGGCGGCCCCGCTCAACTTGCCCCTCAGCGTCCGCGGAGTTGTCGGGACGCCGCCGCCACCGCCGCCGCCCCCCGCTCCAACCTGCGCTCTCCCCGCCCGCAGCCGCCTCCTCCTCTGCCGCCGCTGCCGGGAGGGATCCAAGCCCTGGCGGCCCAGGGGAGGGAGCGGCGGCGGCAAAGGCCGGGCGGTCCGCGGGGATCGAAGGGGGGCAGAGGAGGAAAGTTTCGGAGCTGGTGGGCCGGCGCGGCGAAGGCGCTGAGCTCGGTGGAGGACCCCGGCGGGCCCGCGCCGGGCAGACAGCAGATTGATGGGGCAGGCGAAGTCGCAGCTACCACCGCCGGAGCCACGCACCCAGCCAGCAGCTGCCGCGGACAGGGCTGGAAGGCCGCTGGGCTGAGGGATTGACAGGCTGCCAGCCACTCACTCACAGCGGCCAAGGTACCCCACATTAAAAGATTTTAATCTAAGTTCTTAATGTACGTCTCTGTCTATGCTAATGGTATCACGATTCATAGTACTAAGGTGAGGAAACAAGGTTATGTTCCATTGATACATAAGTGGTGTGTTAATGCTCTGGACCAGGATAAGACAGAGTAGGCACCTATCAATTAGACAGGGAAATAGTCCAAAAATAGCACCCAAAGATTTTGGGGTCTGCCAGTGAAAGGGGTATATGCCAGTCACATGGACATGATTCCAGTTGTATCTCTTGCCAGAGAAAAAGGCAGAGAATATTTGGTGGGTTTTTTTTGTTGTTGTTGTTGTTGTTGTTTTTGCTTTGAGTCTCAGAGTGTTTGGGGACCTATTTCTGGGATGTAGCCCATTAGTCATTGTGCTTAGCCAAGAGGCCCTCATGAACAACTGTGTTACTTTGTGCTTGCTGGGCTTCGTTGTGTCCTTGGAGTCTTGCCTCACAGTGACACACACCCTTCACAGGAAGTGCACCACACTCCTCACTCACTGCACCACACCTGTGACAGATCAAGAAAAGGTTTTTCCTAGCCCTGGAAAGGTCAGAGATGTTCAGAGCTTTATTCAGCTCACCCTACCAGTGTCCCTCATGTAGACCTGTGTTTGTTTATGCCACTGAGCTTTTAAGTGGTCTTACAAGTATATTGGGCTCAAGGAAATGTATCAAGCTCACTCTTCTGTGAGGTTCCAGGACCACAGCTAGTACCTAATTTTTTTCAAGGCCAGAACAGTGTCAACATGTAGTATTTTGGTCATCTTCCTCAGCTAGAATCCCACCTGGACATTGATGTTGGTTTCCAACTGGGACGGGTGGTGGTCATTGTGTTGTGCAGTCAGAGGAATGTGTGCTCAGCTTCCTTCATCCCACACTTCACCAGAGTAAGAGCATAGAGCTTGTTTCACCAGTGTGGGCCAGTTCCAGGTATGCTTGTCTGGCCTTTAGTCAGCTTGCTTTTCCAGGAGTCCCTCTTGGGGAGCTATGGTGTTGACTTGTATCCACTTGGGTGTTTGGTGTTCTTTGTTATGTAGCAGACACAGGGAAAGGCAGATATTTCTCCCTTTTCCACACCTGGCACAGTTATAGTGCAGCTTTTTTATTTCTTGTTTCCTGTAGAAATCTAATTCAATATTTTTTTTATATTCTCTGGTCACTATCCTACATTTTATTGGTACATTTTTTTTCTTTTACAAATTTACCCACATTTCTTTCAAGCCACTTATTTGAGTGTTAATCTTGTGTCCCAAGAACACAGAAATATGCTATTTGCTTATAATAGTATTGCTCTCTCATTAATCCAACACTTCCTTTCTTTCCTATGTTTCAAGTTATTATCCCATGTCTTTTTCAGTTTTAGTGTTCATGTCAAAATATGAAATTATTCTACTGGCTTCTTTTTGTGTGTGTGTGGCCAGTCCTGGGGCTTGGACTCAGGGCTTGAGCACAGTCCCTGGCTTCTTTTTACTCAAGGCTAGCACTCTGCCGCTTGAGCCACAGCACCACTTCTGGCCATTTTCTGTATATGTGGTGCTGGGGAATCGAACCCAGGGCCTCATGTATACGAGGCAAGCACTCTTGCCTGTAGGCCATATCCCCATCCCCTCTATGGCCTTCTTATATGGGACTTGTTGCTTGTATCTTACTCTTAAAAAGTGGATGCATCTTAGTGTTTTCACTATGATGTGCTATAGAGAGCTTCTTCACTGCTCTTGTTTTCCTGGTTTCCTACTCTCAGGAGATAGCTGCATAATCATTTTGTGAAGATTTTTAGAATAGTCTGTAATGACTGTAGTAAATGTGTTCTTTATATCTTTTGCTTCCAGCCTTTCTCTTTCACCTGGATCCAAGGTTCACAGGGTTACCTTTATAATGGTATGCCAGAGACCTAGCATATTTCTTTTGTATTTGCTTTTTTTTTTTTGGTTTCTGTATAGCTGAATGTTCAAAGCTGTATACCTTGTTTTCATGTCAAGTTTCTCTGTTTTGAACTTTGTCCAGTCTGTTGTCCATGCCTTCATGTGGGGGATACTTTGTGTTATTGAACTTTTTTTTTTTTTTTTGGCCAGTCCTAGGCTGTGAACTCAGGGCCTGAGCGCTGTCCCTGGCTTCTTTTTTGCTCAAGGCTAGCACTCTGCCACTTGAGCCACAGCGCCACTTCTGGCCATTTTCTGTATATGTGGTGCTGAGGAATCGAACCCAGGGCCTCATGTATACGAGGCAAGCACTCTTGCCACTAGGCCATATTCCCAGCCCCTGTGTTATTGAACTTTGCATTGGCAGAATTTCAATTTGATTTTTTCTAGATTTTTATTTTCATTAAAGTCCATTCATTCCTTTCTCTATAGGCATCTCCCCCCCTGCAATTTGAGCATGGAGTACCTATTGTGTCCCTAAATATGTTAGAAAATGGGAGGATTTAAAGAAGTAGTGAATTCTACACTGACAAGGAAAAACAAATTTAACAGTGTTGACATGGGTAGAGAAGACTCACTTGCTTTTTTTATGATTTATTTATGAATTCTTTAGTTGGTTTATTGTAGCAGTGTTATGTATTTGACTTATACTCTTATATATGATAGGTGCTACTATCAATGGTCCAAATCTGCCACTGCTTTAATTCTGTTCCCAAAGATGTTGACAATGAAATAAAAATAAAGATATAGCCAAAAGTGTGTGGAAACTCATGAAGTTTACAGTGTCTTCTAAAATCCAATAGTTCCATGCATGTTTCATAGATGGTTTCCTACATCCTTTTACCTTGAAATCAATACTGGGGTTGCCATGAATGTCCAACTGGGACTGGTCACATATGTTTCTAGACTTTAGATTGTTCTAAGAACTAAAATTAAGGGTAGTTTACAAAACTAAATGCCATACATTTTATTACCTGAATTAAAGATCAGCGTGTCTACATGTCAATGACAAATATCTGTCACAATCTTTATATAAACAAGTAGGAGTTTTCATTTCCATAGAGAATATGCCTTCAAAGCCATCATATTCTAAAAAGCCTATCTCCCCAAAAACTTTACTTGCAGCAATGCTGTAAATACAGTTACAGATTATGATATCCATAGGAAAAAAGAGGAATTAAAAAAATATGAAAATGTACTGTGGATAAGACAATTATAAACAGGGTTTTGAGGTGTAGAGGGTAATTCTTCCTATTGATGTGAAAGTAAAATGACAAGAAAATATCAGGAAAGCTGTTTGGGCCATGCTCTGTAGCAACTATGCGCCTTGTGATGCGTAGGAGGTACGGCTTCATCAAAGGCATCCTGAAGTACATCCTCCATGACCCTGGCCGCAGAGTGCCCCTCTCCAAGGTGGTCTTCTGTGATTCCTACCGGTTCAAGAAATGGACGGAGTTGTTTGTTGCCGCCGATGGAATCCACACGGGCCAGTCCATGTACTGTGGCAAGAAAGCTCAGCTCAACATTGGCAATGTTCTTCCCGTGGGCACCATGGCTGAGGTATTATTGTGTGCTGTCTGGAGGAGAAGCCTGGGGACTAGGGCAGGCTGGCTCGGGCCTCTGTGAATTATGCAACAGTCATCTCCCACAATCCTGAGACCAAGAATACCTGTGTGAAGCTGCCATTGGGCTCCAAGAATGTCATCTCTTCGGCCAACATAGTTGGTGGTGGTGTGGTGGCTGGAGGTGCCCGAATTGACAATCTTATTTTGAAGGCAGGCCATGCCTAGCACAGGTATAAGGCTAAGAGGAACTGCTCACCACGTGTAGGGGGTGGGGCCATGAATCTTGTGGAGTATCCATTTGGAGGTGATAACCACCAGCTCATTGGCCAACCCTCCACCATCTGTAGAGATGCCCCTGCTGGACACAAAGTGGGTCTCATTGCAGCCTGTTGGAATGGGCAACTCCGTGGAACTGATACTGTGCAAGAGAAAGAGAACTAAGGCTAAAGGGATCAATAAAATATGTCTTTGGGCTATTAAAAAAAGAAAATATTAGTAAAGGTAACAGAGCTTTGTTCACATACAGTGATAGAGATATTCTACTTTCATACTAATGCTCTCTGTGAGAAAAGCTGGAAAACTGACCTAACTGCATTTATTAGAATAAACTAAGGAATTACTGAGATATTTCACAGACATGACTGAGACAAGGAGAGACAATTTTCAATTGGCTTATGGCCAGATTCACTCACAAAGCCACATCGAATGACCAGGGAATAAGTTGTTTTTCAATGCTCCACTCTGCTTGCTGACATCTCCAGGGTCCCCTGAGAAAGGGTCCCTGTATATTCATTGTCTTCGGGAGTGTCCTGCAGAGCCCTCTGTAGAACTGGCTTAAGTGTTTGCCTGTGCCTCTGCTGGAAGGAGCCAACAAAGAAGTAAATGATGGGGTTGGCACAACTGTTAATAGAGGTTAGTAAAATCAAAAGCCTAAAAAGGTAACAAACGAAATCGTTAACATCAATAGAAATCTCATATATCAGGAAGTAGTTGATGCCATAGGGCAGGCCACAGAAGATAAAGACCAGCACTGAACAGGACAGTTACATACAACCTGGTCAGTGACATCCGTCCAGAACCACAGAACATCCTTGCAGCCAGAGCCAGGCTGGATCCTGAGAGAACCACAGATAAAAACAGCAAGTATCCAGCAGTAAAAAGTGTACTTAATGGACAATAAGAATCTCCATAGTAATCTTGACAGTAATGAATTAGCAAACAAGGAAATGGCACCCATAGTGCCCAGACCAGCACACAGAGGAAGGATGATGCATGTCTTGGGAGGTGGCACCAGTACCATGTGGGACACAGGACAGACAGGCAGCGCTCCAGGCTAATCACACTGAGGAAGCTCAGGTCTGCTGTGTAAGAATAGAAAAACCCAAACTGAATAACAAATTGGAGAGAGGCTTCCATGCTATCAGGGAAATAACTGGTATATTCATCCAGAGTATATATAAATTGAAAGCAGAGGTAGAGGAAGTCAGCCACAGCCAGGTTTAGAATGTAAACTGAGATGGCATTTCTTCGAACCCGGAAGCCAAGGAGCCAGATCACAGTTGCATTCCCTGCCAGTCGAACCACATCAATGATGACTTCCAAGCATCGGAGCATTGTCATTTCCATGCTACAAGTTTCATTGTGGTTATCCTTAGATGTTTCTGTAATTTCTGGAATCAAGGTTGGTGTGGTTGGCTCCATACTCAGACCTTCCCCACTGGAGTCCCTGAAAGCAAAAATGAAGCTTCAGAAACACTTACGTAACCTCGGACTCAGCTTTACCCTGTAGAGTGATTTTCATTGTAAAGTGGAAGACAATAGAGTTTCTCAGAGACTGAGTAATAAGCCAAGTGTTTTCTGAAAAGAGAGGAATCAGTGAAGACATGTAGGAAACCTGCAGGTTGTCAAATGTCAAGAGATATGCTTATTCAGAATTCAAGCGAAGGAAAAAGGATCAGTTGAAACTGGGGTGGAAAATTCCAGTAGTTTGAAAGGCATTGTATCTCAGCAGGCATTGACTCTTTCATTCTATTCAAGAGTCTAAGGGTTAAAATTTGTTTCCTTTACCAAAATAGAGAGAAAGGATAAAACGACAAACCAATGCAACAGCAATACTTACAAACTATATGGTATAAACCAAATGTACTTCTCACGGGGGTGGAGGGCAGGAAAATGGGGTGGGGGCAAGTGAGGAAAACTGAGGGGAGAGGTAACAAGTTGGAAAAGAAATGTACTCACTCCCTTACGTATGGAACTGTAACCTCTCTGTAAGCTCTCTGTACTTCTCTCTGTACTTTGACAATAAAAATATATTAAAAAATAAAAATAAATAAAAAATGGGTTTCTTCACTTTACCATAGATAGAACTGGAATAGAATGAGTATTAGTAATGAGTCCTGCTTCTCTGGTAGATAGATGAGCTTTTATGGTTTTTAATAAATTGAACTGGAAAATGAGAAGTTTTACTGATCCTACCCAAGGCGAATCACCATTGGAATCTCTATTTAATATTAAATTTATTTATTTTCCTCATCAAACATGAAGTTCTATAAGGAAGAAATCATGTATATCCCATTAACTGCTACTGTTCCACATTGAACATTTTTTCCATAGACCAATGTTGCTTTAATTTGCATATATTTTATGGCCACTGATGATGAGCACTTCTTCATGTGCCTCTTGTCTGCCCTTTTTCTCATTGTTCAGGATTTCCTAAAAGGTTTTCTAAGGAACATAGGACCTGAGAGTATCTCAGGGAATCTCAAGTCTTCTGGACTCCTCGAGTAACCATTCCTTTCTTCTGCATGTTGACATTTTATTTATTTATTTATTTATTTATTTATTTATTTATGTTTTCCGGTCCTAGGTCCCGAACTCAGGGCCTGAGCATTGTCCCTGGTTTCTTTTTGCTCAAGGCTAGCACTCTGCCACTTAAGCCACAGCACCATTTCTGGTCATTTTCTATATATGTGGTACTGGGGCAAGCACTCTTGCCACTAGGCCATATCCCCAGCCCATATCGACATTTTTTGATATTTAGATTAAAGAATTGATCTCGTTTTTCCATTGTATCTTCATTTTATTTATTTATTTATTGTGATTTTGTGATTTTTTTCTGGATAATTATTTATTGTCAAACTGATGTACAGAGGGGTTACAGTTTCATATGTAAGGCAGTGCGTACATTTCTTATACAATTTGTTATCTCCTCCCTCATTTCCCTCCTCCTCCATCCCTCTTTCCTTCTCTCCCCCATGACTTGTTCAGTTGGTTTACACCAAATGGTTTTGTAAGTATTGCTTTTGGAGTTGTTGTCTTTTTATCCTTTGTCTCTCAATTTTGATATAGAGTGACACAACCACTTTGAGGTAATGCAATAAATGGAAGGAATATGCTGTTTATTCCAATCTTTCTCTTCCCTAGGCTGTGTTGAGATGTCATAAGTCATATGCACCATATGATTTTAATGGCATTTTTTGTGATTGGGGAATGGGAACAACAAAGTCCTTGTTTAATATGCCACAGAGCATCCAGACGATACCTTACAAAATTGTTGTTAATGTTCTTACGTAACGGTCCTGCACTATCTCTCTGGCAACATGTCCTTTCCTCATGCCCAAGACCTACTGCAGCAATGCTGCATCACCCTTTTCTTCTCTTACTGGATTTCCCATGCCATTGCTCTTAATCCTACCCTCCTTCTGAAGGCCTACTCGACAATTACTAATTGAACCATCAATTTCCTTTGTCATTTGATCCTTGAAAAATGCAATGTAGTATATTTTGAGAACCAAGGAAAAATGTGTTATATGATGTTAGATCTGAGAAATAATATAAACATACATATTTCCTTTGAAATGCACAGTAAGAATCACCATTTTTTTTTCAGTGTAACAGATCTGAGTGTGAAATGAAAGGGCAAATATGTGTCTTTGATTAATCAAACAGATTAATCTGGTTAACACCATTTTACATTTCCAGAGTAGAGGTCACCAGCATTCCCTTCTCAGAAGGAAAATTCTGTTTCTCGCATTCCCCATAACCCTTTGAATAAAGCACTTCATCTTGGATGAAGTACGGAACTGAAATAAGTACTTACCTTTCTTCCATTTTCCTGTTCAGAGCTGCGGATGTGACTTGTATTGAAGAGGTAGAGCCTATCTTAGGCTGAGCAATAACAGAATTCATTTCTTTGTTCTGAAATTGAAAAGATGACAAGAGCTGGTGGGAAGCTTGTGATGATGTGAGGTTTATGAAGACGGCAGACAACCAGTGTGATTTTCTGTACCTGAACTGCAAGCAAAACAGAGACCACAGCATCTGAGTCACATTACTTCACTAAGATGATTCTTGGCATTTACTCTATTCTGACATCTATACCTGCCTCTGTCCTCCCATTTCATTCAACCCACTTTTAAGTGATTGCTGTTCTATCCTTTAATTGCCAACTCCAACAATAGGCAGAAATATCAAGCCATTTTATCTTTCATTTAGGTCCTCATAACTAAATATTAAAGTGTATCATTGGGCCTTTGCCATCCAAAGTACACGCTGGCCTGCCTGCACTTTCTGTTTCAGTGGTCATAATAGTAGACAGGCATTCATTAGTATAATTTTCCTCCAAATAAAAGAGCAATTTTCATAGGTTGATAGGCTCCCAATATTCCATTTTCCACGTGTTGCTACTTCCTATTCTTACTTATTCTCATTTAACTTTGATTATTTTCCTTTCTGTCCTTACGTGTACCTCCCTTCCCTCTCTTTCTCCCTCCTTCCCTTCTTCCCTCCTTCCCTCCTTTCCAACCTCCTTTCCTTCCTTTCCAGTACCTTCTGTTTACATACAACTGCCCAGAAACCTGGATTTCATCTCCCATTGTATATGTTTCTTTCCCACCTGCACCAAGCTATTAAGGAATTCAACTCGTTTATCATGACACTATAAGATTGAAAAGTAGATCAGTGATATAACAGTAGACTGGCTTTATATATCCACAGATTATTCACATAGAAGTAAAAGCATTATGCCTAGTATAAGTTTCAAGCCTATAAGTAAGTTTTAGAGTTGAATTTATTTTTGTCTAGGTACAAGGTCTTAAGCTCATGGCCTGAGCAGTGTCCTTGGGCTTTAATCTCAAGTGTAGTGTTCAACCCCTTTTTTCAGAGCTTCATTTTCAGTCTTTATGGTGGTTAATTGTCCTTTCCTGTGTGCGTTGGTGTTCAAGTGTGATATGGCTACAGGTATGTGGCACCAGTGCCCACACTAGAGTTAATTTTTAAGGTTGATTTGATTAAGTAGGTTTAAAAGAAGTTGAAGTGAAGAACTTCCTAGGTTGAAAATCTCCCAAAGATACCAATTTGCCCAGCAGAGGTCTCACTCCTGTTGTACCTTGATGCTTAAGGATCTCCTTTCTAGATGAAGCACAGCCTTGTAATTTCTTGTTCTCAGATGTAACTGACCAATCTGGTAGCAGAATCCAGTGAGCCACGTTTCTCAAGAGATACTCTGAACAGAAGTGATATTTTCCTACTGTCTCTCAACATGTGTCTATTCCCACCTCAATTGATCCCCTTCCCTGAAAGTGGTTTTGGTTTGCGAGATTCATCTGCCACCTGACTTTTAATGAAAAACAATGAGTGCTTCTTCTTATAGCTCATATAGCTGAAAGAAGGAAATCTGTATGGGAATGTAAACATGTTCAGCTCCTCTGGAAAGCAGGATGGAGCTTTCTGAAAAGAAGCTAAGGTATTTCTGGACATAAGCCCAATCTGAGCCTCTCCCTTTTGTCTTCTACCTTCCTGTAAGCTATTGCTTTTCTGGAGCCTTAGGTTTCCATCTGTGAGCCTAGGCAGCAGTAAAGTTTCTTTGAGGTTTTAAAATTTAAGAATTGGGGCTGGGAATATGGCCTAGTGGCAAGAGTGCCTGCCTCGTATACATGAGGCCCTGGGTTCAATTCCCCAGCACCACATATACAGAAAATGGCCAGAAGCGGCGCTGTGGCTCAAGTGGCAGAGTGCTAGCCTTGAGCAAAAAGAAGCCAGGGACAGTGCTCAGGCCCTGAGTCCAAGCCACAGGACTGGCCAAAAAATAAAATAAAATAAAAAATAAAATAAAATTTAAGAATAAAGAGTATCATGTTGTTAGTCAAGATTCACAATGGCCTGGCTTCCCTTTTTCTTTCTTATTCTCAATGTGACAGTATTTCTTCATACATATTCTATGAATCCTACTGTTAAGGTGCTTCTACTTGGAATTCTTTTTATTGTGTTTTCTTTTTCATTCATCTGAGACCAACACTCTAACTTGTTATCTGATGCTGTTGCTCATTGGCTGTCTCTCTGTGATCTGAGCTGCGCCTCCAAACCTTCTTCCTGATTTCTTATTTATGTATATGAACTTTGAGCAGTAGTTGTTATGCTATTGCATTATTAGAGTTATGATCTAATTCTATTCATATTAATAATGGTTCATTGGAGCATTGTTATGCTCCCAAAGCAAGTCCTTCTTCATTCTTCTCCTTAAGTTTTCAGTTATTTTTGTCTGGGATGAAAAATTACATTTTCAAGTGTTAGCTCTTATGATTCCATTTTCTAAATAAAAATTATGGCTTAGACAAAATAGCCTGTTTTTGTGCCAGTGAGGGGGGCTTGACCCAAGGGCCTCAAGCTCTCATTTAACTTTTTCACACAAGGCTTATGTACTACCACTTGATGCACACACCTCCTCCTCCAGTTTTTTTTTATTAATTAATTTGAGGTGAGAGATTCTTAAATTTGTGTGCCTGGTCTGAGTTGGAGCTGAACTCTTCAGCGCTCAGTTTCTCCAGTGGCTAGGAAGACAGGAGCGAGCCACTGATACCTAGTATGTTGGTCATTTAAACAATATCATTTGAACAATAATGTATTTTAAGTATCCAAAAATTTCTTCACTGCTTTTTTCTGTACATTCTTTGTAATGATGTTGTGATGGACTAACCTGTGTTCTTTTCAAAATTGTGGATTAAAACCTTCAGAACCTCAGAAAATAGTGATATTTATAAACATAATTGACAATCATTTCCATAACATGGAGTTCATTTCACTTAGCATCATCTTATGTGATCATAAGGGTATCGTTATTGGGCCCTTGTGATGCTCTGCTATGACTTGCCTAAACATGTACTAATTATTCCCAATAAGGGAGACCATAGAGGCCATGTTTCTTTGGGTCTGTCTCACTTCACTTAGTATAATTTTTTCCAAGTACTTCCATTTCCTTACAAACGGGGCAATGTCATTCTTTCTGATAAAGGCATAAAATTCCATTGTGTATATGTACCACATTTTTCTGATCCATTCATCTACTGAGGGGCATCTGGTTTGATTCCATATTTTGGCAATGACAAATTGTGTTGCAATGGACTTTGTTGTGCTGGTGGCTTTAGTATGTTCTTGTTTGTGGACTTTTTGGTAGATGCCCAAGAGTGGGGCTGCTGGGTTGTAGGCGGTCTCTATGTTTAGCCCTTTGAGGAACCTCCATAACACTTTCGAGAGTGGCTGAACAAGTTTACATTTTCACCAATAATGTAGTAGGGTTCCCTTTTGGCCACCTCCCCTCCAGCATTTGTCATTGTTATTGTAACTCCATTTTTGTGACTCCATGTTAGAGGACTGCACCCATACCCATGAGAATAGTTCCTGAATGTTTGATATTTAAAGATAGATGTAGCCTTTGCTCCACTTTGTTTCGACATAGCAATTATAGTAATGAATTGTGAAATTGATCATAGTAATAAATTATAGAAATAATAATTGTAGAAATGCCATGGTAACTGTCAGGTTGCTCCACTTATGATTGAGTATTGGATTGTTTTTGCCTGCTCATGCTTGCTTAGTTGTTATTAGGGGAACGTGGTAACAGTTATTAAAAATGAAATTCGTATTAGTTCAGGCTGACTGTGAATTTCTGCTTTTGTAAATGGCTTGCTTAACCCATTTGTGACTTGCTTTGATTCCTCTGAGTTGAACCCCTGCATGTCATACATGACCATCTGCTGTACAATACATACTTTCTTCCTTTAGAAACCCAACCCTACCAAGGCTCAGTGCTGTTCTTAACCATCCTGATGGTGGAGAGCAGTTGCTGAGAATAGCTAAATAAAGACTCCTAATCCGATTGGTTGAAAGCTGTTGACTTTGTTGTCTTGGGTGATCAGAATACTACATAAGGAAAAGCCAAAAAATTGTTTCAAATTCCTGAAGTTGACATTGTGTTCTAGAATCTAATAGTTACACAAACTATTCCTAAATGGTTTCCAACACATTTTAACTAAAATCAAATACTGGGGTTGTAACAAATGTTCAAGTAGGACTTGTCCTACATGCTTCTAGAATTTAGATTCCTCCAAGTAAGAAGTAAAATTAACAGTAGTTCACAAAACGAGAGCACATAAATTTTATTACCTGAATGAAAGGTGAACTTTTCAGCAGATCAATGACAAATACCTTCAGAAATCTTTATATAAATAAATAGGACTTTTTATCTTCAGTGTGAGTATGTCTTCAAGGATATCATATTCCAAAGAGCCTGATGTTCTAATTAAGTATAAACTCATTCTCTCAGGAATAAGTTCACTACATGCAGCAGTGCTTTAAACAGAGTACAGATTATGATTCCCACAGGAATATGGAGGAAAAATGTCTGAAAAACTGTTGTGGATAAGAAAATTATAAGCTGATATTTTTGATGCCAGTTCTGGGACTTGGACTCAGGGCCTGAACATTATTCTTGGCTTCTTTTTGTTCAAGGCTAGCACTGTAGCATCTGAGCCACAGCGTGAGTTCTGGCCTTTTCTGTTTATGTGGTGCTGAGGAATTGAAGCCAGGGCTTTGTGCATGCTAGGTATGCAGTCTAGAACTAAGCCGTATTCTCAGCCCTATAAACTGGGTTTTGTGGTGTATAAGAGAATTCTCTCTATTGATGTGTAACTAAATCTAAAAAGTGCTGAGTAAGAAAATATTAGAAAAGGTAACAGAGCTTTGGTCACATATATTTATGTAGATATTCTACTTTTACTGAAATACTACCTCTGAGAAAAGCTGGAAAAACTGCATTCATTTGAAGATACTAAGGAATTACTGAGATATTTCAGAGACATAGATTGAGACAAGACAAATAACTGTCAGTTGTGTAATGGCCAGACTCACCCACAAAGCCACGTCTAAAAACCAGGGCAGAAGTTGTTTTTCATGGCTGCACTCTGTTTCCTGACATCTTCAGGGTCCCCTGAGAAAGGCTTTCTCTGCATTCATTGTCTTCAATAGTGGCCTGCAGAGCCCTCTGCAGAACTTTCTAAGGTTCTTCCTGTGCCACTGCCTGAAGGAGCCCACAAAGAAGTAAATCACAGGGTTGGCACTGCTATTAATGGAGGCTAGTAAATCTAAAAGCTCTGTAAGATTATAGTAGAAGTGGTAGATATCAATAGAAGGCACAATTTTTAGTAAGTAAAAAATTGGAAAGCACAGTCCACAAAAGGTTTAGACCAGCACCTAGAGCAGAACAGTCACATACAACCTGTTCAGTGACATCCGTCGAGAACCACCGAACATCCTTACATTCATAGCCAGGCTGGACCGTGAGACAATCACAAACAGAAGCAGCAAGTATCCATCAGCAGAAAGTCTACTTAACTCACACTGAGTCCCATAATAAACGACAGAGACACTTGGGCAGTAATGAGAAAGCAAAGAAGAAAATGGCACTGTTAAGGACCCAGAGCAGCACACACGTGAAGGATGATGCATGTCTTAGGCCGCAGAACGGGTAGCAGATGAAACACAGGACAGACAGGCAGTGCTAGGAATCTGAGATCTTCACTTTTTTTTTCTTGCTAGTCCTGGGGCTTAAACTCAGGGCCTGAGCACTGTTTCTGGCTTCTTTTTGCTCAAGGCTAGCACTCTACCACTCCAGCCACAGAGCCACTTCCAGTTTTTCTATATATGTGGTGGGGAAATCCAACCCAGAACTTCATGTGTACGAAGGCAGCACTCTACCAGTAGACCATATTCCCAGCCCTTCTTCATGAGTTTTTAAAAATTGTTATTACAAAGGTGATGTACAGAGGGGTTACAGTTATGTAAGTCAGAAAAAGAGTACTTTTTTTGAATAATGTCACTCCTTCTCTCACTCTTTCCCCGGGTTTCCATGCTATCCTCTCCCACAAGTTGAATTATTCATTTTCAACACAGTGTCCAGTGAGTATCACAGCTGTACATCACAGTGAGTATCACCCTTTGTTCCACTATTTCTATGCTGCCTCTTACCCTCCCAAAGTCAGATAAGAAAATAAAAAAAAGGAAAGGGGAAAAAAAAACCAGAAACAAGTGAAAAAATTTCTTGTTTCTATTTCTTGAAGGTAATGTTGGTAAATATTATTTTATGTAACCTGATAGGCAATCCTGGAGTTGGTCACAAGGCTCTATGCATTATAGTCAAACTCTCTGTCATTGACCTGATTTAGTCTACCAGCCTTAGTCTCCTAAGTAACTTGGAATATAGGTGTGGAGGAGTAACTTCAGATGTGATATGAATGGCAAGACAAATTATAGGTAGAATATGTAGAGGTGAGTGAATTGCTGAAATCTCAGGATGAAAATTCAGTAGGATGAGAAATTGATTTTTTTATGAATGAGGAAAGAAAGTACTTTCTGGACATGGAAAAGACACCTGGTAAAGATATGATATTGTTGATATTACAGCAAGAATATCACTTAAATTTAGCTGATGAAGTCATAGCACAGTTTCAGAGGATCAATGCCAATTCAGAAAGAAGTTTTACTGGCTAAAGCACTGTCCAAAGCATCACATTTCCGGCGAAGGTGGTGCACAGCTATAATCCTAGCAACTCAGGAGGCAGAGACTGAGGATCTCAGTTCAAATCTAGCCTAGGCAGAAAGGTCACTGTGAGACTCTTATCTCCAACTGATCACTCAAAAACTGGAAGAGGCACTGTGGCTCAAGTGGTCGAGTGCTACCTTGAGCAAAAGAGCTCAGGGACAGTACCCAGGACCTGAGTTCAAGCCTCATGATCTACCCTACTGCCACCCCACAAAGCAGAAAAATCTTTTGTGAAATAGTCATTGTCTCATTTTAAGAAACTGCTACACTCTGTACAACCTTCAGAAACTACTATGCTGATCGGCCTTCAGTCATCACCAAGGGAGGCGAGACCCTTCAGTAGTAGAAAGATTATCATGCACTAAAGTCTCTACTATGTACATTTTCTAGTGATGAAGTGTTTTCAAGTATGCACTTAAAAAACATTATTCTATCATACTTAGTAGTCTATAGTTGTGTAAACATAACTGTTGTATGCACAAGGGATTAATAAATTACGTGTTTTGCTTTATTATAGTATTGATTAACTAAAACCTGCAATATTTTTATGCTTTATTGTATTGCTTTATGCTCTACTGTCATTTGGTTGATTATTTTCTGCTTTTAAAGATAGATAATATGGGGCTGGTTATCTGCCTTAGCATACAGTGCTTGCCTAGCATGCACGATTCCCTGGGTTCAATTCCCCCTAAACAGAAAAAGTTGAAAGTGATGCTGCAGCTAGCCTTCAGCAAAAAGAAGTCAAGGACAGTGCTCAGACTCTGAGTGCAAGCCCCAGGACTGACAAAAAAATATAGGTAATATATTTCTTCATCTCTTCCTGTCTTCCCTTGAGGTTTGATGATTTTCTTTAGTGGTAGATTCTGATCTTTCACTTTTCTGTTTTGTTCATTTTACTTTCCCTGAAGCTTATGCTTCGTTAGGCTGGTAATAGTCAAATTTCCAGGTGATCACAACATAATATTTCCACGTTTAACTCTATAATTTTCCCAAGCATTGCATGTCTTTGATTACTGAATTTGTATTATTTTGTATCTCTGCCACTTGATAATTTAGCTCTAAGTAGTATTAATTTTGTCCTTTAACTCTTGTAGGAAGCATGCTGTTACTTAGCATATCAAATTCATTCGTAGACTATTCCCTGAGTTAATCTGTATTATCACTTTGTGATTGTTTGTTATTAGTAATAATATTTTAGTTTAAGGAATTTCTATTTAGGTTTCTCCATAAAATAGGTCAAGTGTTATGAACTAAAGTAGCTTTGTTTGTATGGAAAGTTGTTATTTCTACATCAATTTTCTTTGTTTTTTTTCTTCAAATTTTTATTATCAAACTGATGTACAGAGAGGTTACAGTTTCATACATTAGGCATTGGATACATTTCTTGTACTGTTCGTTACCCCGTCCCTCATACCCCCCTCTCTCCTCCCCCTTTCTCTTTACCCCCATGAGTTGTTCAGTTCACTTACACCAAACAGTTTTGCAAGTATTGCTTTGGTAGTTGTTTGACTTTTTTTACCCTGTGTCTCTCAATTTCGGTATTCCCTTTCAATTTCCTAATTCTAATACCAGTATACACGGTTTCCAATATACTCAGATAAGATTACAGAGATAGTGTAGGTACAACCACAGGAAGGTAATACAAGAACATCATCAATAATAGAACCTACAGATACACATGGGATGTTGAAAGTAGATACAACTGTGATACAACAATGGTTTCCTTAACATGGAGTTCATTTGACTTAGCATCATCTTATGTGTTCATAAGGGTATAGCTATTGGGCTCTTATGATCCTCTGCTGTGACTTGCCTAAACCTGTAGTAATTATTCCCAATAGGAGAGACCATAGAGTCCATGTTTGTTTGGGTCTGGCTCACTTCACTTAGTATAACTTTTTCAAGACATTCCATTTTCTTACAAATGGGGCAATGTCATTCTTTCTGATAGAGGCATAAAATTCCATTGTGTATATGTACCACATTTTCCTGATCCATTCGTCTACTGAGGGGCATCTGGGTTGGTTCCAGATTCTAGCTATGACAAATTGTGCTGCAATGAACATTGTTGTGCTGGTGGTTTTCCTGTGATTTTGTTTGTGCTCTTTTGGATAGATACCCAAAAGTGGGGCTGCTGGGTCATAGGGGAGTTCTATATTTAGCCTTCTGAAGAATCTCCATACTGCTTGCCAGAGTGGCTGAATCAGGTTACATTCCCACCAACAATGAAGTAGGGTTCCCTTTTGGGCACATCCCCTCCAACAGTTGTTATTGTTAGTTTTCTTGATATAGGACATTCTTACTGGGGTGAGATGGAATCTCAACTTTGTTTTGATTTGCATTTCTTTTATGGCCAGTGATATAGAGCACTTTTTCATATGTCTCTTGGCCATTCTCATTTCCTCATCAGAGAAGTCTCTTAGTAAGTCGTTAGCCCACTTGATGAGGGGGCTATTGGTTCTTTGCGGTTTTGTTTTGGAGAAAGGTAATTTTTTTAGTTCAGCATATATTTTAGATATGAGGCCTTTGTCTGTTGAATGTCCGGTAAAGATCTTCTCCCAGTCTGTGGGCTTTCTGTTTATCTGTGAGCTATGTCATTTGCCGTGCAGAAGCTTTGCAGTTTGATGCAGTCCCATTTGTCCAACCTTTCTTTGATTTGTAGCCTTTCTGGGTCTTTGTTAAGGAAGTTCCGTCCTGCGCCAAGAGGCCAAGTGTTTCTCCTACTCCTTCCTTTAGCGTTTTCAGGGTGTCTGTTTTGATTTCAAGATCTTTAGTCCATGTGGAATTGATTTTGGTGCAGGGTGATATATAAGGATCTAATTTAATTTGTTGCATGTGTTGAACCAGTTTTGCTAGCACCATTTGTAAAGAGGCTATCATTCTTCCAAACTGTTGTTTTAGCTCCTTTATCAAAGATTAAGTAGGCGTAGCTCTGTGGGTTCATTTCTGGGTCTTCAATTCTGTTCCATTGGTCTTCAGGCCTGTTCTGGTGCCAATACCACGCTGGTTTTATTACTATAGCTTTATAATACAACTTGAAGTTGGGTATTGTAATTCCTCCAGCACTGTTCTTTCTGCTTAGGATTGTTTTTGCTATTCTAGGTCTTTTATTGTTCCATATGAATTTCTGGATTGCTTCCTCTATTTCATTAAAAATGGTGTTGGGATATTAATGGGTATTGCATTGAATTTGTAGATAGCCTTGGGCAATATTGCCATTTTGATTATATTAATCCTCCCAATCCAGGAGCATGGTAGGTTTTTCCATTTCCTTCTGACTTAATTTCATTTTTCAAGCTTTTAAAGTTCTCATCAAAGAGGTCTTTCACTTCTTTTGTTAAGGTTATTCCTAGGTATTTTATGTTTTGGGGGGCTATTCCAAAAGGAGTTGCTTTCTTGATTTCTGCCTTGATCTTCGGGTTGTTAGCATAGAGAAAGGCCATTGATTTTTGAGTGTTTATGTTATATCCTGCTTCTTTGCCAATGTTTTGGATCAGCTCTAGTTGCTTGTGGTAGAGTCTATGGGGTTCTTTAGTTATAGGATCATGTCATCTGTGAAGAGAGAATGTTTAACTTCATCTTTTTTCCTATTTGGATCCCCTTTATATTTTCTTCTTGCCTGGTTGCTCTGGCTAGGAATTGTAGTACAATGTTGAAGAGCAGGGGAGAGAGTGGACATCCCTGCCTTGTTCCTGATTTTAAAGGGAATGGCTTCAGTTTTTCCCCATTTAGAGTTATGCTTGCTGTTTGTTTGTCATAAACTGCCTTGATTATATTCACGAATGTTCCCTGGAATCCCAGTTTTTCCAGGGCTTTTAGCATAAATGGGTGCTGGATTTATCGAATGCTTTTTCCGCATCCAGAGATAAAACCATATGGTTCTTTACCTTGCTCCGGTTGATGTGGTGGATTTCATTAATTGACTTGTGTATATTAAACCAACTTTGCATCCCAGGGGTGAATCCAGTTTGATCGTGGTGTATGATTTTTTTGATGACCTGTTGAAGTTGATTGGCCAGAATTTTTTTTGAGAATTTTTGCGTCTATGTTCATCAGGGAAATCGGTCTATAGTCTTCTTTCCGTGATGAGTCCCTGCCTGGTTTTGGGATGAGGATTATGCTGGTTAAATGCTTCTTGTAATTGTATAGGCCTTTCCTTCTGGATATTTGGGAAGTTCTCAGCTAATATTCTGTAAAATAGGTTGCCTATGCCATTAACTTCTTTCTCCAAGATTTCCTCAATACCTATTATCCTTAAATTGGGCTTCCTGATTGTGTCTTGAATCTCCTGTAGTGATCTGTTTTGTCGATTGGACTGGATTTGTATTGATTGTTGATCATTCCCCATAGATTCTAGGGAATCTTCAGCTCCTGAGATTCGATCCTCTGCTTCAGTTAGTTGGGACTGTAGGCTAGCTACTTGATTTCGAATCTCTTTTCCTTCTGACTGGTCTTTCCTGATGATTTCCATGTCATCTCTTAGGTCTTGTATGGACTTCTTTACTTCATTAATTTGGTTTTGAGTGATGTCTCTCAAATCTTTAAGCTGGTTAGCTATCTTTTCATTTGACTCTTGAAATTCATTTATCATTCTATTTGTTGAGGCCATGAAATCATCTATTACTTCATGGAAGGATTGCTGTATTGATTCAAACTTTTCATTTAACATGTTTATCAGTAGACTTTGTAGAGCATTTTGAGGGTTCTCTTCTATGTCTTTGATTGACTGCTCTGTTTCCTGCTTGTTTTGAGTGGGAGAAAAGAATCCATTGTTTTCCATCTTTCTTGTGTTTCTTCTGCCCATTTGGATTGGGAATGCCAATCTACAAGCACCTGTGAGCACCGTTTAAGACCCAAAGCAGACCTTACCAAGCACTGTTGTGTAAATCTTAGAAGTTCACATAACTTATACATTAGATCTGCATACCAAATTGAAAACAAAAATTAAGTTTTCCCTCATACACTAGCTCCTAGTCATTAATTGGTGAGAAGTCCCAAGATCACAGTGAAGGAATTTCGATCATACCAATCATACCAATGAATGGAACCGAATCTAGACTACCATAGCTTGTTACTTGGAGACTCTGACCCCAAGTTTGCTCAATTCATCACCACCTTAGTTCATTTACAGGAAATACATTTGCATATGCAGAAATATATTCACTGACATTCTCAGCCTAGCCAGATCACACTCTCACTCTGCTACTATGCGACAGTTTTGCTGCTAGAACACCTCATTCTCCGACTATCCCCATCTCTGTCCCCAGCTCCTTGACTTCTGTCCATCTTAGTAGAAACTGTAGGCTGAACACACTCAATGCTATAAACAACAACCATGCCTGGCCACCCTGTGGCCCCACTGGAAGCATTGCTAACACTGAAGACACATGCTATCTGCCATGTGAATGTGTTATTTATGCCCTTTCCTTGCTGAACACCTTAGACATGGGCTGTGATGGTGTTTTGTTTGGTTTGGTTTGGTTTTTGCCAGTCGTGGGGCTTGAACTCAGGGCCTCAGCACTGTCCCTGGCTTCTTTTAGCTCAAGGCTAGCACTCTACCACTTGAGCCACAGTGCCACCTCTGGCCTTTTCTGTATATATGGTGCTGTGGAGTCCAACACAGGGCTTCATGTATAGGAGGCCATAACTTTACCACTAGGCCATATTCCCAGCCCTGTGATGGGGTTTGATATAATCTGTTTGTTTTTTTGGTTGGAGTTAACAGTTGTATTTTCAGTGCAGCATGTCTGATTTCTTTTTGCTGCTGTTTCTTTTTTTTTTCTTCTTTATTGTCAAAGTGATGTACAGAGGGGTTATAGTTTCATATGTATGACAGAGAGTACATTACTTATCCAACTTGCTATCTCCTTCCTTTTTTCTCCCACATTGGCCCTCCCCATTTCCCTCTCCACCCAATGAGTTGTACAGTTGGTTTACACCATATGGTTTTGTAAGTATGGCTTTTGCATTGGTTTGTATTTTTATCCTTTGTCTCTCAATTTTGGTATTCCCTTTTCCTTCCCTAGTTCTAATAAATATATATACAATACCCAGGGTATTAAAAATCAGTTACCATGATAGGAATGTGAGGGGGAAATAGGTACGGTTTCATATGTTGTATTGCTCCTCCATGACTCGTCCCTCAGCAGCAGTTGATGCCTCAGTTTTGACTCACAAGGATTCTGATGTATTCCTTCACCATTGTTGGTCTGTTAATAGCTGTACCGTTCTCATCACTTCTTCCCTTATTGGCTCCTTTAGGAAGCAGCTGCGGCAGACATTCATGCTACTTCTTTTTCAGAGGACTCTGCAAGACACTGGAATGTGTGGGTGACAATGGAGGCAGCCTTGCTCAGGAAGCACTGGCACTGTGGGGAAGCAGAATGGAACAGTGATGAAGGTCACCCTTCCTGGGGAGAAACAGATCTTTAGAGCCAATGCTGCCCTTTCCACTTGACATCCATCTGCTCTTCTCTCAACCTTATATCTCTGAAATATGTCAGGGGCACTCATATTGTCTTCCAATCCATTTTTGGAACTTTATTCTCAGTGCTCGGAATCAAACCTACGGCTTCACATATAAGAAGCCAGTTCTCAACCACTAACCTGTTATCACCAGCCAATCTTACTAACTTTTTGGTTTATTTCAAGTTAATGCCCAGTATCAACCCTAGGGCTTTTTAAATTTCAATTGCATTTTTAGGCTGCTTTTCAAGACATTTTAAGGATTCATGTAGTCTGAAAGACTGCCTCTATGCTTCTTGACATTGACAACAAATTGCTCAGATTTATCTTCCTCTGAATAGCTCTTCATGAATTATTTTTCTTTGAAATTCTCTTCAGAAAATTTCAGACACAGAAAAGAATCTGTGTCCAGCAAGACTGGTGTTGCAACAAGAAGTTCTGTCATGACTCTACTTCCTAGAGGAGATGCTTGGATTTCTCCAATTTTATGTGCACTCAATTTTATGAAGTGTAATTTTGTTTATAACCTCTGACATATTAGTTCATGCATCGATTCATATAACCACTATCGCATTCAAATATGGAACTTTGCCTTCATTCAAGAAATGCTTTGAGGATATTCGTTTGTCATTACCCATACCATCTTAATGCCCACATCCATGTTGCCACCGACCTACTCATCTCCATTGTTTTTCACAAGACAAATGCCATTTTAAAAGAATCATATAGTACCTAATCTTTTGAGTTTAAAATCCATCCAATGTCTTACAAGTTATCAATGGTTTTCTATTTCTTTGTTTCTCAAGTACTGATTATTATTTTATTTGTCAACAAAATGTTTTCATTTAATATTCAGAAGTAGAAGACATTTGTTTGTATTCCCTTTTTCCTATACAAAGAATGCAACTATACACATTTATATATGAGTTTTAAATTAATTATTATTGAAAGGCATGATCATTAAAAACAATTTTCTCTTCATTGTCATGTTTTGACACAGGTTTTCAATGTACTATTATTAAATCAAGCTGTTAACATATGTTTTACCTCCTTTATGAATTATATGTGTGGTGAGATATGTGAGATTTACCATTACTTGGTGTGAGATATATTATTGTTGATTGCACTAACACCATTGTCTGAGATTCTGGAACACCATACCATCCTGCCTTTCCTGCTCCCTTAACCGCTGCTCATTTTCAAGGTGGTTGCAGTATACTAACACGTAGCTAGAGTTTATTATATACTAAATTCTCTTGTGCATGTCTGTACAGTCAATGTATCTGTTTATGCCTTCACATTGTCTTTCTATATCTATTTACTTTTGTGGGAATTTTATCCTGTCCTTTGAGAATTAGCTCAAAGGAGCCATTGTCTTCTTCTTCACATTGAAACTTCAATACCAGTTATACAGTAGGTAAATGCTAGGTTAACAGGAATACAAAACTGAAATGCCAAGGACTGGATAGTTTAAACACAGAAGGTGATTGCTCACTTCTCAGAAGCTATCAATCTGAGATGAAGATCTTGGCAGTCATCCTTCTTTTGATGTCTGTCTCCCTAGATTTTTTTATGGCATCTCTCCCTGTTTCTAACCCTTATATTTTCCCCCTAAACTGTGCTTTTTATACAAATACAAGACATACTACACTAGGGCCTATGTTAATAATCTCCAATGAAGATAATCACCTCTTGCTCAATTATGTTTCTAAATATCACTATTTTCTGAGGTTATGAAGGTTTTAATCCATAATTTTGAAGAGAACACAAGTTAGACCATCACAACGTCATTACAAAGTATCTACAGAAAAAAGCATTGAAGACATTTTCTGGATATTTAAAATACATTATCATTCAAATGATATTTTTTTAATGACCAACATACTAGGTGCTGGTGGCTCACTCCTGTCTTCCTAGCCACTTGAGGAGTTGAGCACTGAAGATCTCAGCTCCAAGTCAGACCAGGCAGACAAATGTAAGAAACTCTTACCTCAAATTAATCAATAAAAAACTGGAGGAGGAGGTGTGTGGCTCAAGTGGTAGCACATGAGCCTTGTGTGAAAAGTTAAATGAGAGCTTGAGGCCCTGGGGTCAAGCCCCCCTAACTGGCACACAAACAGGCTATATTGTCTGTGCCATAATGTTTTTTAGAAAATAGAATCATAAAAGCTAACACTTGAAAATGTAATATTTATACTAGACAAAAATTGGGCTGGGAATATGGCCTAGTGGCAAGAGTGCTTGCCTTGTATACATGAAGCCCTGGGTTCAATTCCCTAGCACCACATAAAAAGGAAATGGCCAGAAGTGGTGCTGTGGCTCAAATGGCAGAGTGCTAGCCTTGAGCAAAAAGAAGCCAGGGACCATGCTCAGGCCCTAAATCCAAGCAAAGAACTGCCAAAAAAAAAAAAAAAACCTGAAAGCTTAAGTAGAAGAATAAATAAGTATTTGCTTTGGGAGCATAACAATGCTCCTATGAAACACTGTTAATATGAATAAAATAAGAGCAGAACTATAATAATGTAATAGCATAACAGCTACTGCTCAAAGCTAATATACATAAATAAGAAATAGGAAAGAAGGTTTGGGGGTGCAGCTCAGATCACAGAGAGACAGCTAATGAGTAACAGCATTAGATAACAAGTTAGAGTGTTGGTCTCAGATGAAAGAAAAAGAAAACACAATAAAAAGAATTCCAAGTAGAAGCACTTAACAGTAGGATTCATAGAATATGTATGAAGAAATACTGTCACATTGATAATAGGAAAGAAAAAGGGAAGCCATGCCATTGTGAATCTTGACTAACAACATGATCCTCTCTATTCTTAAATTTTAAAACCTCAAAGAAACTTTACTGCTGCCTAGGCTCACAGATGGAAACCAAAGGCTCCAGAAAAGCAATAGCTTACAGGAAGGTAGAAGACAAAAGGGAGAGGCTCAGATTGGGCTTATGTCCAGAAATACCTTAGCTTCTTTTCAGAAAGCTCAATCCTGCTTTCCAGAGGAGCTGAACATGTTTACATTCCCATACAGATTTCCTTCTTTCAGCTATATGAGCTATAAGAAGGATCACTCATTGTTTTTCATCATAAGTCAGGTGGCAGATGAAACTGGCAAACCAAAAACACTTACAGGGAAGGGGATCAATTGAGGTGGGGATAGACACATGTTGAGAAACAGTAGGAAAATATCACTTCTGTTCAGAGTATCTCTTGAGAAACGTGGCTCACTGGATTCTGCTACCAGATTGGTCAGTTACATCTGAGAACAAGAAATTACAAGGCTGTGCTTCATCTAGAAAGGAGATCCTTAAGCATCAAGGTTCAACAGGAGTGAGACCTCTGCTGAGCAGACTGGTGTCCTTGGGAGATTTTCAAGCCAGGAAGTTCTTCATTTCAACTTCTTTTAAATCTACTTAATCAAATCAACTTTGAAAATTAACTCTAGTGTGGGCACTGGTGCCACATACCTGTAGCCATATCACACTTGAACAGCAGCGCACACAGGAAAGGCCAATTATGCACCATAAAGACTGAAAATGAAGCTCTTAAAAAAAGGGGTTGAACACTACACTTGAGATTAAAGCCCAAGGACACTGCTCAGGTCATGAGCTTAAGACCTTGAACCTAGACCAAAAAAAATGGAGTAATAGAAGCTAAGAGTATACTAAGACAGTGAAAATTTCCAAGCCTTATTGTTTCTAGGAGCTTGGGGAACTACACTTTTCCTCGGTTCTCACACTTTATATCAAATTAATTGTCAGCACCGTTGGGAACAAAATTAAAGCAATTACCACTAGGCCATATTCCCAGCCTGTGATGGGGTTTTTATAATCTGTTTTGTTGGTTGGAGTTAGTGGTTTTATTTTTCAGTGCAGCATGTCTGATTTTTTTTTCTTTCCTTTCTTTTTTTCTTCTTTATTGTCAAAGTGAAGTACAGAAGGGTTACAGTTTCATATGTAAGGCAGTGAATACATTACTTATCCAACTTGTTATCTCCTCCCTATTTTTCTCCCACCTTGGCCCTCCCGAATTCCCTCTCCACCCATGAGTTGTACAGTTGGTTTACACCGTATGGTTTTATAAGTATGGCTGTTGCATTGGTTTGTCTTTTTATCTTTGTCTCTCAATTTTGGTATTCCCTTTTGCTTCCCTAGTTTCAATACACATATATACAATACCCAGGGTATTAAAAACAGTTACAGTGATATCAGGGGTAAAACCACAAGAAAGGAATATGAGGGGGGAAAGGGTACAGTTTCATGTGATGTATTGCTCCTCCATGACTCCTCCCTCAACATCGGTTGATGCCTCAGTTTTGACTCACAAGGATTCTGATGTATTCCTTCACCATTGTTGGTCTGTTAATAGCTGTGCCGTTCTCATCACTTCTTCCCTTATTGGCTCCTTTAGGCAGTAGCTGCGGCAGACCTTCATGCTACTTCTTTTTCAGAGGACTCTGCAAGACACTGGAATGTGTGGGTGACAATGGAGGCAGCCTTGCTCAGGAAGCACTGGCACTGTGGGGAAGCAGAATGGAACAGTGATGAAGATCACCCTTCCTGTGGAGAAACAGATCTTTAGAGCCAATGCTGCCCTTTCCACTTGACATCCATCTGCTCTTCTCTCAACCTTATATCTCTGAAATATGTCAGGGGTACTCATATCGTCGTCTAATCAATTTTTGGAACTTTATTCTCAGTACTGGGAATCAAACCTATGGCTTCACATCTAAGAGGCCAGTTCTCAACCACTGACCTGTTATCACCAGCCAGTCTTACTAAATTTTTGGTTTATTTCAAGTTAATTCCCAGTACCAACCCTTTTTTATATATCATTTTTAGGCTGCTTTTCAAGATATTTTAAGGACTCGTATAGTCTGAAAGAGTGCCTCTATGCTTCTTGACATTGACAACAAATTGCTCAGTTTTCTCTTCCTCTGAATCGCTCTTCATGAATTATTTTTCTTAATTTTCTGAAGAAAATTTCAGACACAGAAAAGAATCTCTGTCCAGCAAGACTGATGTTGAAGTAGGAAGTCTCTCATGACTATCCCTCCTGGAGGAGATGCTTGGATTTCTTCAGTTTTATATGCACTTGATTTTATGAAGTGTAACTTTGTTTATAACCTCTGACATTTTAGTTCATGCATTAATTCATATAACCACTATCCCAATCAAGTATGGAACTTTGCCTTCATTCAAGAAATGCCTTGAGGCTATTCTTTTGTAATTACCCACACCATCTTAATGCCCACATCCCTGTTACCACCGACCTACTCATCTCCATTATTTTGTCACAACACAAATGCCATTTTAAAAGAATCATAAAGTACCTAACCTTTTGAGTTCAATATCCATCCAACTTCTTAGAATTCATCAATGGATTTCTTTTTCTTTATTTCTCAAGTACTCATTATTATTCCATTTGTCAACAAAATGTTTTGATTTAATATTCAGAGGTAGAAAACATTTGTGTGTAGAAAACATTTGTCCTATCCAAAGAAAGCTACACATTTATATATGAGTTTAAAATTCATTATGATTGAAGGGCATGATAATTATGGACAATTTTCTGATTCATTGTCATGTTTTGACATGAATTCATTTGACTATTATTAAATCAAACTGTTAACAAATGTTCCACCTCCCTTATGTATTGTATATGTGGTGAGACATGTGAGATTTACTATTACTTGGTGTGAGATGTATTATTGTTGATTGCACTAACACCATTGCCTGAGATTCTAGAACACCAAATCATCCTGCCTTTCCTGCTCCCTTAAGAGCTGCTCATTTTCAAGGTTGTTGTTCTATAGTAAAACGTAGCTAGAGTTTATTACATGTTATTACATATTATTTCTCATGTGCATGTCTGTACAGTTAATGTATCTGTTTATGCCTTCACATTGTCTTTCTGTCTCTATTTACGTTAGTTGGAATTTCAGCCAGTCCATTGAGAATTAGCTCAAAGGAGCCATAGTCTTCTTCTTCACATTGAAACTTCTATACCTATTATACAGTAAGTAAATGCTAGGTTAACAGGAATACAAAACTGAAATACCAAGGACTGGTTCATTTAAACACAGAAGGTGATTTACTCACTTCTCCGAAGCTATCAATCTCAGATGAAGATGTTGACAGTCATCGTTCTTTTGATGTCTGTCTCCTTGGATTTATGATGGCATCTCTCCCTGTTTCTAACCCTTATATTTTCTCCCTAAACTGTGCTTTTTATACAAATACAAGACATACTCCACTAGGGCCTATGTTAATAATCTCTAACTAAGATAATCACTTCTTACTCAATTATGTTTCTAAATATCACTATTTCCTGAGGTTCTGAACGTTTTAGTCCACAATTTTGAAGAGAACACAGGTTAGTCTGTCACAAGGTCATTACAAAGTATCTACATAAAAAGCATTGAATAAATTTTCTGGATATTTAAAATACATTATCATTCAAATTATTTCTTTTTATTTATTAATTAAACAAATTTTTGACATGGTGTTGTGCTTACATAATAGGGCAGTGTGTCCATTTCTTGTGATATCTTACACCCTGTTTTTCTTTCCCTTCCCTAGATCAGGTAAACATATACTCATTTTACACAGTGTACCAAAAACATATACAGTAGCCACGTGGCCTACGCCAAAGGAAATTCACCTAGGACTTTAAATGTAATGTCAACAATAGAGTTTGCTTATCCTTGTCTTATATGAACATACATTCATAACTTTTGAGCTACTGTGATCCACTGAGAGGTCTATTTTTGGCCTTTATATGTTGAGCAGTTGTTTGGTTTTAGTTACATAATGTAGGGTCGCTGACCCAAACCTGTGGGAAATACCATTTGACAAAAAGGTTTTGCTTTCGCAGACCTGGTCTCTACTGTCTCCTCCTCCCCCCACCTTAAGAGTCGTATATCAAGGAGATCATGCCCCTTTGTTTTTTGTGTTCTAGGCTTGTCTTGCTCAAAATTATTTGTTCAAGTTCTGACCATTTCCCTGTGAATACCAATATTTCACCATTTCTAATCGCTACGTAATATTCCATTGTGTATAAGTAGCACATTTTTTGGATCCACTCATCTGTGGAGGGGCATCAGGGTTGTTTCCATATTTGGACTATTGTGAATTGTGCAGTGATAAACATGGAAGTGCAGATGTCTTTTTGATATCCTGAGACCTGTTGTTCAGGATAGATGCCTAGAGGTGGTATGGCTGGGTCATAGGGTAGGTCTCTGTTGAGCTTTTTGAGGAACCTCCATACTGTTCTCCAAAGTGGTTGTACTAATTTGCACTCCCACCAACAATAGAGAAGGGTTCCTCTTCCCCTGCACCCCCTCCAGAATTTGTTGTTGCCTGAGTTCAGAGTATAAGCCATTCTAACTGGAGTGAGGTGGTATCTCAGGGTTGTTTTTATTTGCATTTCCTTTACTACCAGGGATGTTGAACATTTCCTCACATGTTTCTTTGCCAATTTTATCTCTTCTCCTGTGAAGTCTCTCTTTAGCTCCTTTGCCCATTTCCTAATTGGTTTACTGGGCTTGGAGGGGCTTAGTTTTTTGTTTTTTGTTTTTTTTTGGCCAGTCCTGGGCCTTAGACTCAGGGCCTGAGCACTGTCCCTGGCTTCTTCCCGCTCAAGGCTAGCACTCTGCCACTTGAGCCATAGCGCCGCTTCTGGCCGTTTTCTGTATATGTGGTGCTGGGGAATCGAACCTAGGGCCTCGGGTATCCGAGGCAGGCACTCTTGCCACTAGGCTATATCCCCAGCCCCGGGGGGCTTAGTTTTTTGAGTTCTCTGTAGATGACAGATATTAGGCCTTTGTGTGTTGCTGTACTGGTGATGATCTTTTCCCATATGGTTGGCTGTCTTTCTAGTTTGGTGGCTATGTCCTTAGCTGTGCAAAAACTTTTTATTTTGTAGTAGTCCCATTTGTTGAGTCTCTTCCCTATCTGTTTTGCCCTTGGGACTCTATTCAGGAAGTTCCTTCCTGTGCCTATAAGTTCTAGTGTCTTTCCTACTCTGTCCTTCAGTAATTTCAAGGATTCAGGTCTGATCTTGAGGTCCTTGATCCATTTTGAGTTGATCTTGGTGGACTGTGATAGGATAGGGTCTACTTGGAGTTTTCTACATATTGCTGCCCAGTTTCCCAGCACCAGTAGTTGAAGAGGCTCTGTTTTTTCCATTGTATGTCTTTTGCTCCTTTGTCAAATATCAGCTGACTGTAAGAGTGTGGTTTTATTTCTGGGTCTTCAATTCTATTCCACTGGTCTTCAGGTCTGTTTTTATACCAATACCAAGCTGTTTTTGTTATGATGGCTCTATAATAGAGCTTGAAGTCTGGTATTGTGATACCTCCTGCACTGTTGTTTTTCCCTAGAATTGCTTTGGCTATTCTAGGGCTTTTTCTGTTCCATATGAATTCATGGGTTGCTTTCCCTATTTCGGTGAAGAATGTAGCTGGGATCTTGATGGGGATTGCATTGAATTTGTATAACAATTTGGGCAATATGACCATTTTCACTATATTGATTCTGCCTACCCATGAGCATGGGAGGTCTTTCCATCTCCTTATGTCTTCTTTGATTTCCCTTTTTAGATTTTTATAATTCTCATTAAATAAGTCCTTCACATCTTTGGTTAGGTTGATCCCTAGGTAATTTATTCTTTTTTTAGCTATTTTAAATGGTATTATTTCCATAATTTCCTTTTCTGCTTGTACATTGCTGGTGTACAGAAAAGCTGCTGACTTTCGTGGATTGATTTTGTATCCTGCTACTTTGCCAAATTGGTTTAGTAGGTGTAGGAGTTTGGGGACTGAGTTTTTTGGGTCCTTCAGATATAAGATCATGTCATCTGCGAATAGGGATAGCTTGATTTCTTCTTTGCCAATGTGGATCCCTTTGATGCCCTCCTCTTGCCTTATTGCTATGGCTAGGGATTCCAGCACTATGTTGAAAAGAAGTGGGGAGAGTGGCCATCCTTGTCTTGTTCCTGAGTTCAGAGGGAATGATTTTAGTTTCTGCCCATTTAATACGATATTAGCAGTTGGTCTGTTGTATATGGCTTTTATTGTTTTAAGGAATGTTCCATCTATTCCTGTTCTCTCCAGAGCTTTTAATAAGTATGTATGTTGTATTTTGTCAAAGGCTTTTTGGGCATCAACTGAGATAACAATGTGATCCTTGATTTTAGTTCTGTTGATGTGGTGAATAACATTAATTGATTTAGGGGTATTGAACCATCCTTGTGTCAGTGGGATGAAGCCTACTTCGTCAAACTTGATCAGTTTCTGGATCCTGTTAACTAATATTTTATTGAGGAGCTTTGCGTCTGTGTTCATTAGTGATATTGGTCTGTAGTTCTCTTTTTCGTTGGGTCTTTGCCTGGTTTGGGGATAAGTATAATATTAGCTTCATTGAATGAGTCTGGGATTTCTCCCTGTTTCTATTTCACGGAAGAGTTTGAGGAGTATTGGTATTAGCTCCTCACTAAAGGTTTTATAGAATTCGTTGGTGAATCCATCTGGACCTGGACTTTTCTTTGTTGGGAGGCTCTTGATTACCCCCTCTATCTCGCTGTAAGTTATTGGTTTATTTAGTTGATTTATTTCTTCTTGATTCCGTTTGGGCAGTTTATACTTCTCTAAGAATTGATCCATTTCTGGAAAATTATTGTTTTTTTAGTGAGTAGAGGTTCTGGAAATAGTTCCTTATGATTGTCTGAATATCGTGTGTATTTGTTGTAATTTTTCTGGTGGAGTCCCTGATTTTACGTATATGAGTCTCTTCTTTTTTTTGTAAGTCTTGCGAGGGGTCTGTCAATTTTATTTATTTTCTCAAAGAACCAGCTTTTAGTCTTACTTATTTGTTGAATGGTCTTTCTATTTTCAATCAGATTTATCTCTTCTTTAATCTTTGTGATCTCTCTCCTCCTAGTCATTTTAGATTCGATCATTTCTTGTTTCGCCAGATATTTTACTTTCATCGTGAGGTTATTCACCTGCTCTATTTCCATTCTTTTAATGTGAGTGCTGAGGGCAATGATCTTGCCCTCAGTACTGCCTTAGCTGTATCCCATAGGTTTCTTTGTGATGTATTTTCATTGTCGTTGTGGCTTATGAATTTGTTAATTTCATCCTTAATTTGGTCTGTGGCCCAAGTGTTAGATAACAGTGAGGGGTTTAGCCTCCAAGTATTTGTATAGCCTCTGTGGTATCCTTTGTTATTGAGGATTACCTTGATTCCACTCTGTTCAGATATAATACATGGGATGACATCAATACTTTTATATTTGCTGAGGTTCTGTGTGTAGGCTATGACATGATCTATTTTGGAGTATGTTCCATGGGCTGCTGAGAAGAATGTGCATTGAGTCTCTATAGGGTGAAAGACTCTGTACACATCTATCAGATCCATTTGGGATATGGTGTTACTTAGGTCTTCAGCTCCCTTGCTAATCCTCTGGGTGTTGGATCTGTCTCTTGGAGAGAGTGGAGTATTAAAGTCTCCACGATGATTGTATTTAGGTCTATCTTGTTCTGTATTTCTGGATGTATTTGTTTGACATGTTTAGGGCCTCTTTTGTTCGGTGAGTATAAATTTATCACCATGATATCTTGATTCTGGATTTTTTCCCTTGTATTAAAAATATAGTGCCCTTCTTTATCTTTTTGAACTGATTTTACTGAGAAGTCCAGCTTGTCTGAGATCAGGATGGCTACTCCTGCCGTTTTGGTAGATGCGTTTGCTTGGAAGATCTTGCTCCATCCTTTCATTGGGAGCCTGTTTTTGTCCCTTGCTGTAAGATAGGTTTCTTGTAGACAAGAGATGGCAACTTTTTGTTTGCAGATCCACTCTGTCAGTCTTCTCCTCTTTATCAGAGAGTTTATACCATTTATATTCAAAGAGCTCATGGATAAGAGTGTTTTTTCCCCTTCCATTTTCCTGTTAGGCGGTTTTCCTCTCCTTGTTTTTCTTTTCTTTATTGAGCTGCTCTTTCTGTTGGACTCTGGCTATTGTAGTTTCTTTCTGTTTCTCTCTGGGGGTCCTGTAGGTTTTCTGTTGGGTGGGGTTCCCCTCTTAGAATTCTCTGTAAGGCTGGCTTTTTATTCACATACTCCTCTAGATCCTCTTTGCTATGGAAAAATCTGGTTTTTCCCTCAAAGGTGAATTCTAGTTTTGCTGCATATCTAATCCTGGTTTGGCAATTGTTGGCCTGGAGGACTTGGATTGTGTTCTTCCAGACTCTTCGTGCATTGTAGGTTTGTATGGAGAGGTCAGCTGGGATCCTGATCCTTTTTCCATTGTAATATAGCTCTTTCTTCGTTTTGGCTGCATTCAAAATTTTCTCTTTATTCTTGAAATCTGAAGTCTTGAATATTATGTGCCTGGGCGAGGATTTTCTAGGTTCTGGTCTGCCAGGCATCCTATAGGCTTCGGTTACTTGGGTGAGGTCCCTTGTGAGATTGGGGACGTTTTCTGCAATAACTCTTGAAAATATGTTGAAGCCCTCTGCTCTGGTATTTGGCTCCTTCATCTGTTCCAATTATGCGCAGATTATATCTCTTGTCTTTGTCCACTAGGTCCTGGATTAGTCTGCCCTGGAGTTTAACCATTTCTTTGAGTGTGGTAATTTTCTGGTCCTTTTCGGCTGCATTGTCATCCAAAAGAGAGATTTGGGTTTCAATAAGATCAATTCTTTGTGATGTGGTTTCAAGTGTGGAGTTTATGGTTATCAGGGAGCTATTTATGGTTGCCAGATCAGCTCTGATTGTGGAAATTTCTTCCTTTAAAGAGTTGTATTTTAAATCTATTTTTTCACGCATTTTGCTTCTCAGGATGTTAAGGTCTTCTTTAATGGAGGAGTGCACTGTATCCATTTTTTTTTTTTTTTTTTTTTTTTGGCCAGTCCTGGGCCTTGGACTCAGGGCCTGAGCACTGTCCCTGGCTTCTTCCCGCTCAAGGCTAGCACTCTGCCACTTGAGCCACAGCGCCGCTTCTGGCCGTTTTCTGTGTATGTGGTGCTGCGGAATTGAACCTAGGGCCTCGTGTATCCGAGGCAGGCACTCTTGCCACTAGGCTATATCCCCAGCCCTCCATTTTTGCTTTCATTTCTTTCTTGACTTCCTGAAGGTCCTTCGAGACTTCCATTCTAAACTCCTGGAATAGTTTTCTGAATCCGTTCCTGAGGCTTTCCATCATTTCTACTATCTTAACCTCAGTTGTTTTTTTTATTCTCCATCTCCTCTTCAGTCGTACTACTTTTTGGAGCTGGCAAGTTGGCTTGACCTTTCATAAAATTTGTAATTTTTTTTTTGTGATTTGCGCATCTGGGTATCTGCACCTGTAGGTGGCAACCTTGGCTTGGCTTTGTGCTGGGTCCCGCTGGTCTGTCAGTGGAGACTTGTTTGTGTCCTGGCTCTGGGTTTGAGTTTGGCTGTTGAACCTTACTGCCCAATGGGTGAGCGTGACCATCTCGGTTGTTGCTGGGGTGGTCACCCTCACTGCACTTGGGGGTGGGTAGGTTCTGTGTCTTTCTCTGCAGGACTGTGCCCTGGTTCTATGTTGTGCTGACACTATTGTACCCCTGATGGGGGTTTGCGGGGCGCTGATTCAGCGTGGCTTGGAGACTTTTCTCTTCTTTGATTCTTTTCCCACTCGGTATTATGGTCAGAGGAGCTCACTTCTCAGATTGAGAATTGCCACTGAGAGGTGGCTCACCCACCTGCGTGGATTGTTCCTGTTGGGGAAGGTGTTGCTGTTGAGGGGTGGCCCACCCACCTGTGCGGAGTGCACCTATCAGAGCGGGCGCTGCCGCTGGGAGGCCCTGCCCACCTGTGCGGAGTGCGCCTATTAGATCAGGCACTGCCACTGGGGGGGCCCTGCCCACCTGTACGGGGTGCGCCTATCAGAGCAGGTGTTGTAGTTTGCCCACTTGTGCACTCCTGTGGGGGGTTGAACAGGAGATCCTCCTGCTGGAGGGCTAGCACACTGGCCCTCGGGGGGACACGTGCGTGTGCACTCTAGTGCTTCCTTTGGGGATGAGCTGCCCCGAGTTGTTGGAGGGTGCTTGTGCCCTCTCGTGAGTTTGCTGTGGGGGGCGGTATGTGCAGACCCCAGCAGGTTCAAGTGTCCAGGTGCGGGTTGGTGCCCACAGACTCTCTGTGACTCCGCTGTGAGGGTGGCATGTGTTTGGGCCCAGGTGTCTCTGCTGGGATGGTATTGCACAACAGCAAGCCTGTGACTGTTGTTCAAAAAGTCCACATGGACCAGGGCGCCTTAGGTGGTATTCCAAGGCCTACCAGTCCCCAGGCCCCTGCTGGGGGGGTGGGGGTGGCTGGTGTAGCCAGGTTCAGGCTCCCCAGCAGGGGTTTTGGGGGGACACCTGTCTAAGGTGTTTCCTGGTCACTTTGTGGGGCGGTGCTCCACCTCTTCTAGCTCCTGTGTCCTCCCAGAGGCTGTAGGGCCCTAGAGCCGCCAAATATGGGGCTCATTTGTTTCCTAGGGGGAGGGAGGGGGAGGGGGGGAGATCTAGCTTCTTTGTAGGGTTTGGGTCTGTGCTAGAGCTGGTCTCCCATTGGGGGGGAGGGCAATGGGGAACTTACTGGTCCTGGATTGTGTGTGTGTCCCACTCTACTGTGTGGCAATCGGTCATTTGGTGGTGGCGGTCCCGACTCTCCCCATCTGGCTCTCCCCATCTGTGATGCCTGGTTCCCCTGCTCTTGTTGTCTGTTCCCGGCTGTTCAGTCCCATGCTGCCATCTGTCTCTGTCGGTCTGCACTCCGTCTGGGGTCCATGGATCTCCTGCTGTCTGGACTCTGCACTTCTGGCGTGACTTTTCATCTGTTGCTTCTCTGGTCTCTGACGGTCTGTTGTCCCGTTTACCAGCACTGGGTCCCCTTCCCCAGCCTGGCCCTGTTCAGGCCGGGGCCGGTGGTGGGGGAGGGGTACCCCGGAGATTTGCCGGCTCTGTGCAGATTATAGGCTCTTCTTCTTTTGTTCTTTTTCATTTCCTGTATTTCTCTGTTGTTCCTGGATGTTGGGTTTGCTGGACTCTTGATGGGGTGTTGGGTGCTGGAGTTTCCAGGTCACTATTCAGTTGTAGCAAGTTGGGGTGCCTCTCTATTGTGAAGGTGCCATCTTCCTCTCTCCTCAAACAATATTTTTTAAATGACCAACATACTATGTGCTGGTGGCTCACACCTGTCATCCTAGCCATTCGAGAAGCTGGCGCTGAAGATCTCAGCTCCAAGACAGACCACGCAGACAAATTTAAGAAATTCTTACCTCAAATTAATCAATAAAAAAATCTGGAGGAGGAGGTGTGTGTCTCAAGCAGTAGTACATGAGACTTGAGTAAAAAGTTAAATGAGAGCTTGAGACCCTGGGGTCAAGGCCCCTAACTGGCACAAAAACAGACTATTTTGTCTAAGCCATAATTTTTTTAGAAAATGGAATCATAAGTACTAACACTTGAAAATGTAATATTTATAGCAGACAAAAATGGGCTGGGAATATGGCCTAGTGGCAAAAGTGCTTGCCTTGTATACATGAAGCCCTGGGTTATATTCCCTAGCACCACATACAAAGAAAATGGCCAGATGTGGTACTGTGGCTCAAGTGGCAGAGTGCTAGCCTTGAGCAAAAAGAAGCCAGGGACAGTGCTCAGGCCCTAAGTCTGAGCCCAGAAATGGCAAAAAAAAAAAAAAAAACTGAAAACTTAAGTAGAAGAATAAAGAAATATATGCTTTGGGAACAAAACAATGCTCCAATGAACCATTGTTAATATGAATAAAGAGCAGAACTATAGTAATGCAGTAGCATAACAGATACTACTCTAAGCTCATATACATAAATAAGAAATCAGAAAGAAGATTTGGGGGTGCAGCTCAGATCACAGAGAGACAGCCAATTAACAACAGCATCAGATAACAAGTTTGAGTGTTGGTCTCAGATGAAAGAAAAAGAAAACACAATAAAAAGAATTCCAAGTAGAAGCATCTTAACAGTAGGATTCAAAGAATATGTATGAAGAAATACTGACACATAGAGAATAGGAAAGAAAAAGGGAAGCCAGGCCATTGTGAATCTTTAATAGCAATATGATACTCTATTTTTCAATTATAAATCTTCAAAGCAAACAACAAAAGCAATAGTTGCAAAACTGTATGGTGTAAGTGAACTGAACACCTCAGGAGGGGAAAGGGAGAAGGGAGAGGGGGGTATGAGGGACAAGGTAACAAACAGTACAAGAAATGGATCCAATGCCTAACGTATGAAACTGTAACCTCCACGTACATCAGTTTTATAATAAAAACTTTAAAAAAAATCTTCAAAGCAAACTTTAGTGCTTCCCAGGCTCACAGATGGAAACCTAACGGTCCAGAAAAGCAATAGCTTACAGGAAGGTAGAAGACAAAAGGGAGAGGCTCTGATTGAGCTTTTGTCCAGAAATACCTTAGCTTCTTTTCTGAAAGCTCCATCCTGCTTTCCAGAGGAGCTGAACATGCTTATATTCCCATACAGGTTTCCTTCCTTGAGTTTATATGAGCTATAAGAAGAAGCACTCATTGTTTCTCATTGCAGGTCAGGTGGCAGATGAAACTCGCAAACCAAAAACATTTACAGGAAAGGGAATGAACTGAGGTGGGGATAGACACACATTGAGAGATAGTAGGAAAATATCACTTCTGTTCAGAGTACCTCTTGAGAAAAGTGGCTCACTGGATTATGCTACCACGTTTGTCACTTTAGTCTCATAACAAGAAATTACAAGGCTGTGCTTCATGTAGAAAGAGTGAGACCTCAATTGGGCAGAGTGGTGTCTTTGGGAGATTTTCAACCCAGGAAGTTATTCACTTCAATCTCTTTTAAATCTACTTAATCAAACCAACTTTGAAAATTAACTCTAGTGTGGGTACTGGTGCCACATACCTGTGGCCATATCACACTTGAACACAAACCCACACAGTAAAGACAATTAACCTTCATAAACACTGGAAATTTGCTCTGAATTAAGTGGTTGAACACTACCTTTAAGATTAAAGCCCAAGGAAGCTGCTCATACCATGAGCCCAAGACCCAGAACCTACACAGAAAAAAATTCAACTCTAAAAACATACTTATAGGCTTGATATTAATACCAAGCATAAGGCTTTTACTTCTATTGTGCATAATCTGTGGATATATAAAGCCAGTCTACTGTCATGTCCCTGATCTACATTTCAAACTTATAACATCATGACAAACCACTTGAATTCCTTAATAGCTTGGTGCTTGTGAGACAGAAACATATACAATATGAGATTAAATGCAGGTTTCTGGGCAGTTGTATGTAAACAAGGTATTGGGAAGGAAGAAAAAAAAGAAGGAAAGGAGAAAGGGAGGGAGAGAGAGAGGGAGGGAGGGAGGAAGGGAGGGAGGGAGGGAGGGAGGGACAAGTAAGGAAGGAAGGGAAAATAATCAAAGTTAAATGAGAATAAGTAAGAATAAGAAGTAGCAACACATGGAGAATGGAATATTGGGAGCCTATCAACCTATGAACATTACTCTGTCATTTGGAAGAAAACTATACTAATGTATGCCTTTCTACTGTGATGACCACTGAAACAGAAAGTGCAGGCAGGCCAGGGTGTACTTTGGATGGCAAAGGCCCAATGACACACTTTAATAGTTAGTTATAAGGACCTAAATGAAAGACAAAATGGCTTGATATTTCTACCTAAGGTTGGAGTTGGCAATTAAAGGACAGAACAGAAATCACTTAAAAGTGGGTTGAATGAAATGGGAGAATGGAAGCAGATATGGATGTGGGAATAGAGTAGATGCCAAGAATCATCTTAGTGAAGGATCGTGACTCAGATGGTCTGGACTCTGATTTGGTCGCAGTTCAGGTACACTGGTTGTCTGCAATCTTCATAAACCTCACTTCATCACAAGCTTCCCACCTGTTCTGGTCATCTCTTCAATTTCAGAACAAAGAAGGGGACTCTGTTATTGCTCAGCCAGAGATAGGCTCTACCTCTCCACTACAAGTCACATCCGCAGCTCTGAACAGGAAAATGGAAGAAAGGTAAGAACTTATTTCAGTTCCATACTTCATCCAAGATGAACTGCTTTATTCAGAGGGTTATGGGGAAAGAAACAAACAGAAGGTTCCTTCTGAGTAGGGAATGTTGGTGGCCCCAACTCTGGAAATGTAAAAAGATGTTAACCAGATTTCTCTGTTTGATTAATCAAAGACAATTATTTGACCTTTTATTTCACAGTCAGATCTGTTTTACTGAAAAAATGGTGATTCTTACTGTTCAATAAAAGGAAATACGTATGTAAATATTGTTTCTCAATCTGACACCATATAACACATGGTTCCTTAGTTCTCAAAATATATTACATTGAAATTTTCATGCATCAAATGACAAAGGAAATTGATGGTTCAATTTGTAATGGTTGAGGAGGCCTTCAGAAGGAGGGTAGGATTAAGGGCAATGGCATGGGAAATCCACTAAGAGAAGAAAAGGGTAATGCAGCATTGCTGCAGTAGGTCTTGGGCATGAGGGAAGGACGTGTTGCCAGAGAGGTAGTGCAGGACCATTACGTAAGGACCTTAACAATAATTTTGTAAGGTATCGTCTGGATGCTCTGTGGCATATTAAACAAGGACTTTGTTGTTCCCATTCCCCAATCACAAAAGATGCCATTAACATCATATGGTGTATATGACTTCAGACAGCTCAACACACAGCCTAGGGAAGAGAAAGAGTGGAATAAAGAGCATACTCCTTACGTTTATTGCATGAACTCAACGTAGTTGTGTCACTCTATATCAAAATTAAGAGACAAAGGATAAAAAGACAACTCCAGCTTCAGTTTTTGAGTTTCATTTCCTTTGGTACATCCCACTAGTGAGATTTGTACATCATAGGGTAGTTTTGTTTTTACTTGCCTGTACATATTGTTTTCTAGAATGAACTAATTTATATTTCCACCATCAGGATTAGGAAAACTACTTGCATGATCATAGAAAATGATATTTACCGAAATGACCTCCAAAAAGTGGAAAGAAGAGGAATGGAGATCATATTTTTAAGAGATAAACTGGGAGCTAAACAATGATTAAATATATAGTGATTCAATATTGAGTAAATTAAGGAAAGGGAAGGGGAAAGAAAGGAAGTCTGAAGATACTTGGAGATGAAAGAAAGAATGGGAAATACTGTGAAAGCATGGAAACTGTGTTGTGGGAAATACAGAGTGTGGTGAAAAGTAGAAAAAAAAGATAAAAAAAAAAAGTAACAGCCCACATAGAAAATTCATAGGCTAAAGTCATGACAGACTAAATCAAAGCAAATCAGTCATTTCCCGGAGAAGTGTGGACACAGACTGATCTCTGACCAAGGTCAGTACTCTTTTCCAACATGTGACCCTGAGAGAAGTATCTGGGTTTGGTATTGCCTCAAATTCTCATTTAGGGGCTGTCTTTTGGAAGTATATCTTCTAGAGAATCACAATTCTCTGCAAAATCTCTAGCTCCTGTAGTGACTTGGTGAGACGTGGGTACAATATTGTTGGTAAGTTGAGGCCCTGGACCAGGTATACCTACTGGAGTGAGGTGGAGCAGTTCTCAGTGGAGTACTGGTGATTGATTATCTAGATTCTAAAGGAGGTGGGAAGTTTCTAGGCATGTAAAGTGGTAGCTAGAGGTAAGGTGGGGCACAGCTAGGGAGTCATGAACCCTTTACCACTCCTTAGCCCACATCTTGCCCTCCATAGGGAAGCTGGTGACTCATCTTACCCGTCTTCCACCCACTATCTTTGGACCTGATCTGTGGACCCTCATCCTCATCCTCACTCTGTATTACCTACTTGTTGTAATTGTTCTTTTTTGCATCTATTACACCTGTCTGGCCTACAGCCCATCTAGAATCATTACAGCCACCTGAGACATACACATGGCATGTGTATCCGTTTGGATGATATCCTTTGAGCCTCCTGGAAGGTAGCTACTATGGCTTACTAGTTAGAGGCTTTGATAACTATTAATCAGTGACTTTCATTACTATATATGACTGGTAATTTTAGTTGTGGTTTTCTCTAGAGTTGAGCTTAGCCCTGCTGATTAAACTCTTCTGGGATTCCCATCAGACTTCACTGGCCAAATGGTATAATCATAAATGCTGTCATCTTCCCCTTTGATCTACTATGAGGCAACCTAGTGTTTCTGCAGGCTTGTCTTGAGGTTTATTTTATTACGATAAATAACCCTCTTTGTGCTCTTTTCCCCTGGTAACTTTCCAAGTAATTTGATCGGTTTCATTATAACTTCTTATTCATGCCAATAAAACATTTTAAATTTCATTTACACACACCCCTTTACCCTCTTTATTGTCCTGTGTATGTGTGAATATGTATGTGATATTTGTTTATTTCTTCAGACTGGTATATTTCACTTAATATGAGGAGATCCAGCTCTATCCACTTTCCTGCAAACATCATAATTTCATTCTTTTTATGACTGCACAATTGTGTGTATCTCAATTTCTTTGTCTATTTCTTGACTGAGCTATACATGGGCTGATTCCATAGTTTTACAGTTATGAATAGTGTTACTAAAAACATGGATGAGTAGGTATTTTGATTGTATATTGACATATTTCTTCAGATAAATACCCAGGAAGATCAGACACATATAGCAGGATCATAGGGTGTTATATTTTTAGGGTTTTTAGTTACACCCATACAGGTTTTCATAGTGGCTATACTAATTTGCACTCCTACCGACAGTGTGTAGCAGTTCCTCTTTCCCCACTTCCTCCCCAGAATTTTACTTCAATTGAGATGAAATATCAATTTCATTTTGATCTTCATTTTCTACTTCTTAGCCAGATCATTAAAGCAACAGTAAGAAATGAAAGGGGCATAAACAAGAGAGGAAGAGGTCAAATCACCTCTATTTGTAGATGATGTGTGATCTTATAATTTACAAAACCCTAATAGTTTGCACTATAGTCAGATTTACTCTCAGTCATTACATGATTGTAGGCAATATTGTTAATGGGATTATTTACTAAATTTACCTGGGTTTGAACATAGGAAATTTTGCTTATCTGGTTGATTGCTAGACTGGCATTCTTCCACTTGTGACAGGTTACCTGCATGGATTTTATGCTTTTGCGGGTTATTTTTGTATATATATTTATTTATTTGTTTGTTGAGCTGTTGTCTCCAACCACTTTCTGCCTTGACAGGCTTTGAACTATGATCATCTACATCTCAGCCTCCTTGGCAGCTAGAATACATTGTGAGACACTGGGACATGCCAGAAATATTTTCTTATGTACCTTCAGAGAGCTTGTTGTTAATGTTTACAAATGGAACTAGCGCCCTGGTGTTGACTTTGTATTCTGAAGCACTGCCAAATTTAAAATCACTTCCAATAGCTCTATGTATATCTCTGTGCTCAATATTCAGGGTTTCCTGTGTAAGTCTTTTTTTAAACCTAAAAACAATGATGATTTTATTTTCTTCCCTTAAATTTGGATTTATCATTTCTCTTTAACCAGAAGCAAAAGATATATTCATAGAATATAGGCTTTGAAGGCTAGTGAAGAGAGATGACACTGGCCAGGATAGACTGCAGAAGATGAAGCAAAGACTAAGTGCTGGCGTGAAGGATATGGCTAACTCAGCAGACAAGTACTGGCCATTGTTGCTGATGTCCAGCAGGCTGCTCAGGGTAAGAGGAGAGGAGAGCAAGGCAGCATGGATGACATTATGAAGTACTAAGAGATAAGTCTCCATCCAAGAGTTTATGGTTAAGTGGAGGAACTCATTACATAACACAGATGGAGAAGTTCCATGGGTATGTTTTCTGAAAGGATAGTTGGTATGCTTCCAGGTTCTGGAATTGATGATGTTATGCTTTCTAACTCATAATGTGGTAGCTCTTGGTGAATTTCCAGTGTGAATTAGAAATAGGAATCATTATTACTAGTGAATTAAAATGTTGGATTGATTCACAAGCAATATATTGATGGCATTGTTCAATGGTATAATTACTGATCTTAGGATGATTGCATCTGTCAGTTACTGAAAGAACACTGCAATTCTAATAGTAGATTCACCTATTATTTCTTACCTATCAGTATTTCTTTGCTATCAGATACTTGGAAAACCAACTGTAAGTCACATTTACGTTCAGGATTGTTATGTCTTCTCAAAGGATTGGACCCCATATCATGAGGTAATAACATTAGACCTTATGCTTGTTACAACAAGCTCTAATGCTTCACTACACCTCAACAATTTTTTATTTTATTTTGTGAGATTCTCCTGGTTTTTCCCAGGCAGCATAGAATGTGATTCTCCTACACAGGTTCTCTGAATAATGGGATGAAAGGGCATGCCTTCATGCACAGGTGTTTGCATGACAAGAAAGAAAAGGTGTTTTTGTTTGTTTGTTTGTTTATTGTCATTGTAAAGGTGATGTATAGAGGAGTTACAGTTACATAAGTCAGGTAAAGAGTACATTTTTTAACAGTGTCACTGTTCACTTGCTTCCTCCCAGCTTTCCTCTCTCTTGTATAGCTTATTTTCAACATAGTGTCTATTGAGTATCACTGCTAGCTTTGTTCACCCTTTCTCCTGCCATTTCTGTGTGCCCTCCTTAGCCTCCTCCAAACAGATAAACTTACATACAAGACATACAGAAAACAAGACTAGAAACAAGGTAGAGTAAAACAAAACTCTTGTTTCCATTTCTAGGTGTATACTTCAATAGATATCATTTTACATGATCATATGTACATAGCTACTGAACTTTTGGGATCATCTCCTAAGGATATCCTCTTGTGATCTCAGTGTGTGAATGTCTACAATCCTGTATAATTTATGATGTCCAAGGGTATTTTTTGTCTTGTACCATCCAATGTGTATACTTGTAGATTTATAGGCAAATTCATGTTTTTTAAAAATGAGGAAATCCTTGCAACCTATGTTTCTTTATATCTAGCTTACTTGTAACGCTTAATTTTTCCAAGTATTTCCATTTCCTTGTGGATGGTACAATATCATTCTGTCTGTTGGAAGAGTAGAATTCCATTGTGTGTATATGCCATATTTTCTTCCTCTATTCTTTCTTCCATTGAGGGGCATCAGGGTTGATTCTTTATCTTGGCAATGGTAAATAGTGATGCAGTGAAAATAGTTACAGTGGTAGCTTTAGTGTGGCCTTGCTTGTGGTCTGTTGGATGAATTCCCAGCAGTGGTAGGGCTGGGACATAGGGAAGCTCTCTGTTTAGTCTTGTTTTTTGTTTTTGGGGGGGTTTTTTGTTTGTTTGTTTTTTGCCAGTCCTGAGGCTTAAATTCGGGGCCTAAGTACTGTCCCTGGCTTCTTTTTGCTCAAGACTAGCACTCTACCACTTGAGCCAAAGTGCTACTTCCAGCTTTTTCTGTTTATGTGGTGCTGAGGAATAGAACCCAGGGCTTCATGCCTGCAAGGCAAGCATTCTACTGCTGAGCCACATTCCCAGCCCTCTGTTTAGTCTTTTAAGGAACCTTCATACTGCTTTCCAGAGTGGTTAAACAATTTACCTTCCCATAAAGGTGTTCTTTCTTCTTGCTTATATAGTGCATCACAAGAAGCACACACTGTCTTGCATTGCTAGTCAAGTGGCAGGATGAAACTGGAAAACCAAAATCAATTGCAGGGAGGGAGATTAATTGAGGTGGGGATAGACACCTGTTAAGGGACCAAAGGAGCATAACACTACATATTCTGTTCAGAATATCTCATAAGAATCATGGCTCACTGGCTTCTCCTGTCTTGTTTGTCAGCTGGGTCTCAGAACAGGAAATCACAAGGCTGTGCTTTATCTAGAAGGGAGATACTTAAGCCTCAAAGTTCAATTGGAGTGAGACCTCTATGGGGCAGAGTAGTATCCTATGGAGATTATCAACCCAGGAAGTTTTCACTTCAACTTCCTTTGTATATTGTAAAAGTGATATACAGAGGGGTTACATTTACATAAGTAAGGAAATTAGTACATTTTTTACTGAACACTGTTACCCCTTCCTCAATTTCTCATTCTATCCCTACCCCCAAACTCTTCTCTCCTAAATTGTAAAGTTCCTTTCCAACATAGTGTCTTGTGACTAACACTCTTGCATTGGTTCACCCTTTGCCCTTTATCTCACCATTTCTGTGATTCCTCTTTCCTACCCCAAATCAGATAAACTATATGCAATACTAAGGGTACTAAATCAAAAACAGTGACAACAGTATAAACCATAGAAAAAGAGAAAAAGGAAATAACTGCAAACAGTACACTATTTAAAAAACTCTTGTAATGTACTCATTACCTTATTACGTAACTGTAACCCATCTGTACATTACCTTTACAATAAAATTAAATAAAAATAACTTCTTTTTTCTTTATCTTAGAATTCATTCCTAATAGCATCATTTTCTATGGTCACATGTCCATACCTCTTCAGCTATTGTGATCCTCAGCTAGAACTATCCTAGACATATTCTAGGGAAACCAAGTAACCTCTGTTTCTTTGGGTCTGGCTTACTTAATATGATTTTTTCCAAGTCTTTCTGTTTCCTTATGAATGAGGCTATGTTATTCCTTCTAATGGAAGGGAAGAATTCCATTGTGCATACATAAAACATTTTCTTGACCCATTCACCTACTGAGGGGCATCTGGACTGATATCATATCTTAGCTATGGTAAATAATGCTGCAATGAGCTTAGTTTTGCTTTAGTGTGGCCTAGTTTGTGGTCATTTGTGTAAATGCCCAGGAGGGGATTGTTGGGTTTTAGGGGAGCTCTATTTGTCAACCCCTCTTTAATATATTTAATAATAACAATAAAAATAACCCTAATGTGGGTACATACCTATAGTCTTATTTATTCAGAGGATAATATCTAGAACCAGAGTTCAATATTAACCCAAAAAGGAAAAGCAAGGTGATTCTTATCCCCAATTAACTACCAAAAAATCTTGAAGTAGAGTTCTGGATAGTGGTAGAACACTAGCCTTGATGTCAAAAACTAAGGAACAGTGCTCAGGCCATGAGTTCAACTCCAAAAACTACACAAAAGAAAAAAATAAACTCAGTACTCACTACTTTACATATGTATCTGTAACCCGTCTGTACATAACCTTCACAATAACAGTAAATTTAAAAAAAAAACATCTATAGGCTTGATATTTGTACTATGCATACAACTTTCACATCTATTATGCATAATCCATGGATAAACAAAAAACAGTCTAGTACAGTATCCTTGATCTATATTCTAATGGTATACTGCCATGATACATACGTTAAATTTCTAATCGCTTGGTGCATGTGGGACAGAAACATAAGATATCCTGAAATATAGAATGGGAGAAAAAAATGCAGTCTCTGGGCAGTTGTATGTAAATGGAAGGAAGTGGAAAGGAAAGAAGAAAGGAAGGAAGGGAGGGAGGGAGGCAGGGAGGGAAGTAGGGAGGGAAGGAGAAGAGTTTATTAGAATTTTTTTCTCTTTATATTCAAGTGGGAATCATAACCCATACTGTATGTAAAGCATTGTTGCATGTACTTAAGTTGTTTGTGGGAGAATGAGTCCATATTTCAATCGATCATAGAGCTTTTTGGAATATGATATCATTGAAGGCATATTCCCTCTGACAATAAAAAGTCTTATTTGTTTATGTAAAGATTCCTGGTGATATTTTTCATTGACATGTTTACAAGTTGGTCTTTGATTCAGGTGATAAAATGCATGTCCTTTAGTTTTGTAAACTACTGTTAATATTAGGTCTTACTTGGAACAATCTGAAGTCTAGAAATGGGAGAAGTCTCAGTTGGACATTCATTGTAACCCTAGTATTTATTTCAAGGTAAAGGGATGTTGGAAACCATAAATGAATAAGGCATACAACTACTTGATTTTAAAAGACATTACAAATTTCAGAACTTTGCACCAATTTTCAGTTATGTCTCCATCTCAATTTAATTGCCAGCACTTTGGGGAGCAGAATTAAAACAATTAATTGGATGGATTTACCCCATCAATAGTATTACCTAGCATACTTAAGAGTATAAGTCGGGCTGGGGATATAGCCTAGTGGCAAAAGTGCCTGCCTCGGATACACGAGGCCCTAGGTTCGATTCCCCAGCACCACATATACAGAAAATGGCCAGAAGCGGCGCTGTGGCTCAAGTGGCAGAGTGCTAGCCTTGAGCGGGAAGAAGCCAGGGACAGTGCTCAGGCCCTGAGTCCAAGGCCCAGGGACAGTGCTCAGGCCCTGAGTCCAAGGCCCAGGAATGGAAAAAAAAAAAAAAAAGAGTATAAGTCAAATACATAGCAATGCTTCAATAAACCAACTAAAAAAGTAATAAATAAATCATAAATGAAGCAACTGAGCCTTTTCCACCCATGTCAACCCTGGTAAGTTCAGTTTGTCCTTGTCAGTACAGAATTCAGTGCTTCCTTAAATCCTCTCCCTCTCTGACATATTCAGGGAAGCCTTGGTTACTTGAAGAAGCTAGAAGCTCAAAGTGGGGGAAAAGAAAGCTTGTAAAGAGAGGAATGGAAAGAATTTAATGAAGAAAAATTCTAGAAAAAAATCAAATTGAAATTCTGCAGATGGAAAGCTCAGTAACACAAATAAAAACCTACCTGAAAGGTTGTACTAACAAATTGGGCATAGTAAAAATGGAGAATCTGGACAAAAAAACAAAACAAGGTATAAATATTAGAATATTCAGTTATAGAGAGACCAAAAAGCAAGCAGAAAGGAAATATCCAAGATCACTAGCATGCCTTTATAAGGTTAATCCAATGAACTATGGAATTAGATGAAGGAGATAGGCTGGAAGCTGAAGATATTTAAAAAAGCACATTTAATAAAATAAGAACAGACTATTCACAAAATCTTCACAAAGAGAGGATTATCCAGGTATAGCTAGCTAATAGGCAACCAAGAAAACAAGAGCAGTAAAGGAGCTCTCTACTGAATAACAATTTAAAAACTACAGGCAAGAGCTATTTAAAACAATGAGACAAGTAACAAGTCCTGTTTTTAAAAAACCAGTAGAGAATTGCATATTTCTACAAGAACCCTAAAAGTGAAAAGTGCATGGGATAATGAGTTGCAAGACAGGAAAGAAAGTAAATGATGGACTGAGGAGAGAAGAATACATACTATACACAAACACCATATTTCTGTGTCCTGGGACACAACATTAAAAGTAAAGTAAGTGTGAGTATGTTGATACATAAAAAGAGTGTACCAGTTAAATATAGGACAGGTAGTGACCAGAGAATATAAAAACATATATATTGAACCTTGGATCTATATAAGAAATGAAGAAATAATGAAGCTACATTATAACTGTACCAAGTCTGGAAGAGTGAAATATCTGCCTTTTCCTGTGGCTCCTAAATAACAAAGATCACCAAAACTCAAGTGGATACAAATAAACACCATAGTTCCCTACAAGGGAGTCCTGGAAGAGCAAGCTGACTAAAGGACAGGCAAGCATACATGTGGCATTCCCATATGGGACTCTAGCAGAGGAAGCTGACCAAAATACCACATGCATATAAAATATTTGAATTATGCTTACAGGTAGCCTCTCCTTTTTCCTTTCCCAAACAGTCCCAATTTTTATTCATGTCATTTATTTCGGGTGGGTCTATATTCCTTATAGGAGACCGAATGTGTGATATTTGTTTAATTTTTCAGGATAATAAATTTCACTTAATATGAAAAATTCCAATTCTACTCCAATTCCTTACACAAAATAATTTTATTATCTTTTATGACTGTATGGGTAAACATTTCTTTGTCTATTTCTTGCTTGATCGGTACATGGGCTGATTCCATGCTTTTGCAGTCATGAATAGTGTTACTATAAACATAGATGTGTAGGCATTTTGATTGTAAATTCACATATTCCTTCAGGAAAATGCCAGGAAGATCCAAAATAGAGAGAGAGAGAGAGAGAGAGAGAGAGAGAGAGAGAGAGGACTCATAGTATTGTATTTGAGGGGTTCGTTAGCAGCACCCATACTGGTTTTCATAGTGGCTAAACTAAACTACACTCCTACTAATAGTGTGCATTAGTTCCTCTTTCCTGTCTTGCTCCCCAGAATTTTAATTGGGTTGAGATGGAATCTCGCTTCCATTTTGGTCTTCATTTTCCACTACTTAGCTAGATCAGTAATGCAATAGAAAGAAATAAAAGGGACATAAATAAGAGAGAAGGAGGTCAAATGGACTCTATTTGTAGATGCTGTAAGATCATTCAATTTACAAAATCCTGAAGTCTCCAACCAAAAAAATCTTAGATCAGATAAGCAATCTCAGTTAAATAGAAGGATATAAAGTCAACATACAAAAGTTACTCATTTTTCTGCATGCCAATAATGAGCAATACAAGAAAGAAATGAAGAAAAGATTTCAATCACTGAATTTATGAAGCAGGCACTCTTACCACTGAGACATGGCGCAAGTCTGCTTTGTTTTTCTGGATCCTTTTTGACATAGAGCCTTACTTCCTGCTCTAAGCATCTGGGCAAGATCCACCTATGTTAATAGACTTACATCATAGCTAAGATAACAAGTACCATCTGCTTTATCAGATATTTTACCCTCTTCCTCTTTTTTTCTTAAACACACACACACACACACACACACACATCACTTTATCTCACCTCTCTCCCTCCTTTTCAGTTGCCTTCATATATATCAACATAAAATTGACAAATGGTATACATATATGAGGATAGCATCATGAAGCTACACAATACTGTTTCAAAGAGTGGGAAGAAGAAGAAGCCATGAGAATACTACAATGTAATAAAGGGGGGAGATTTTCAAACTACACTGTCACGTCTGTGGAGTTACCACAATGTAATCCCTTTCCTGGTATTTCAAATGTAAAATAAAAAAGGAAAAAATGGGCACTTAAATACTATACACAGACACACACATATGCACACACACACACAGGCACATGCACACACACAACTTTACTGCACATGTAAGAACAAAACACCCAAAAAAACCCAAAAACTCCTGAGCAACAAGTACAATGCTTATGGGTATTAGATAACCACATGTAGAAGACTGAAGCTAGGCCCCCCTGGCTCTCACCTTGACTAATTAAAACTTGATGAAAGATATCAATTTAAGGCATGAAACTTTGAAACTACTTGTGGAAAACATAGAGAAGACACTTGAGGATATCAGAATAGGTAATGCCTGTCTGAGCATGAGTCCATTTGCTCAACAAATATGAGCAAGAACTAATCAATAAGATTGTATCAAGTCAAAAAGCCTCTCAAAAGCACAGGAAACAAATATCAAAATCAAGAAACAACCTACAGGATGGGAGAAAATCTTTGCCAGCTCTTCATTACATATGGGATTAATATCCAAAATATATAAAGAAATCCTCATGTTAAACAGGAAAATAAACAATCAAATCAGTCAATACTTAAATGAACAGGCACTTCTCCAAAGAAGCACAAATATCAAACATATGAAGAAATGTTCTTATCATAAATTACATTCTAACCTAATCTGCAATTAACAATTACCTCATCCCAGGCATCAAGAAAGCAGTCAACCACAAATGCTGGCAATGTTGTTGGGAAAGCTATCTTTATACACTGTCGATAGGAATGTAAGTCAATGCAGCCACAATGGAAATCAATATGGAGGTTCAACAAAAAAACTAAACCATAACTACCAAGTGTGCTTTCTCTACCACTCCTGACCATATATTCTAAATAGTGGAAGTCTCCATACCATAAAGATGCCAGGAGAATTATATACAAGTATATGCTGAGGTATTCAAGTTGTTCTTTAGAGAGAGAGAAAGAAACTTACAGCTAGAAAATTGCCTTTTCTCCATAAAGTCTCAGAACTTTTGAACAATACTAAAACTATTTACACTTAAGGGAAGGAATTAGCATATTTTCAACAGTATGCAGTACAGTTAGACCTAGTTAGTTGTAATTATGACCTGCTTGTTGTATTTTATTTGTAGACTGTGATTTAATGAGATATGTTCAGTGACAAGGTTTGGGCTTTGGGTGGGTAATCTTGATTGCTGACTTGACTGAATTGAGAGAAGCCTGGGAAATTAGTAAAACACACTTCCAGGTGTATCTGTGATGAACAGATGACTAGGTGAAAGAAGTAAGAACAATGCTGAATGAGGACAGCTGTATCTAGCAGACAGTAGAAAGGAAAGAGGAAGAAGAAATAAGTAGCATGGCCACTCCCCCCCTACTTCTTATTCTGCACTGAGTTACATACAAAATAATGCATGGGCACTTCAGAAGTTCTGAAGAATCGTAAAGAAAGACTATATTTGGAAGACCCAAAGTGAGGAAGAGGACTGAGAGTGGAAAAAGAGTAGGAAAGTGAAAAGTATATTGAAACAGAAAGGCAACAGAACAAAATTAAGAAATAGTTAGCAGCTCCAGCCACATTTTCCCTGGAGGAGAGCAGAAGTTCAATCCTCCACCACAAGATCAGCCAGGAATCTGCTGAGGCAGACCAGGAGACCTGGCTATGGGGCAAATCCATACCTCTGAGAGCCTCAAACCCATGTGGGAGAATTTGCTGGGTCAGTGACTCTCTCAGATAAGAAACAGAGATAGTGTAGGTACAACCACAGGAAGGTGATACAAGAAGATCATCAATAATAGATGCTAGTTACATATGGCACGTTGAAAGTAGTTACAACAGTGATATAAAAAATCATTTCCATAACATGGAGTTCATTTCACTTAGCATCATCTTATGTGTTCCTAAGGGTATAGCTATTGGGTTCTTGTGATCCTCTGCTGTGACTTGCCTAAACCTGTGCTAACTATTCCCTATAAGGGAGACAATAGAGTCCATGTTTCTTTGGGTCTGGCTCACTTCACGTAGTATAACTTTTTCCATGTCCTTCCATTTCCTTACAAATGGGGCAAATCAAAAGAGAAAGTTTTACACTACCACCTTGCCTCTCTCTAAAAATTTGCCTCATTTTCTGAGAGGTACTCTTCTCGGAAAATACATATGCAACTGATCTTCAACAAGGTTGCCAAGCATACAGAACAGGGAAAGGATACTCTGGTCAATAAGTGATGTTGGGGAAGCTATGCTAATTTGTTGATATACTTCATGCCTTTGAGCCTCATCATTGGAAATTCTAAATCCCTAGATTAATGAATGTCTAGGGTGTCTTTAATGCTGACATTCAGTGTTTCTAACATGAATGGCTGACCACTATGTTGATAAAACATATGTGGAAAACAAACTTTCTTCTGTGTATAAAGCACTTTTCCAGGGCAGAGCAGTATCCTAGAGCATCTGTCTATCCCAAGGAGCTCTTCCTTTCCTCACCTGCCAGCTTTCTGTATTCAACAACAACGGAGGAAAGGTAGGCATTTATCCAAAATTTATTTCCAAACACATTATCATGACTTTCCTCAGAGTTCATAAGTGGCATATACAGAGAGCTGGATAGAGGGAGCATAGAAGAAAAGGATAGGAACTAAGAGATTTAGTCAGTTGTTGGAATTTTAGTAACCCAAAGTCTTTCAGTTGAAGTATCTTCAGTGTTCAGTGGTGACTGTGTAGTAGCAGGGTGCAGGTATCATCTCTCAGACTGGACTGAGCAAGTAGGCCAACAGCAAACCTTTGCCCAAACAAACTCTGGCCTCTTGCCAGCACCTCTTAGAGGAAAAGTAACTGGATTCTTTCAAGGGGTCTAGTGCATGATTTGGTGCTATATGTGCAATTAGAGCTGGAGCTGTAGACTGTTTCCTAATTCACTGTTCTTTCAGCTTCAAGGTGCTTTTTATCTGTCCTGCCCTTCTTTCATGCTTTGCAGTACTCTTCCTCTGTACCAAATACTATGTTTCTTTTTCTTTTCTTTTTTTTGCCAGTTCTGGGGCTTGAACTCAGTGGCTGAGCACTGTCCATGGCTTCTTTTTGCTCAAGGCTAGCACTCTACCGCTGAACCACTTCTGGATTTTTCTATTTATGTGGTGGTGAGGAATCAAACCCAGGGTTTCATGTATGTGAGGCAGGTACTCTAACACTAGGCCACATTCCAAGCCCCTGAACATTGTATTTCTTTTGCTACTCTGAAACTTTTATTGACTGAATCAAATAGAGAAAATTTTACTCTACCATCTTGCCTCATCTCTAAAAATTTGCCTAATTTTCTGAGAAGTACTCTTCTCTGAAAATATATATGCAACTGATATTCAAAAAGGTTGCCAAGCATACGAAACAGGGAAAGGATGATCTGGTCAATAAGTGTTACTGGGAAAGCTATGCTAATTTGATGATATCCTTCATTCCTTTTAGCCTCATCATTGGAAATTCTACATCCCTAGATTAATAAATGCCTAAGGTACCTTTAATGCTGACATTCAGTGTTTTTACATGAATGGTTGTTGTCAGAATGGTTCCTCAGAAACATCAAGATGTGGATGATTTTATACAACAATGAGTTCAGTAAAGGACTCAGAGAAAGGAACTCAGAACAGAGCATTGCTCCCCTCAGTTCTTTGTCAATTTCAAACTTAAGGTACACTCTCTTCAGAGGCAAAGGCTTTGACACTTTGAAAAAAATAAGTTAGACATGGGAAAAAAGACAAATAAAAAGTTTCACCAAGAAAAACCATTTTTAAAAGCCAAACATTGCTTGATATGGTATCCCATGCTTGGAGACCTACCACTTAGAAAGTTTGAGCAGGGAGATGGTGAGTTTCCAGTCAGCCTGCGATACATAGAATGGGATAAGGCCAGTTCAGGCTACATACTAACACCCATCTCAAAAAAAAAAAATACTACTAAACTAAGTAGAAATCCTAGAGAGGACAATACAGTGAATGCAACAACAAAATACAATATAATGTATATATAGGAAGTTTTGACAGTTGACTTAAATTGAAAAGTCAGTGATATTGAAGGAGGAATATTTGCTATTGCAAAACAGAGAAAGAACTGGGAAAGTCCTGAAAAAGAACAAACAAAGCCTATAGAAATTACACGATGCCATCAAGAGACCTAATCAATATACAGTGAATGAAATGGTTTCTAAAATAGCCAGAAAACATTTTAAAGAAAGAATAGGTGAAATTTCCATAGTCTGAAGAAAGAAAACACCAAGATGCCAAGTTCTAACTAAATTCAGCATAAAGAGGAGTTCACCAAGATATAGTGATCAATCATCAATGATGTATAAGAGAAAATGCAAAGAACAACAAGAGAAAACAATTCATTACATACAAAGGAATTTATAGTTTTCACTCCAGTAGACTTCTCATAAGATATCCTGCAGGTCAGGAGAGTGAGATGTTAAATTAAAAGTTCTGAAGTGGAAAAAGTAAAACTGCTAACCAAGAACACTGTGCTTAATATAGGTGATGTAGAAAACTGATGTAGAAATAACTTTCCATACAAACGAAGCTACTTTAGTTCATAACACGACCTAATTTATGAAGAATCCTAAATGGAAATTCCTTAAACTAAAACATTATTACTAATAACAAAAAATCTCAAAGTGATAATACAGATTAACTCAGGGAATAGTCTACGAATGAAATTCATTTGTTAACTAACAGCATGCTTCCTACAAGAGTTAAAGGACAAAATTAATACTACTTAGAGCTAAATTAAGTTATCAAGTGACAGAGATTACAAAATAATACAAATTCAATAATCAAAGACATGCAATGCTAGGGAAAAAATACAGAGTTAAACATGGAAATAATAGGTTGTGATCACCTGGAAATTTGACTATTACCAGCCTAAGGTATATGTACATAAGCTTCAGGGAAAGTAAAATGCACTAAACAAAAAAGTTAAAGATCACAATCTACCACTAAAGAAAATCATCAAACCTCAAGGGAAGACAGGAAGAGATGAAGAAATATATTATCTATCTTTTTTGTTTTTGCCAGTCCTGGGGCTTGAACTCAGAATCTGAGCACTGTCCTTGATTTCTTTTTGCTGAAGGCTAGCCAAAGCATCATTTTCAGCTTTTTCTGTTTAGGTGAAATTGAACCCAGGAAATCGTGCATGCTAGGCAAGCACTCTATGCTAAATTCCCAGCCCCATATTATCTATCTTTAAAAGTAGAAAATAACCAACCAAATGACAGTAGAGCATAAAGCAATACAATAAAGCATAAAAATATTGCAGGTTTTAGTAACTGAATACTATAATAAGGCAAAACACATAATTTTTGTTCCCTAGTGCATGTAACAGTTATATTTGCACAACTACAGGCCACTAAGTATAATAAAATAATGTTCTTTAAGTGCATACTTGAAAATACTTCATCGCTAGAAAATGTACATGGTAGAGACTTTAGTGCATGATAATCTTTCTACTACTGAAGGGTCTCGCCTCCATTGGTGATGACTGAACACTGATCAGCATAGTAGTTTCTGAAGGTTGTACAGAGTGTAGCAGTTTCTTAAAATGAGACAATGACTATTTCACAAAAGATTTTTCTGCTTTGTGGGGTGGCAGTAGGGTAGATCATGAGGCTTGAACTCAGGTCCTGGGTACTGTCCCTGAGCTCTTTTGCTCAAGGTAGCACTTGACCACTTGAGCCACAGCGTCTCTTCCAGTTTTTGAGTGATTAATTGGAGATAAGAGTCTCACAGAGACCTTTCTGCCTAGGCTAGATTTGAACTGAGATCCTCAGTCTCTGCCTCCTGAGTCGCTAGGATTATAGCTGTACACCACCTTTGCCGATAATGTGATGCTTTGGACAGTGCTTTAGCCACAGTACAACTTCTTTCTGAATTGGCATTGAGCCTCTGAAACTGTGCAATGACTTCATCAGCTAAGTGTAAGTGATATTCTTGCTGTAATATCAACAATATCATATCTTTACCAGGTGTAGCATTCCATGTCCAGAAAGTACTTTCTTTCCTCATTCATAAAAAAATCAATTTCTCATCCTACTAAATTTTCATCCTGAGATTTCAGCAATTCAGTCACCTCTACAAATTATACCTATAATTTGTCTTGCCATTCATATCATATCTGAAGTTACTGCTCCACACCTATAGTCCAAGTGACTTGGGAGACTAAGGCAGGTAGACTAAATCAGGTCAATGACAGAGCGTTTGACTATAATGCACAAAGCCTTATGACCAGTTCCAGTATTGCCTATCAGGTTACATAAAATACTATTTACCAATGTTACCTCCAAGAAATAGAAACAAGAAGTGTTTTCGCTTGTTTCTGTTTATTTTTTTCCCTTTTCTTTTTTTTTTATTTTCTTATCTGACTTTGGGAGGGTAAGAGGCAGCATAGAAATAGTGGGACAAAGGGTGATACTGTGATGTGCAGCTGTGATACTCACTGCACACTGTGTTGAAAATGAATAATTCAACTTGTGGGAGAGGATGGCAGGAAAAACCTGGGAAAGAGTGAGAGAAGGAGTGACATTGTTCAAAACAATGTACTCTTTTTCTGACTTATATAACTGTTACCCCTCTGTACATCACCTTTGTAATAACAATTTTAAAAAACTCATGAAGAAGGGCTGGGAATATGGCCTCGTGGTAGAGTGCTGCCTTCGTATACATGAAGTTCTGGGTTGGATTCCCCAGCACCACATATATAGAAAAAACTGGAAGTGGCTCTGTGGCTGGAGTGGTAGAGTGCTAGCCTTGAGCAAAAAGAAGCCAGAGACAGTGCTCAGGCCCTCAGTTTAAGCCCCAGGACTAGCAAGAAAAAAAAAAGTGAAGATCCCAGATTCCTAGCGTTGCCTGTCTGTCCGGGGTCTCATCTGCTACCGTTAGGCGGCCTAAGACATGAATCATCCTTCACGTGTGTGCTGCTCTGGGTCCTAAGAGTGCCATTTTCTTCTTTGCAATCTCATGACAGCCCAAGACAAATGATTCCAAAAGGAATACTTACAAAACCTTTTGGTGTAAACCAACTGTACAACTCATGGTGGGAGAGAGAAAGGGGGAGTTGGGAGGCAGGGGGAAAATTGAGGGAGGAGGTAACAAGTTGAACTCACTGTTACTGCCTTACATGTGAAACTGTAACCCCTCTGTGCTTCACTTTGACAATAAAGAGGAAAAAATGGAGTTATAGAAGCTAAGAGTAAACTCTAAGACAGTGAAATGTTCCAAGTCCTTTTGTTGCTAGGAGCCTGGGGAACTACAATTTTCCTTGGTTCTCACACTTGATATCAAATTAATTGTCAGCATGGTTGGGAGCAAAATTAAAGCACTTAATTGGATGGTTTAGCATGCCTATCCAAGAGTATAAGTCATATCCATAACTCTGCTACAATGAACCCACCAACAGATAGGCAAACAAATAAATAAATAATGCAACTGAACCTTTTTATCCCATAGTCAGTTCAGTTCTTCTTTGTCAATGCAGAACTTGGTGATTCCTTAAAGCCTCTTACTCTCTCACATATTTAGGATGCCTTAGATGCTTCGTGCCTCATCCTTAACAAAACAACTGCCCCCTTCATAAATGGGCTAAGACCTAAAAAGAGGAAATTAGAATGGCCAAGAAGCACATGAAGAAGTGCTCCATATCACTGGCTATTAAAAGAAATTCAAATAAAAATAACATTGGCAGTCCACCTTACCCCAGTAACAAAGCTCTTTATCAACTAAACTAACAATAACAGATGCTAGAGAGGATGTGGTCAAGGGACCCCTACTACACTGTTGGTGGGAGTGTAAACATGTTCAATTGCTCTGGTAAGCAGTATGGAACTTCCTCACAAGGCTAAACATAGAACTCCCCTATGACCCAGCAGCCCCACTTTGGGGCATCTACCCAAAAGATTACAAGCAAGACCAAATAAAGCCAGCAGCACAACTATGTTCATCGCAGTAAAATTGCCATTGTTAAAATATAAAACCTACCCTGAGGCCCCTAATTAGAGGAATGTATCAAAAAAATCTGGTACATAGACACAACGCAATTCTATGCCTCTATCAGAAAGAAAGACACTGCCCCATTCATAAGGAAATGGAAGAACTTGAGAAAAAATTAAACTGTGAAGTGAGGCAGACCCAAAGAATTATAGATTCTATGGTTTTCCTCATTGGTAATAATGAGTAGACATCTAGGATAGTCAGCAGAAGAACACAATAGCTCAACACATAAGATGATGCTAAATGAAATGAACTCCAGGTTATGGAAATAAGTGGCTTATGATTTTTGTTGCTGTTGTCAATGTACCATTTGAAATTATGCAACTTTCTTTTGTATTTTTTCACAGGATTTTACCCTTGATATCACTTTTAATGATTTCATTATCCTGGGTAATATATATACATGTGTGTATATATATATATATATATATATATATATATAATATACATTATGTATAGGAATACATTGGAATATATATATATATATATGAACTAGGGAAGGAGAATATGAAAAAGGAGAGACAAAGGGTAAAAGGCGAACGAATGCAACAGCAATTCTTACAAGACAAGATGTTACAAACCAACTATACAACTCATGAGGGGAAGCGGGAATTAAGGAGCGTGGAAAGATGGAGAAAAATGAGGGAGAAGGTAACAAGTTTGATAAGAAATGTACTCACTGCCTTATGTATAAAACTGTAACCCCATTGTACATTAAGTTGACATTAAATAAATAAAATTTTAAAGAGACAATAAATAACTCACCACCGAAAAGTGAAAAAGACTTCCACTATATCAGTGGATGTCGCGGGACCTACTCTTCATGCATGACCTCAAGAAAATCCTACTTGTTCCTAACTCACAATGTACCGTCTGTTTAATGATATGACCATGTATGTTTAATTATAAGACACTGTACCATCTCAGGAAAATCCTAATGTTGGTTTTCCAATACTTCTTTGGTTTTCCCATCACTAAGTATTTACATTTCCTTGAGATGACAGCACAGAGGCACAAAATGGACAGATGATTAGGCTACATGTCCTAGGACAAAGATGTCAAAAATTGTAAAAGAAGCACAGAGGCTTAGAGGACCCTGAGAGTTGAAATGATGTGTGAGTGTAATAGTGACAGGCAAGGCATGGATCTGACCTAGGAATGGCTCTTGGAAGCTGAGCCCATGCCAATACCAAGGCCAAACAGAGGATGTAGGGATTGGACAAACAAGGTGTGCTGCAGATTGTGTCTACATGTGCACATGACAATATGGGAAGGGAGATTTCAGCCCCCAGTTTGTCATGTGTGAGGAAGCAAGCAGGACATTGGGCCCTGAGAGGTGACCCTGCATCCTTCACAATGGAATAGAACATGGAACCCAGAGAACCAGGCAACTGTAACTTACAGTCCGCTCAAATCAGCTCATTTGGCCTGTGACACAGGAGCGAGAAAGATGTTCTCTTGCTGTTTTCGAAGGCCAGGAGATGCAAATCACAGCCAAGAGAGCTTTGGGTGCCTCTCTCAAAGCTGCAGAAAATGGATCAGCGCCAAGCCACAAGTGCAACATCGCAGGCCTGTTTCCAGGATGAAAGCAAGACATGTCCAAGGCCACTCGGGCAAGGTACACTCACTATAGAAAACCTATTCTACCCAATCCTAGTCCAATTTAGAACCTTCTCGTATGCTTCCCACTGCCTATCCTGAGAATATATTTGTTTGTGTATAGTTTTCAATCCACTATATCAGAGTCACTCAATTTTTTTTATTTTTTTTCAAATTTTTATTATCAAACTGATGTACAGAGAGGTTACAGTTTCATACATTGGGCATTGGATACATTTCCTGTACTGTTTGTTACCTTGTCCCTCATGCCCCCTCCCCCCCTTTCCCTCCCCCCCCCCAGGTGTTCAGTTCACTTACACCAAACAGTTTTGCAAGTATTGCTTTTGTAGTTATTTCTCTTTTTTTACCCTGTGTCTCTCAAATTTGGTATTCCCTTTGAATTTCCTACTTCCAATACCAGTAAACACGGTTTCCAATATACTCAGATAAGATTACAGAGATAGTGTAGGTACAACCATAGGAAGGTGATACAAGAACATCATCAATAATAGAAACTACACATACACATAGGACGTTGAAAGTAGTTACAACTGTGATATAACAATTGTTTCCATAACACGGAGTTCATTTCACTTAGCATCATCTTATGTGTTCATAAGGGTATAGCTATTGGGCCTTGTGATGCTCTGCTATGGCTTGCCTAAACCTGTACTAATTATTCCCAATAAGGGAGGCCATAGAGTCCATGTTTCTTTGGGTCTGGCTCACTTCACTTAGTATAACTTTTTCCAAGTCCTTCCATTTCCTTACAAATGGAACAATGTCATTCTTTCTGATAGAGGCATAAAATTCCATTGTGTATATGTACCACATTTTCCTGATCCATTCATCTATGGAGGGGCATCTGGGTTGGTTCCAGATTCTCGCTATGACAAATTGTGCTGCGATGAACATTGTTGTGCTGGTGGCATTACTGTGATTTTGTTTGTGGGCTTTTGGATAGATACCCAACAGTGGGGCTGCTGGGTCATAGGGGAGTTCTATATTGAGCCTTCTGAGGAATCTCCATACTGCTTGCCAGAGTGGCTGAACCAGTTTACATTCCCACCAACAATGAAGTAGGGTTCCCTTTTGGCCACATCCCCTCCAACAATTGTTATTATTAGTTTTCTTGATATATGACATTCTTGCTGGGGTGAGATGGAATCTCAATGTTGTTTTGATTTGCATTTCCTTTATGGCCAGTGATGTAGAGCATTTTTTCATATGTCTATTGGCCATTCTCATTTCCTCATCAGAGAAGTTTCTTTGTAAGTCTTTAGCCCACTTGATGAGGGGGCTATTGGTTCTTTGCGGTTTTGTTTTGGAAGAAGGTAATTTTTTTAGTTCTGCATATATTTTAGAGATGAGGCCTTTGTCTGTTGAATGTCCGGTAAAGATCTTCTACCAGTCTGTGGGCTTTCTGTTTATCTTGAGAGATATGTCCTTTGCCGTGCAGAAGCTCTGCAGTTTGATGCAGTCCCATTTGTCCAACCTTTCTTTGATTTGTAGCCTTTCAGGGTCTTTGTTAAGGAAGTTCTGTCCTGTGCCAAGGAGCCCAAGTGATTCTCCTACTCCTTCCTTTAGTGTTTTCAGGGTGCTTGTTTTGATTTCAAGGTCTTTAATCCATTTGGAATTTATTTTGGTGCAGGGTGATATATAAGGATCTAGTTTTAGTTTGTTGCATGTGTTGAGCCAGTTTTGCCAGCACCACTTGTTAAAGAGGCTTTCTTCCATACTATTGTTTTAGCTCCTTTATCAAAGATTAAGTAGGCGTAGTTCTGTGGGTTCAATTCTGGGTCTTCAATTCTGTTCCATTGGTCTTCAGGCGTGTTTCAGTGCCAATACCAATCTGTTTTTATTACTATAGCTTTATAATACAGCTTGAAGTTGGGTATTGTAATTCCTCCAGCACTGTTCTTTCTGCTTAGGAGTGTTTTTGCTATTCTAGGTCTTTTATTGTTCCATATGAATTTCTGGATTGCTTCCTCTATTTCATTAAAGAATGGTGTTGGGATATTAATGGGTATTGCATTGAATTTGTAGATAGCCTTTGGCAATATTGCCATTTTGATTATATTAATCCTCCCAATCCAGGAGCATGGGAGGTTTTTCCATTTTCTTAGTTCTGACTTAATTTCATTTTTCAAGCTTTTAAGTTCTCTTCAAAGAGGTCTTTCACTTCTTTGGTTAAGGTTATTCCTAGGTATTTTATGTTTTGGGGGGCTATTGCAAAAGGAGTTGCTTTCCTGATTTCAGCCTCGGTCTTCGGGTTGTTAGCATAGAGAAGGCCATTGATTTTTGAAGGTTTATTTTATATCCTGCAACTTTGCCAAAGTTTTGGATCAGCTCTAGTAGCTTGGGGGTAGAGTCTGTGGGATTCTTTAGGTATAGGATCATGTCATCTGCGAAGAGAGAAAGTTCAACTTCATCTTTTCCTATTTGGATCCCCTTTATATGCTCTTCTTGCCTAATTGCTCTGGCTAGGAATTCTATTACTATGTTGAAGAGCAGGGGAGAGAGTGGACATCCCTGCCTTGTTCCTGATTTTAAAGGGAATGGCTTTAGTTTTTCACCATTTAGAGTTATGCTTGCTGTTGGTTTGTCATAAACTGCCTTGATTATATTCAGGAATGTTCCCTGGAATCCCAGTTTTTCCAGGGCTTTTAGCATAAATGGGTGCTGGATTTTATCAAACGCTTTTTCTGCATCCAGCGATAAAACCATGTGGTTCTTTACCTTGCTCCGGTTGATGTGGTGGATTACATTAATTGACTTGCGTATATTAAACCAGCTTTGCATCCCTGGGATGAATCCGGTTTGATCGTGGTGTATGTTTTTTTTTGATGACCTGTTGAAGTCGATTGGCTAGAATTTTGTTGAGAATTTTTGCATCTATGTTCATCAGGGAGATTGGTCTGTAGTCCTCTTTCCGTGATGAGTCTCTGCCTGGTTTTGGGATGAGGGTTATACTGGCTTCATAAAATGAGTCTGGTAGTGAACGTTCTCTTTCAGTTTCATTGAAGAGTCTGAGAAATATTGGAGTGAGTTCTGTTTTGAAGGCCTTGTAGAATTCTGCGGTGAATCCGTCTGGACCTGGGCTTTTCTTGGATGGGAGATCATTTATTGCTGTTTCTATTTCAATACTGGATATGGGTCTGTTTAGAAGGTTTAAGTCTTCATGGTTGAGTTTGGGGATATCAATTTTTTCTAGGAAATCATCCATTTCTTCCAAGTTCTCGAATTTGTTGGCATAAAGGTTTGCAAAATAGTCCCTTATTATTTTCTGAATTTTGGTTTATTTCTGTGGTGATGCTACCTGTTTCATCTCTTATCTTGTTTATTTGAGTGTGCTGCCTTCGTTTTTTGGTCAGGTTTGCTAGGGGTCTGTCTATCTTGTTGATTTTTTCAAAGAACCAACTCTTTGTTTTGTTGATTCTTTCGATGGTTTTTTTCGTCTCTAATTGATTTAATTCTGATTTGATTTTAATTATTTGCTTCCGTCTATTGACTTGGGGTTTGGCTTGCTCTTCTCTCTCCAGAAAATTAAGGTGCTTCCTTAAATTACTGAGTTGCTGTTTCTCCAGTTTGTTGATGTATGTACTCAGAGATATAAATTTTCCTCTGAGTACTGCCTTTGCTGTGTCCCAAAGGAGCTGGTACTCTGTGTCCTCAACTTGATTGAAGTCCATAAACATTTGAATTTCCGATTTAATTTCTTCAATGATCCACTGATGGTTCAGCAGTGTGTTCTTTAGTCTCCATGAATTGTGGGATTTTCTGTGGTGGCTGAATGAGTTGAGCTCTAATTTTATTCCATTGTGGTCTGAAAGAATGCAGGGAATGATTTTGATACTTCTGAATTTGTACAGATTTTCTTTGTTCCCTAAGATGTGATCTATTTTGGAGAATGTTCCATGTGCTGCCGAAAAGAATGTGTATTCTGTCCTTGCTGGGTGGAATATTCTGTAGATGTCGATTAAGTCTAGTTGGTCTATGCAGTTGTTTAGTTCTGTGGTTTCTTTGTTCAGTTTTTGTCGTGTTGATCTGTCCAGAGGTGATAGTGGAGTGTTAAAGTAACCCCACTATCATTGTGTTTGGGTCTATGAATGTTTTTAGAACCAGTAGTGTTTCTTTGATGAAGTTGGGTGCTCCTGCATTTGGTGTGTAGATATTTAGGATGGTTATGTCTTCCTGTTGGAGAGATCCTTTTACTAGTATGTAGTAACCTTCTTTGTCTCTTCTTACCTTTTTTAATTTGAAGTCAATTTTGTCTGATACTACAATGGCAACTCCAGCCTGCTTATGGGGGCCATTTGCTTGATAGATTTGTTTCCAGCCTTTGACTTTTAGAAGATGTTTACTTTTGCTGGATAGATGTGTCTCTTGGAGGCAGCAGAAAGATGGATCTTCATTTTTGATCCAACTTGTGAGCCTATGTCTTTTGATTGGAGAATTAAGTCCATTAATGTTGACAGTTAGAATTGAGAGGTGATCGTTTGTTCCTTTCATTATCACTATCTTGTTTAAAGCTGTGTCTTCCCATTTCTTGATCTAGTGTTTACTAATTAGGGTTCATTTCTCTGTCTGTGTTGGGATCTTGATTATTTTCCCTGTATAGTACATCTTTAAGGATTTTGTGTAAAGCTGGTTTGGTGGAGATATATTGTTTCAGTTTTTCCTTATTGTGGAAGACTTTTATTTGACCTTCGGCTATGAAGAGTCACTCAATTTTAAGCGTGTTCTGATGTCCATGTTTGAAAGATCCCTTCTTTTTCATCAACTTAGTGTGAAAATGATTCAACCAGCAGCCTAGATGTGCACTACAATATATGGAGCCCTGGAGCAGGCCTGCTGGAGATGCTGGTGGTCAACCTAGTCCCTGCCTACCAGAAAGGCGATGTCTTCTTTGTAAGAAACGTGCTCCATAACTACCGACAGTGGGGGACAATGGAGCAAGTGTTGGACATTATATTTGAAAAGTGAGTGTTCCCCATTCAAACCCAAGTTTGCTCACCCCTACCTGGCTGAGTCTTGCAATACTTGGCACCACTCTGAGTCTCTTTATTTCACTGGGGTCTTCTAATGGGAGCTTGGCATGAAACAAAGTAGTACACATACTGGCCAGTTTCTGAGGCCTGCCCCACCCAGGACATTTCATTTCCTCAGAAGCTACTGGAGGCTCAGCAGTCTGCTTACTGGGAGGCTAGGATTATAGCCTATATCGGTGGCATCCAACTTCCACCCTTACCTTTGTGAGTCCCAAAATATGACATTTCCCATTAGTAAATATAGTTTCAGTAACTATCTTGGAGGCCTGTGAATTTTTACAGTATATAGAAAAGCATGGGGTGGTGGGTTGAACTGAGGGTGAATCACTTCTGAGGCCTCAACAATGGAATATGTTGGCTCACTTATAACCCCTAATACATTAAGGGTATGTGTGTGTGTGTGTGTGTATTCCAGGGCTGCTATTTGAACTCAAGGCCTAAGTTCTGCTCCTTTGGTGCTCAAGGCTAGCACTCTAAAATTTATATCACATGTCTGATTTTGGCTTTTGTGGTTCATTGGACAAATGAGTCCTTAGACATTTTCTGAGTAGACTGACAAATCACTCTGTGTTCCTCAGATCTCAGTCTCCTGATTAGCTAGGATTCTTGTCATGAGCTATTGGCACACTTACTGAGGACACACACATAAGCCTCTTAGCACAATGTTCACTGATCTGTATAGACAAGTCTCAGTTGTTTTTAATTTTCCATTCCCAATCTAGCACCTACTCAGTTCCAGTTAGAAAGGGAGACCCATAGAGCTGACTCCCTCCTCTCCTCCCACAGGTACAAATCCCTCCACTGGAACAAAGCAGAAGATGAGCAAGTAAAGAAGTAAGTGGACTTTGGCACACAAAAGTTATCCCCTGGAAAACAGGAAGAGTAAGGCTTCTAAATAAAAGTGCCACATTCTATATTTCACACAACTGCTGATTTCCACCATAGGATGGAGACCCGGGATGTCAGTGGTGGCAGAGGACACACCTGAGGGAGGGCTTGTGGACTCACAGATGACAGTGAGGCCTGTGTGCAGAAAGTCAGATCCTGTGAGGAAACAATATACTCATTGCCTATCACAGTGACAGTTTTGGAAAATTGTCTTCCAGAAACTTCTAGAGTGGGTTGTGAAGACCAACCTGTTCCAGGTAGTTTCCTCTCTCTTCCCTCATTGCACATCTGCATCTAAGAGTCCAGCCATAAAGGGACTATAGTGGGAGATTCAAGGTGGGGAGGGTTGGCTCTCAATCTCCTTGTCACCAATCTGCCCACAGCACCCTTTGTTCCATCTTTAACATGTGGATGGACTTATACCCAGCTGATTTCCACGCTCACAAGAACAGAGACAGCGTCAAAGAACTATTGCACTATACCAAGCTCCACATGCCCTCCTCAGACCTGCTCTTCCGACTACACATTCTTGTGGATGAGCTGCAGGAGCCTGTGAGGAAGAAGGGGAAGAAAAAGGGAAAGCAGTCCTTGTGCAGGCGCCTGAGGGCTTGTGAGTGGGGAAGGAACCTAGGTCTCTAGGGATGGGCCTGAATGCCCAGAGGGCTGAGCAAACCCAGCTTGGCCAAATGTCCCTTTATGAATATTCGCTGCCAGGTGAAGTCTGTTCTCATTTTCAAAGTACTTGGGCATCGCCACTGATTAGAATCACTGTACCTTCTCATCAGTGTTCAGTCCAAACTCAAATTCTACAGCTTCTTCCACTGGATCCTTATGGAAGTCTAGTCCCACCTTCACTTACAGTGTCCTCTTCAATAATTTTGTACCTATTTTTATTTTCAGATTTTGGCCACAGAAGAGCAGGTTCTACTGACCTCCTGATAAAGAACACATCGGGGATGTCAGGGATGGTGATGGATGGAGAGCTGGAGCCAGCACTGGACTCCAGCAAGCAGATACAGGACGTCCATGTGGACCTCCCAGTGCTTCTGAAGCCCATTTGTAACACAGGTGAACCTGCGGGTACCCAAGAGGAAGAAGAAAGTGATTTCGAATGTCCTCCTGTGACTTCCACAGTCAGCGTAGAGCAGCTCCCATGTATTAAAGCCAGCACTCCTCTTGGTCTGCTGGATCAAGTAGCCCCGGGGCTACTGGAAAGTATGCCCACGCTGTGCTCAGGAGAACCCTTAAAGCAGGTCAAAATGTTAGAGTCCGCTGAGGAAAGTAAATCTGTCCTCACAGATTATCTGGAAAAATCTATCCTGCTGCAGGAGAAGCAATCTCCTATTGAGAAAGTAGAATCTGCCCCTCTTTCACATCAGGAAGGAAATGTTAGCTGGAAGGAAGAGGTAGAATCCTGTGAGCACTGGGACCTACAGTTCCTTCCTGACGGCAACCTGGAGGCCCCTGTAGACCTAGAGATTCCCTGCTCCATTCCCAAGAATGTCTCTGTTTTTCTTCTTGCCCTGGTTTGTGTAAATTTTTTATTCTATTTATTCTCATAAGTTAATAAAAGTTAATGTTTACATTATGTTGTATTGTACAGTTCATGAGTTCCCAAATACTGTGGATTTTTTAACCCTGCAATCTAATGCTCCAGACACATGTGTGTCCTGCCTGAGTGGGGAAAACACAGAGTGACCTGGGGCTGTACAAGAGCACTCACCGGATATACAGGGAAATGCTAAGTGCACAGAGAGTAGCAAGGAGTCCAAGCAATGACTCCATGGGGTGATAGGGTGGCTACAAAAGCTATAGTACATGGCACATCAGATGTTCTAGAAAGGGGTTCTGTCAACTACCACAAATGCCAGAGTAATTGTAGTGGTATATTGGACTCCCTTCCAACAGTGAGTTCAAGTGTTTATATACATCATCAAGCTTTGTACAAATATGTAAGAAAATTTAACCTCAAGTAACAGTAAGAATCTACTTTGGGGAGAATATATTTGAGCAAGTACATAGAAAATATGTACACTGAAAAGGAAAAGCCATCATCAACATAACAAAGTTGATATAGATAAAGTCATCCCAGGTGTCATAGCCCATGCCAGTAATGCGAGCTTGAAGAGTGGCCTGTTCTAAAGCTGGGAGTTCAAGGCATCACCAGTAGAGAAGTCTGAAAGACACTTACCCAGCGAACCAGCCTAAGTCAGGAACTAGAGGTGTGGCTCAAGTTACATGTCCAAGCATTGGGGTTGGGAATATGGCCAAGTGGCATGTGTGATTGCCTTGTATACATGAAGCCCTGGCTTTGGTTCCTCAGCTCCACATGTGTAGAAAATGACCTGAAGTGACACTGTGGCTCAAGTGGGAGACTGCTAGCCTTGAGCCAAAAAGAAGCCAGAGATCCTGCTCAGGCCCCGAGTCCAGTCCCCAGGACTGACAAAAAAAAAAAAAAACTAAACATGTCTAAGCATTGTATAAAAAATAAGCAGGAATTTGGGAACCTGACTTGGAATTCCACTACTGGCACAAAAGATGAACCCATTTAACACATGAAATTTTGGCAATGGCAGTTCTAAACCAAGGAAAATATAGGAAACAGAAAAATTGCATATAAGTTTAACAAAAACACATGACTTATACATTAGATCTGCATACCAAATTGAAAACAAAAATTAAGTTTTCCCTCATACACTAGCTCGTGGTCATTAATTGGTGAGAAGTCCCAAGATCACAGTGAAGGAATTTCGATCATACCAATCATACCAATGAATGGAACCGAATCTAGACTACCATAGCTTGTTACTTGGAGACTCTGACCCCAAGTTTGCTCAATTCATCACCACCTTAGTTCATTTACAGGAAACACATTTGCATGTGCAGAAATATATTCACTGACATTCTCAGCCTAGCCAGATCACACTCTCACTCTGCTACTATGCGACAGGTTTGCTGCTAGAACACCACATTCTCCGTCTATCCCCATCTCTGTCCCCAGCTCCTTGACTTCTGTCCATCTTAGTAGAAACTGTAGGCTGAACACACTCAATGCTATAAACAACAACCATGCCTGGCCACCCTGTGGCCCCACTGGAACCACTGCTAACACTGAAGACACATGCTATCTGCCATGCGAATGTGTTATTTATGCCCTTTCCTTGCTGAACACCTTAGAAATGGACTGTGATGGTGTTTGGTTTGGTTTGGTTTGGTTTTTGCCAGTCGTGGGGCTTGAACTCAGGGCCTCAGCACTGTCCTTGGCTTCTTTTAGCTCAAGGCTAGCACTCTACCACTTGAGCCACAGTGCCACCTCTGGCCTTTTCTGTATATATGGTGCTGTGGAGTCCAACACAGGGCTTCATGTATAGGAGGCCAAAACTTTACCACTAGGCCATATTCCCAGCCCTGTGATGGGGTTTGGTATAATCTGTTTGTTTTTTTGGTTGGAGTTAACAGTTGTATTTTTCAGTGCAGCATGGCTGATTTCTTTTTGCTGCTGTTTCTTTTTTTTTTCTTCTTTATTGTCAAAGTGATGTACAGAGGGGTTATAGTTTCATATGTATGACAGTGAGTACATTACTTATCCAACTTGTTATCTCCTTCCTTTTTTCTCCCACATTGGCCCTCCCCATTTCCCTCTCCACCCAATGAGTTGTACAGTTGGTTTACACCATATGGTTTTGTAAGTATGGCTTTTGCATTGGTTTGTATTTTTATCCTTTGTCTCTCAATTTTGGTATTCCCTTTTCCTTCCCTAGTTCTAATAAATATATATACAATACCCAGGGTATTAAAAATCAGTTACCATGATAGGAATGTGAGGGGGAAATAGGTACGGTTTCATATGTTGTATTGCTCCTCCATGACTCGTCCCTCAGCAGCAGTTGATGCCTCAGTTTGGACTCACAAGGATTCTGATGTACTCCTTCACCATGGTTGGTCTGTTAATAGCTGTACCATTCTCATCACTTCTTCCCTTATTGGCTCCTTTAGGAAGCAGCTGCGGCAGACCTTCATGCTACTTCTTTTTCAGAGGACTCTGCAAGACACTGGAATGTGTGGGTGACAATGGAGGCAGCCTTGTTCAGGAAGCACTGGCACTGTGGGGAAGCAGAATGGAACAGTGATGAAGGTCACCCTTCCTGGGGAGAAACAGATCTTTAGAGCCAATGCTGCCCTTTCCACTTGACATCCATCTGCTCTTCTCTCAACTTTATATCTCTGAAATATGTCAGGGGCACTCATATTGTCTTCCAATCCATTTTTGGAACTTTATTCTCAGTGCTCGGAATCAAACCTACGGCTTCACATATAAGAAGCCAGTTCTCAACCACTAACCTGTTATCACCAGCCAGTCTTACTAACTTTTTGGTTTATTTCAAGTTAATGACCAGTATCAACCCTAGGGCTTTTTAAATTTCAATTGCATTTTTAGGCTGCTTTTCAAGACATTTTAAGGATTCATGTAGTCTGAAAGACTGCCTCTATGCTTCTTGACATTGACAACAAATTGCTCAGATTTATCTTCCTCTGAATAGCTCTTCATGAATTATTTTTCTTTGAAATTCTCTTCAGAAAATTTCAGACACAGAAAAGAATCTGTGTCCAGCAAGACTGATGTTGCAACAGGAAGTTCTGTCATGACTATACTTCCTGGAGGAGATGCTTGGATTTCTCCAATTTTATGTGCACTCAATTTTATGAAGTGTAATTTTGTTTATAACCTCTGACATATTAGTTCATGCATCGATTCATATAACCACTATCGCATTCAAATATGGAACTTTGCCTTCATTCAAGAAATGCTTTGAGGCTATTCGTTTGTCATTACCCATACCATCTTAATGCCCACATCCATGTTGCCACCGACCTACTCATCTCCATTGTTTTTCACAAGACAAATGCCATTTTAAAAGAATCATATAGTACCTAATCTTTTGAGTTCAAAATCCATCCAATTTCTTACAAGTTATCAATGGTTTTCTATTTCTTTGTTTCTCAAGTACTGATTATTATTCTATTTGTCAACAAAATGTTTTCATTTAATATTCAGAACTAGAAGACATTTGTTTGTATTCTATTTTTCCTATACAAAGAAAGCAACTATACACATTTATATATGAGTTTTAAATTAATTATTATTGAAAGGCATGATCATTAAAGACAATTTTCTCTTCATTGTCATGTTTTGACATATGTTTTCAATGTACTATTATTAAATCAAGCTGTTAACATATGCTTTACCTCCTTTATGAATTATATGTGTGGTGAGACATGTGAGATTTACCATTACTTGGTGTGAGATATATTATTGTTGATTGCACTAACACCATTGTCTGAGATTCTGGAACACCATACCATCCTGCCTTTCCTGCTCCCTTAACCGCTGCTCATTTTCAAGGTGGTTGCAGTATACTAACACGTAGCTAGAGTTTATTATATACTAAATTCTCTTGTGCATGTCTGTACAGTCAATGTATCTGTTTATGCCTTCACATTGTCTTTCTATATCTATTTACTTTTGTGGGAATTTTATTCTGTCCTTTGAGAATTAGCTCAAAAGGTCCATTGTCTTCTTCTTCACATTGAAACTTCAATACCTGTTATACAGTAGGTAAATGCTAGGTTAACAGGAATACAAAACTGAAATGCCAAGGACTGGAGAGTTTAAACACAGAAGGTGATTGCTCACTTCTCAGAAGCTATCAATCTGAGATGAAGATCTTGGCAGTCATCCTTCTTTTGATGTCTGTCTCCCTAGATTTTTTTATGGCATCTCTCCCTGTTTCTAACCCTTATATTTTCCCCCTAAACTGTGCTTTTTATACAAATACAAGACATACTACACTAGGGCCTATGTTAATAATCTCCAATGAAGATAATCACCTCTTGCTCAATTATGTTTCTAAATATCACTATTTTCTCAGGTTCTGAAGGTTTTAATCCACAATTTTGAAGAGAACACATCACAAAGTCATTACAAAGTATCTACAGAAAAAAGCATTGAAGACATTTTCTGGATATTTAAAATACATTATCATTCAAATGATATTTTTTAAATGACCAACATACTAGGTGCTGGTGGCTCACTCCTGTCTTCCTAGCCACTCGAGGAGTTGAGCACTGAAGATCTCAGCTCCAAGTCAGACCAGGCAGACAAATGTAAGAAACTCTTACCTCAAATTAATCAATAAAAAACTGGAGGAGGAGGTGTGTGGCTCAAGTGGTAGCACATGAGCCTTGTGTGAAAAGTTAAATGAGAGCTTGAGGCCCTGGGGTCAAGCCCCCCTAACTGGCACACAAACAGGCTATATTGTCTGTGCCATAATGTTTTTTAGAAAATAGAATCATAAAAGCTAACACTTGAAAATGTAATATTTATACTAGACAAAAATTGGGCTGGGAATATGGCCTAGTGGCAAGAGTGCTTGCCTTGTATACATGAAGCCCTGGATTCAATTCCTTAGCACCACATAAAAAGGAAACGGCCGGAAGTGGTGCTGTGGCTCAAATGGCAGAGTGCTAGCCTTGAGCAAAAAGAAGCCAGGGACCATGCTCAGACCCTAAGTTCAAGCAAAGAACTGGCAAAAAAAAAAAAACCCTAAAAACTTAAGTAGAAGAATAAATATTTGCTTTGGGAACATAACAATGCTCCTATGAAATACTGTTAATATGAATAAAATAAGAGCAGAACTATAATAATGTAATAGCATAACAGCTACTGCTCAAAGCTAATATACATAAATAAGAAATAGGAAAGAAGGTTTGGGGGTGCAGCTCAGATCACAGAGAGACAGCTAATGAGTAACAGCATTAGATAACAAGTTTGAGTGTTGTCTCAGATGAAAGTAAAAGAAAACACCATAAAAACAATTGCAATGGGGAGGGGGGAATGAGGGACGAGGTAACAAACAGTACAAGAAATGTATCCAACGCCTAATGTATGAAACTGTAACCTCTCTGTAATTCTGTTTGATAATAAAAAATACATATATTAAAAAATAAATAAATAAAATCACAAAAAAAGAAAAAAAGAATTGCAAGTAGAAGCATCTTAACAATAGGATTCAAAGAATATGTATGAAGAAATACTGTCACATTGACAATAGGAAAGAAAAAGGGAAGCCAGGCCATTGTGAATCTTGAGTAAAGCCTCAAAACAAACTTTACTGCTGCCTAGGCTAAGGCTCCAGAAAAGCAATAGCTTACAGAAAGGTAGAAGATAAAGGGAGAGGCTCAGATTGGGCTTATGTCCAGAAATACCTTAGCTTCTTTTCAGAAACCTCCATCCTGCTTTCCAGAGGAGCTGAACATGTTTACATTCCCATACAGATTTCCTTCTTTCAGCTATATGAGCTATAAGAAGAAGCACTCATTGTTTTTCATTGCAGGTCAGGTGGCAGATGAAACTCACAAACCAAAAACACTTACAAGGAAGGGGATCAATTGAGGTGGGGATAGACACATGTTGAGAGACAATAGGAAAATATCACTTCTGTTCAGAGTATCTCTTGAGAAACGTGGCTCACTGGATTCTGCTACCAGATTGGTCAGTTAAGTCTCAGAACAAGAAATCACAAGGCTGTGCTTCATCTAGAAAGGAGATCCTTAAGCATCAAGGTTCAACAGGAGTGAGACCTCTGCTGGGCAGAGTGGTGTGCTTGGGAGATTTTCAACCCAGGAAGTTCTTCATTTCAACTTCTTTTAAATCTACTTAATCAAATCAACTTTGAAAATTAACCCTAGTGTGGGCACTGGTGCCACATACCTGTAGCCATATCACACTTGAACACCAACGCACACAGGAAAGGCCAATTAACCACCATAAAGACTGGAAATGAGGCTCTGAAAAAAGGGGTTGAACACTACACCTGAGATTAAAGCCCAAGGACACTGCTCAGGACACGAGCCTGAACCTAGACAAAACCTAGACAAAAAAAACTTTTTTTCAAATCTAAAAACATACTTATATACTTGATATTTATACTAGGCATAATGCTTTTACTTCTATTGTGCATAATCTGTGGATATATAAAGCCAGTCTACTGTTATATCCCTGATCTACATTTCAACCTTATAATGTCATGATAAACAAGTTGAATTCCTTAATAGCTTGGTGCATGTGGGACAGAAACATATAAATTGGGAGGTGAAATGCAGGTTTCTAGGCAGTTCTATGTACACAGAAGGTATTGGAAAGCAAGGAAAAAAAGAAGCAAAGGAGGGAGGAGAGAGGAACAAGTAAGGAGGAAAGGAAAATAATCAACATTAAATGAGAATAAGTAAGAATAGGAGGTAGCATCACATGGAGAATGGAATATTGGGAGCCTATCAACTTCTGAACATTACTCTATCATTTGGAAGAAAACTATACTAATGTATGCCTTTCTACTGTGATGACCACTGAAAATGAAAGTGCAAGCAGGCCAGGTGTACTTTGGATGGCAAAGGCCCAATGACACACTTTAATATTTCTTGATATTTCTGCCTAAGATTGGAGTTGGCAATTAAAGGACAGAACAGCAATCACTTAAAAGTAGGTTGAATGAAATGGGAGGATGGAGGCAGGTATGGATGTCAGAATAGAGTAAATGCCAAGAAATCATCTTAGTGAAGGATCATGACTCAGATGCTCTGGACTCTGATTTGGTCGCAGTTCAGGTACACTGGTTGTCTGCAATCTTCTTAAACCTCACTTCATCACAAGCTTCCCACCTGCTCTGGTCATCTCTTCAATTTCAGAGCAAAGAAGTGAACTCTGTTATTGCTCAGCCTGAGATAGGCTCTACCTCTCCACTACAAGTCACATCCGCAGCTCTGAACAGGAAAATGGAAGAAAGGTAAGAACTTAATTCAGTTCCATACTTCATCCAAGATGAACTGCTTTATTCAGAGGGTTATGGGGAAAGCAAGAAACAGAAGTTTCCTTCTGAAAAGGGAATACTGGTGGCCCCTACTCTGGAAATGTAAAATGATGTTAACCAGATTTCTCTGTTTGATTAATCAAAGACAATTATTTGTTCTTTCATTTCACAGTCATATCTGTTACACTGAAAAAATGGTGATTCTTACTGTTCATTAAAAGGAAATATGTATGCATATATTGTTTCTCAGATCTGACATCATGTAACACGTTTCCTTGGTTCTCAAAATATATTACATTGAATTTTTCATGGATCAGGTGACAAAAGAAATTGATGGTTCAATTTGTAATGGTTGAGGAGGTCTTCAGAAGGAGGGTAGGATTAAGGGCAATGGCATGGGAAATCCACTAAGAGAAGAAAAAGGTGATGCAGCATTGCTGCCCATAGGTCTTACGTGGGAGGGAAGGACGTGTTGCCAGAGAGATAGTGCAGGACCATTACATAAAGACCTTAACAAAAATTTTGTAAATATCAACTGGATGCTCTGTGGCATATTAAAGAAGGACTTTGTTGTTCCCATTCCCCAATCACAAAAGATGCCATTAACATTTTATGGTACATATGACTTCAGACATCTCAACACACAGCCTAGGGAAAGAAAGATTGGAATAAACAGCATATTCCTTCCATTTATTGCATGAACTCAATGTGGTTGTGTCACTCTACATCAAAATTAAGAGACAAAGGATAAAAAGACAACAACTCCAAAAGCAATACTTACAAAACCATTTGGTGTAAACCAATTGAACAAGTCATGGGGGGAGAGGAAAAGGGGGAGGGGAAGGAGAGAAATGAGGGAGGAGGTAACAAATTGTATAAGAAATGTACCCACTGCCCTACATATGAAACTGCAACCCCTCTGTACATCACTTTGACAATAAATAATTATTCAGAAAAAAATCAAAATCACAAAAAATAAATAAATAAAATGAAGACACAATGGAAAATAAGATCAATTCTTTAATCTAAATATCAAAAAATATTGACATGCACAAGATAGGAATGGCTACTGGGGGACTCCAGCAGACTTGAGAATCCCTGAGATGCTCTTAGGTTGTATGTTCATAGAAAAACATTTTGGGAACTCCTGAGCAATAAGAAACAGGGCAGACAAGAGGCACATGAAGAAGTGTTCGACATCACTGGCCATAAAAGATATACAAATCAAAACAACATTGGTCTATGGAAAAAATGTTCAATGTGGAGTAGTAGCAGTTAATGGGATATACATGATTTCTTCCTTATACAACTTCATGTTTGATGAGGAAAATAAATAAACTTAATATTAAATAGAGATTCTGATGGTGAGTTGCCTTGGGTCAGATCAGTAAAACTTCACTTTTTCCAGTTCAATTTATTAAAAAACATAAAAGCTCATCTATATACCAGCGATGATGAAGGTTCATTTCCTGTATGCCTATAGTTCCACTTGAAGGCTTCCAGCTTGGATACTTTTTCAAGACAGGAAAGGACACATGGACTCAGATAACTATTCCTAATTTTATTTCAGCCACTATTTTGACCACCACATTGGTTACAGCTTGGGAATTTTCTCCTTTATTTTATTATCACCCACTTGCAATCCACATGGATAGGTAGGTATGATCAAAGACCTGGTAAAAGGGCAGACCAGAGGCAGCTTGACTGGTTTCACATCCATGCTTTGAGAGAAGCAGGACTCATTACTAATACTCATTCTATTCCAGTTCTATCTATGGTAAAGTGAAGAAACCCATATTTTATTTATTTTTATTTTTTTAATATATTTTTATTGTCCAAGTGAAGTACAGAAGGGTTACAGTTCCATATGTAAGGAAGTGAGGACATTTCTTATCCAACTTGTTACCTCTCCCCTCAGTTTTCCTCACTTGCCCCCACCTCATTTTCCTGCCCCCCACCCCCGTGAGATGTACATTTGGTTTACACCATATAGTTTGTAAGGATTGCTGTTGCATTGCTTTGTCATTTTATCCTTTGTCTCTCAATTTTGGTAAAGAAAACAAAATTTAACCCTTAGACTCTTGAATAAAATGAAAGAGTCAATGCCTGCTGAGATCCAATGCCTTTCAATCTACTGGAATTTTCCACCCATTTCAACGGATCCTTTTCCTTCACTTGAATTCTGAATAAGCATATCTCTTGACATTTGACAACCTGCATGTTTCCTACATCCCTTCACTGATTCCTCTCCTCTCAGAAAACACTCCATTAAAGACCTGGGGGAAGGTGAGAGGTAGGTTTATAATGCACATTCAGAGCACTCCACTGACTGCTCTTCTAGTAGATATTCCCATACTTCATATAATTCTTCTAGACACTTAACAAATCTATATGGTGTCCTTCAAAGACCTGTCAGGAATCAACACACATAAATACTTCTGAATATACCCTGAATTAGTACAAAATTATTTAGGATGAACAAATTTTTTCCATCACATTTTATGGGTCTGTTCCAGTGGTTTCTATTCTATTTTTATTTTGTGTTTTTTTAATTCATAAACGGTGACATGGAAAACCAATGTATCATTCACTCGGTGAATAAATTGTAAGTGTATGGACTTCACACAAAGCTGACATGGTGTCTCTCTAAATCTCTGCATATGGGATAAAATTACTGACGTGGAGAAGTGAGAGATGTGGAGCACTAACCCTTTGAGTTGGATGTTTAGATGATACTATATTTCTGTGATGGTTGAACTCTTGTGTATAGGAAAGAAATCTCAGATTGTATTGATGAAAAGTACTAGATTTGCGTCTATAGTCCAGAAATCTGAAACACTTGACTTATTACTTAGTCTCTGAGAAATTCTATTGTCTTCCACTTTACAATGAAAATAATGATTACCACTCTATAGGGTAAATCTGAGTAATCGAGGTTAGGTAAGAGTTTCTGAAGCTTCATTTGTGCTTTCAGGGACTCCAGTGGGGAAGGTCTGAGTATGGAGCCAACCACACCAACTTTGGTTCCAGAAATTATAGAAACATACAATGATAACTACAAGGAAACTTGTAGCATGGAAATGACAATGCTCCAATGGTTGGAAGTCATCATTGATGTGGTTGGACTGTTTTGTTTTCTTAGAGGTTCAAATTTTCCGTCTTATTTATGTCTTAACATTATTTTAAGCTAATTTTTTACAGTATGAAGGTTAAACTTTCTTCCATTGAATTATTTTGTGATTGTATCCTTTCCTCATATAATTTGTTGCAAATGCTATCCAACAGACTCCGAGGGAACTGTGTACAAGATGATGGAACGTGGGATCCTTGTTGATGATTATTTGAATATATGTATATATTTGAGTGCATATATTATATGATTATTTGAATACGTGTATATATGGCTTTGGAAAGAATTGTTCAGTGTATCCAGCTCTAGGATCCTGTAAGGCTCTTGAAATCATTTGTTTCAGCCTGCCAAGACACCCACAGGCAGGACTCAAAATTTAATAAATCTGTGAGTGTTTTCATAGTAACAAAATTCTCCATTTCCAGAATCATCATAGCAATGTAACTTTGCATAACAAGCAAAGAACATTCATATTATGACAGCTAAACACAAACAAATAATTGACAAGACAGACAAGGATGCATCTCCTTGAGTGCCTATGGCTCATCTGCCTGTCATATCAGTTCACAACTAAACACACCCACATGCATCTTTGAGGAATAAGGGTCATAAAACTGTGTCCATACAGAAGCCTTCTGCATGTTTTATTAATTTCTATGTTCATTTTAGCTAAACCATAAATTGGACATAATTTTGAAGTACTATGTGATGTTTGGATACAAAAATACATTCTGTAATATTTAAATTATGATCAAGATATCATGCTCAGGGTTATTACTTCCATGGAATGAAAAGATTTAAAATATTTTAACTTTGTGAAATGTAAAGCATATTATTATTATCTCATGACACACTAATAGGAAATTATGCACTACAACTTCTCACACCTATCTAGTGATAACGAAGTATGGTTTGACTGACCTCCTGTGGTTCCTCCCTCCCTATACTTTCCCCAGACTCTGATAATCAGTTTTTCTCTTTTCAACTTTGATGAGACCATTTGATATTTCATATGTGAAGGAGATCATCCATTGTTATCTCTCTGTGCCAGGCAAATTTGATTTCACTTAATTATCCCAAGTTATGCTATAATTCCATTGATGACAAGATTTCATTCATTTTATAGCTAGTTTATATGTACATATACACATGTATATGCACATTTATATGCATATAGGAATACACACATGCAATCGCATACATACTCATATTCTTTTATTTTATGTTGCTTTTCCATACCCCCACCATCACTTTTCTTTTTTTTATTAACTAAATTTTGTTGACAAGGTGTTGTGCAAAGGGGTTACAGTTACATAATAGGGCATTGAGTACATTTCTTGACCCTCACTTTTCTTAACCTTGTATGCTATGCATTGAATTTTATGACTGCATTCTCTCCTACTTCCTCTCCTCATTTCTCTACCCCCCTCCCCTTGATCCCACTCCTCCTTTTATCCGTTTATCAATTGATGAACACTTAGGCTGTTTCTATTACCTAGAGATTGTACATACCAGCAATATGAGTGTGGATGCAGATGTTGCTTCAATTTTTAATTTCATTTCCTTTGGTACATCCCACTAGTGAGATTTGTAGATCATAGGTTAGTTTTGTTTTTACTTGCCTGCCTGTCCATATTGTTTTCCAGAATGGACTAATTTATATTTCCACCAACAGGATTAGGAAAACTACTTACATGATCATATAAAATGATATTTACTGAAACGACCTCCAAAAAGTGGAAACAAGAGGAATGGACATCACACTTTTAAGAGGTAAACTGGGAGCTAAACAATGGTTAAATATATAGAGATTCAATATTGGGTAAATTAAGGAAAGGGAAGGGGAAAGAAAGGAAGTCTGAAGATACTTGGAGATGTAAGAAAGAATTGGGAAATACTGTGAAAGCATGGAAACTGTGTTGTGGGAAATACAGAGTGTTGTGAAAAGTAGAAAAAGAAGATAAAAGAAAACAACTATGCCAACAAAATAACAACCCACATAGGAAACTCATAGGCTAAAATCATGACAGACTAAATCAAAGCAAGTCAGTCATTTCCCGGAGAAATGTGGATACAGAGTGACCTCTGACCAAAGTCAGTACTCTCTTCCAACATATGACCCTGAGAGAACTATCTGGGTTTGGAACTGCTTCAAATTCTCGTCTAGGGGCTGTCTTTTGGAAGTGTTTCTTCTAGAGAATCATAATTCTCTACAAAATCTCTAGCTCCTGTAGTGACTTGGTGAGACCTGGGTACAATATTGTTGGTAAGTTGAGACTCTGGAGCAGTTCTCAGTGGAGTACTAGTGATTGATTGTCTAGATTCTAAAGGAGGTGGGAAGTTTCTAGGCATGTAAAGCAGTAGCTAGAGGTAAAATGGGGCACAGCTAGGGAGTCGTGAACCGTTTATCATTCCTTAGCCCACATCTTGCCCTCCATAGAGAATCTGGTGACTCATCTTACCTGTCTGCTATGCACTATCTTTGGACCTGATCTGTGGACCCTCATCCTCATCCTCACTCCCTATTACCTACTTGTTGGAAATGTTCTTTTTGGCATCTATTACACATGTCTGGCCTACAGCCCATCTAGAATCATTACAGCCACCTGAGACATACACATGGCACGTGTATCTGTTTGGATGATATCCTTTGAGCCTCCCGGAAAGTACTAGTTAGAGGCTATGATAACTATTAATCAGTGACTTTCATTACTATATATGACTATTAATTTTATTTGTGGTTTTCTCTAGAGTTGAGCTTAACCCTGCTGATCAAAATCTTCTGGGATTCCCAGTAGACTTCACTGGCCAAATGGTATAATCGTAAATGCTGTTGTCTTCCCCTTTGGTCTACTATGAGGCAGCCTAGTGTTTCTGTAGGCTTGTCTTGAGGTTTATTATATTACTATAAATAACCCTCTTTGTGCTCTTTTCCCCTGGTAACTTTCCAAGTAATTTAATTGGTTTCATTATAACTTCTTATTCATGCCAATAAAACATTTAAATTACATTTACACACACTCCTTTACCCTCTTTTTTTGTCCTGTGCATGTTTGAATAGGTATGTGATATTTGTTTATTTTTTCAGACTGGTATATTTCACTTAATATGAGGAGGTCCAGCTCTATCCACTTTCCTACAAACATTATAATTTCATTCTTTTTATGATTGCACAATTGTGCATATCTAAATTTCTTTGTATATTTCTTGGCTGATCTATACATGGGCTGATTCCATAGTTTTGCAGTCATGAATAGTGTTACTAAAACATGGATGAGTAGGTATTTTGATTGTATATTGACATATTTCTTCAGATAAATGCCAAGGAAGATCAGACACATCTAGCAGGATCATAGGGTGTTATATTTTTAGGGTTTTTATTTACACCCATACAAGTTTTCATAGTGGCTATACTAATTTACACTCCTACCGACAGTGTGTAGGAGTTCCTCTTTGCCCAATTCCTCCCCAGAATTGAGATGGAATCTCAATTGCATTTTGATCTTCATTTTCTACTTCTTAGCCAGATCATTAATGCAACAGTAAGAAATGAAAGGGGCATAAACAAGAGAGGAAGAGGTCAAATCACCTCTATTTGTAGATGATGCGTGATCTTATAATTTACAAAACCCTAAAATATCCACACTAAAAGAAAAAACACCCTTAGATCTGATCAGTAATCTCTATTAAATAGCAAGATATAAAATAAACATATGAAAATTAGTTGCTTTTCTGCATGCCAATATTAAGCAGAACAAGAAAGAAATCAGGAAAAGATTTCTATCATTGAATTCATAAAGCAGGCACTCTTACCACTCAGCCATAGCTCAAGCCCTGCTTTGTTTTCAGGTTACATTTTGAGATAGAGCCTTACCTCCTACTCAGGTAAGCTTTTGCAAAAGATTCACCTATAATAAATAGACATATATCATCACTAATACCATCAGTTTCTTCAGATATTTTCCCTCTTCCTCTTTTCCTCTTACACACACACACACACACACACACACACACACACACATCACTTTACCTTTCTCATCTCTCTGCCTCCTTTTCAGTTGCCTTCATATATACCAACATAAAACAGTTCTGCTTTTCTTTCTTTCTGGGTTAGCCCACTTACATACTAGCACACCAACACTGTGCAACACAGAGATACCATACTAAGGATTTCATGTTTGGATCAGATGCCACCCCTGAATATCCCTTTGACTGAAAGATACAAAGACTACTGTTCCCTCCAATAGGTGCATCTTATCCTGATCATAACAGGTCACATATCTATCAGTGGACACTTGGATTATCTCTACACCATGCTATTATGCACTTCCTAAAAGTCTCATCAACAGTATATAAGTGTTACAGTTTTTCTACATCCTTTCCAACACTTAATTTTTTATTTATTTATTTTTTTTTGCCAGTCTTGGGCCTTGGACTCAGGGCCTGAGCACTGTCCCTGGCTTCTTCCCGCTCAAGGCTAGCACTCTGCCACTTGAGCCACAGCGCCACTTCTGGCCGTTTTCTGTATATGTGGTGCTGGGGAATCGAACCTAGGGCCTCGTGTATCCGAGGCAGGCACTCTTGCCACTAGGCTGTATCCCCAGCCCCCAAAACTTAATTTTTGTTTGGTTGTGTTTACATTGTATTCATCCTAACTACTGGGCCACCAAAGTCCACTATAGTTTTGATGTTCACTTTTCTGATGATTCATGGTGGTAAAAATTTTTTTCATGAGCATTTCCAGTATTTAATTGAATTCCATGATTGTTAGTATATTTTTTTCTAATTTTTATTATCAAACTGATGTACAGAGAGGTTACAGTTTCATACGTTGGGCATTGGATACATTTCTTGTACTGTTTGTTACCTTGTCCCTCATACCCCCTTCCCTCCTAGTATATTTTATTATTAAGATTCAGGAATTTTTACATATTTTTTTGGAATTTTGTTTTGGGGGTTTGCTTGGTTTTTTGTTTTTTTTGGGGGGGGGGGTTTGCCAGTAGGGATTGAACTCAGGGCCTGAGCACTGTCCCTGATGCTCTTTTGGTCAATTCTAGCACTGTAGGGCCTGAGCCACAGCACATTTCCAGCTTTCCCTGTTTATGTGATACTGAGGAATTGAACCCAGGGCTTCATGCATGCTAGGCAAGCACTCTACCACTAAGCCACATTCCCAGACTGATATTTTTACATATGTTTTAATCACATAGGTAAATGTAATTTATTTTCCTACTTCATGTATTGACTTCTTACTTTTACTACCTGTACCATTTGATGCAACAATCCTTGACAGTTTCAAGTAAATTGTATTTCCTGTAGTTTTGTTACAGAACGCATAGCCATTGCCGATGTAATAAAGGTTTACTCTCCTTTTTGTTATTTTGTTTCCTCAGAGATTCAAATTTTACATCTCTTATTTAAATCTTTACAATATTTTATTTTAACTTTTATGTGATTTTATTGTTGTAAATTACTTTGTGATATTATCATTTCCTCAATAAAATGTAGTAGAGAAATTGTATTTTAAATTGAGAGAATTTAGACCTCTTGTTGAAATCACTGAGATAGATAGATGGATGGATAGATATGTAGGTAGATAGTTTAATTTCTATTCTGAGTACAAAAATATTAGTGATACTCAAGCTTTCTATTATATATTGGAATCAGAATTGTGAGTTTTCCATTTTGTTGTTTTCCAAAATAATTTTTGTACGTTGGCATCTCTAGAGTTTTCACATGTCTTTAAAGAATTACTTTCTACATTTTAAACAAAAGTCACTGTCATGATGCGAAATGTGCCACTACATCTGTAGATTGCCATGGATAGTAAGAAAGTCTTGATAATAAGTCTTCCTATCTATTTACCAGGTGTCTTTTTTCTTTGAAACATGTCTTGTAGTTTGCAATATAGTCAGATTTACTCTCAGTCATTACATGATTGTAGCCAATACAGTTAATGGGATTATTTTCTAAATTTACCTGGGTTTGAACAAAGGAAATTTTGCTTATCAGGTTGATTGCTAGACTGGCATTCTTCCACTTGTGACAGGTTACCTGCCTGGATTTTATGCTTTTGCGGTGTGTGTTTTTGTATATATGTTTGTTTGTTTGTTGAGATATTGTCTCCAAGCACTTTCGGGCTTGTAAAGAGAGGAATGGAAAGAATTTAATGAAGAAAAAATTCTAGAAAAAAATCAAATTGAAATTCTGCAAATGAAAAGCTCAGTAACACAAATAAAAACCTACCTCACAGGCTGTGCTAACAGATTGGGCATAGTTAAAAAGGAGAATCTGGACAAAAAAAAGGTATAAATATTAGAATATTCAGTTATAGAGAGAAAAAAAGCGAGCAAAAAGGAAATATGCAAGATCAAAGATCACTAGCATACCTTTATAAGGTTAACTCAATGAACTATGGACTTAGATGAAGGAGATAGGCTGGAAGCTAAAGATACTTTAAAAAGTACATTTAATAAAATAAGAACAGACTATTCACAAAATCTTCACAAAGAGAGGATTATCCAGGTATATCTAGCTAATAGGCAACCAAGAAAACAAGAGCAGTAAAGGAGCTCTCTACTGAATAACATAATTTAAAAACTAAAAGCAAAGGCTTATTTAAAACAATGAGACAAGTAACAAGTCCTCTTTTTAAAAAACCAGTAGAGAATTGCATATTTCTACAAGAACCTTAAAGTGAAAAGTGCATGGGATAATGAGTTGCAAGACAGGAAAGAAAGTAAATGATGGACTGAGGAGAGAAGAATACATACTATACACAAACACCATATTTCTGTGTCCTGGGACACAATATTAAAAGTCAAGTAAGTGTGAGTATGTTGATACATAAAAAGAGTGTACCAGTTAAATATAGGAAAGGGAGTGGCCAGAGAATATAAAAATATATATATTGAACCTTGGATCTATATAAGAAATGAAGAAATAATGAAGCTACATTGTAACTGTACCAAGTCTGGAAGAGTGAAATATCTGCCTTTTCCTGTGTCTCCTAAATAACAAAGTTCACCAAAACCCAAGTGGATACAAGTAAACACCATAGTTCCCCACAAGGGAGTCCTGGAAGAGCAAGCTGACTAAAGGACAGGCAAGCATACCTGTGGCATTCCCATCTGGGACTCTAGCAGAGGGAGCTGACCAAAATACCACATGCATATAAAATATTTGAATTATAATTACAGGTAGCCTCTCCTTTTTCCTTTCCCAAACAGTCCCAATTTTTATTCATGTCATTTATTTCTGGTGGGTCTATATTCCTTATAGGAGACTGAATGTGTGATATTTGTTTAATTTTTCAGGAAGGTAAATTTCACTTAATATGAAAAATTCCAATTCTACTCCAATTCCTGTACACAAAAAAATTTTATTATCTTTTATGACTGTGTGGGTAAAAATTTCTTTGTTTCTTGCTTGATGGGTACATGGGCTGATTCCATACTTTTGCTGTCATAAATAGTGTTACTATAAACATAGATGTGTAGGCATTTTGATTGTAAATTCCTTCAGAAAAAAATGCCAGAAAGATACAAAATAAAGAGAGAGAGAGCTCGAGCGAGCGAGAGAGAGAGAGAGAGGACTCATAGTATTGTATTTGAGGGGGTCGTTAGCAGCACCCATACTGGTTTTCATAGTGGCTAAACTAAACTACACTCCTACTAATAGTGTGCATTAGTTCCTCTTTCCTCTCTTGCTCCCCAGAATTTTAACTGGGTTGAGATGGAATCCCGCTTCCATTTTGGTCTTCATTTTCCACTACTTAGCTAGATCAGTAATGCAATAGAAAGAAATAAAAGGGACATAAATAAGAGAGGAGGTGGTCAAATGGACTCTATTTTTAGATGGTGTGAGATCATACAATTTACAAAATCCTGAAGTCTCCACACCAAAAAATATTCGATCAGATAAGCAATCTCAGTTAAATAGAAGGATATAAAGTCAACACACAAAAGTTACTCATTTTTCTGCATGCCAATAATGAGCAGTACAAGAAAGAAATGAGGAAATGATTTCAATCACTGAATTTATGAAGCAGGCACTCTTACCACTGAGAAAAGGCACAAGTCTGCTTTGTTTTTCTGCATCCTTTTTGACATAGAGCCTTACTTCCTGCTCTAAGCATCTGGGCAAGATCCACCTATGATAATACACTTACATCATAGCTAAGATAACAAGTACCATCAGCTTTTTCAGATACTTTACCCTCTTCCTCTTTTTCTCTTACACACACACACACACACACACACACACACACACACACATCACTTTATCTCACCTCTCTCCCTCCTTTTCAGTTACCTTCATATATATCAACATAAAATTACTCTGATTTTCTTTTTGGGTTACTCCACTTACACACTAGCATATCAGCACTGTGCAACACGGAGATGCCATAATAAGGACTACCCATTTAGATTAGATCAGACCCTACCCCTGAATACCCACCTCATCTCTGCCAGATGTGTTTGGCTTCAGTCTATACTACTTAGGGAATTATCAAGTCCTTGTTCCTTGCCTATAAGAGAGACTCAACCATCTCTATAACAATACGTGCTCATGAGCATGTACCAACAGAAAAGTCCTATTTTGAGTGAGCATATGTTTATCTTTTACCTTTTGAAAGGTGTAGGGCTTTAGCCTCCTGGGTTGAAGTCCCCAAGAGCAAGACTTTAGTCTCTATTAATCAACTGAACCGTTTTGAGAGCTACATATCTAATCCACTCTTGATCATTGTCTATAAAGTGGCTGCCACTGATGATTAAATTCCTGTATCATTTTGAAATACATTGGTCAGGTAAGGCCAACTATTTGAATTACTTCAGTTGATATCAAACTTATCTCAGGCCCTTGACTTCCAAGGAGATTGGAGACCAAAAGCATTCTCAGGATATACCAGTAGATGGAGATGTTGCTTTCCAAATGAAATGGGGATTTGTGCATTCAATTTATATAGCAAATCTCATCCTAGGGGCATAGTCAAACATCCATAAAAGACTGGGATGTTTTCTGCTCACCTGGTTCGCATTCTAGAAGCTGAAACATGGGCTGTCATTAGATTTGTCCCATTTCCCCCACTGTGAAAATGATGTAGCTACTCTGTCATAATAATTTCTAACCTTATAATTGAAGAATTGGTCGCATTATCCAGTAAGAAAATGAAGAGTGTGTCCCCGCTGACGTATTTAACTGGGCCCTCTGAGCTCTATTTTGATTACAGCCCCCCAGAATGGCTCTTTTCTATATGTAAATAAACATTTTTCCCCAGACGATGTTTCTCTGATTTCTACTTTTTCTTTCTTTAAAAAAAATTTTTTTCATTATCTTTACATGATTCAGGACTATTTGTTGAAAGGCTATCTTTTCTCTGGGATATATTTTCCATGCCTTGATCATCATGAGTGACATAAGCCAATCTCAAAAGGTAAGCAGTGAGGCAAGCTTATTTGTGGAATCCAGAACTAAAATGATGTTACTTTAACAAGATTTCTCTATGTAGCCCAGGCTGATCTTGACTTTGCTATGTTGCACTGTATAGTATCTAGATACTCCAAAATACTCAACTATAGGCTGCCTTGATTTGCTAGAACTAGAAGAGTTATTACCAGCAGTTCATGCCAGAAGGATTTTCGAAATAACCTCTATATGGGTTTGTTTGGGGCATTCTTCAGTGCTGGAGTTGGCTCCTGTCTGGGAAGAGCTACCTAGACAAATTTTCTTCAAACAACCAAAGATAGGGCTGGGAATGTGGCTTGGAAATAGAGTGCTTGTCTAGCATGCATGAATCCTTGTGTTTGATTCCTCATACCACATACATGGAAAAAGCCAGAAGTGACACTGTGGCTCAAGTGGTAGAGCAGTAGCCTTGAGCAAAAGAAGCTCAAGAACAGTGTCCAGGCCTCAGTTCAAGCCCTAGGACTGGCAAAACGCACCCCCCCACACACACACATAAGGATAAATGCCCATAGATACAGCTATGTTATTTATACATGATATTAAATTTATCTTTCCTGTCATGGAAAAAGGAGTTAGATTATTAAATTTTTTAACTAAAACAATCTCCAATTTCTTTCCAGTTATACATTCAGACCTGGCAGAGACAAGTTAGGGTATTGTATGTTCCTTTATCTTAATTAGGGATGGAAGGGGAACATCAAAACCGAGAGATAACGGCTAAAGTACAAACCAACAGAACAGCAATACTCACAAGACAATATATTGGAAATTAACTGTACAACTGGGAGGTAGGAGTACAAGGAGGAAAGGTGGTAGAAAAATGAGGGAGGGGTAACAAGTTGGACAAGAAATGTACTCACTACCTTACCTATGTAATATCACCCCTCCGTTCACACCTTGACAATGAAATTAATTTTTAAAAAAGAAAAAGCTCTATATCTTCAAAAGGGAAAAAATGCTATTTTATATGTTTATAGATCTACAAAGGGAGAGATGTTCATGTGTATATATGTGTGTAAATATAAATATATACTTCTGTCAATGTTTGCATATTTCTGTATCTAGACTGAGGTATACATACATGATACATGTTGATATGTGTGTGTCTATATATGTCTATATATTGATAATGTTTCCTATATATGTGCATGCATGTCTACATCCCTATATATGTCGGTATGTCAATATGCACATATGTATATATAAACACATACATGTATGCATATATGTGTGTATGCATATATATGTGTTTATATATGTCTATATGTAGACATATATACACACAAACATACATGGAGGATCCGCAGTTATTTCTGTTTATATTAGTGTAAATGAATTATACAAAGATTTCATTGTGATTTTTCAATATATGTATATATTTTGATCTAATTCACCTTCAACTGGCTCCCAACAATCCCAGTTTTACAATCATGCCATATTTTTCATGTCTTGTTTCTGCATATGAGCAGAAGCATGTGATAAGAGCTTTCTGAATTAGCTTCCCTCATTGAACATGATGCTCTCCAGTTCCATCCATTTGCCTGCAAAGACTATAATGTGGTTTTTCTTTATTGCTATGTAATATGCCATTGTATACATATACCACATTTTGTTTACCTATTCGTGGTTTACCTATTCATGTTCAAGACCTAGGCTGAACCCATTGCTTGTCTATTGTGAAAAGTGCTGCAGAAGGCAGGGGTGTGCAGCTATCTCCTCCAGATATATGCCCTGAAGTGATGTAGCAGGATCATATACTACTATATAGTCTAGCACTACCTCTGCCCTTAGCTTTTGAAGAATCTCCACACTGATTTCCATAGCAGATGTACTTACCTATAATACACCTCTCAAATCTGATGATTTGTGAATATATGCAACTTCATCTCATATGTTCTACCCATCCTCTCCTTTTCACCACAAGTTAGATACACAAGTTAGATACGCCTTGAAGAACAAAGGTCTTTTTTTTTCTTTATTGAAAAAGTGGTGAGCGGACAGTTACATAGTAAGGTAATGAGCACATTTGTTCTTAAACACTGTGAGCCCATCTCTCTTTTCTCCAGCTTACCCCTCCCTAGGTCCCCCTCCCAAAGTTGCAATTTCATTTCAAACATAGTGTCAAGTGAGTATCAATGTTTCATTAGTTCATCCTTTGTCCCACTGCTTGTGTGATTCCCTTGCCTTCCCACAGATCAAATAAACTCATATACAAGACTCAAGGTACAGAAAACTAAGAGGGGAAAAAAAAGAAACAACTACATACAGGATATAATAAGAAACTCTTGTTTCCCATTCTTGGAGTTCATGTTGATATGCTTCATTATACATGGTCCGATGCACTTAGCAATTAGGTTATTGAGATCCCTTCTTAAGAATATCATAGACATATTCTAAAGAACAAAGATGTTATATCTATCTCCCTTGGAGTCCATTTTCAGGAGCAGAACAGTTTCCAGTGTTAGGGCTCCTCTCTGCTACAGTGATATCCAAGGTCTTCATTACCTCACTAGAGCATACAAATATCACTAAAGCCTTGAGTTTCTAGTCTAAATCATAGTAAAGTCCCTTGTCATATAAAGCCTCTCTGCCTGCATATAAACAGTCAATGGGTTTATAAAAATCTCTCTGGAGACGTTTTTGTGTGTGTGTGTGTGTGTGTGTGTGTGTGTGTGTGTGTGTATACACATGCTCCCCAGTTCCCTCATGCTGCTCCTAGGGCTTGAACTCAGGGCCTGGGTGCTGTACTAGAACTTTTGTCCTAAAAGCTAGTGCTCTGCCATTTGAGTCACAGCTCCACTTCCATCTCTGAGACAATTGTCTCAGACATAGTACCAAATTAGACTTTGGTTCGTCTAATGAAGGCCATGCGCTATTCCATGATGCTTATTTAGCTCTTGTACACACTAAGGAAAAGTAGAGATATGCTGAGCAAGTCTCAATTGAACATTGCAATCTCACAGTTGATTTCAAAGTGGAAAGTACCTTGGAAACCATGTACTGGTAATTTACAGATTTATTAACTTTTGAAAGATAATATAAATATCAAGATACTACACTACTTGTTCTAGTTGTGACTTCTGCTCTGTGTGTAGGATCTGTATTCATGTAAGGTGAAGTTAAAAACAACAATGTCTTCAATAGCAGTGACAAATATATTGGCACAAAAAATTGGACCAGTACATGATCCAAGATATTTGATACCAGTAGTTATGTAATCCACAAAGAACTCAAGCAGAAAGAAGAGACTACTATGTGATACTAAGAAAACAGCAGATCTCTCTATTGATCACAGACATTGATTTTGCTCTTTGGAGTTGCTCTTGGAGGAGAAGCTGACCATTGAACTCTGAATATTCAAAACATAGTAAAAAAAGAACCTACAAAAATGTCATTATTCATAATGTTCCATTTCTACCATCAAACACATTGATGCCTCTTAAAACACATTTTCCAGGCATTAGTAGCTCACACCTGTAATCCTGGTTACTCAGGAGGCTTAAGATCTGAGGATCGCAGTTCAAAGCTAGCTCAGGCAGGAAAATCCGTGAGACGCTTATCTATAGCTAACCACCAGAAAACCGAAAGTGGCACTGTGGCTTTAGTGGTAGCATGCTAGTCTTGAGCTGAAGAGCTAAGGTACAGTACCCAGGCCAGAGTTCAAGCCCCACAAATGATCAAAAACCACATTTCAGTGGTTCACTGACTCTGGATCTAATGCTCTCCCCTGTCCAGTGCTCTGCTGATTCTTTGTCCTCTTTGGTTTCCCGATGTCATGGAGGAGTTTGGCTATAGTGAGGACTTCCTACAGATGAGGCAAACAGAATGTCAGGGTTTTCAGCCTGTGCCCGGGCTTTGTGTGATGTCACCAGTTCAGCCTGAATATTATTGTGAAAACCAGCAGCCTAGTGATTTCAATCACACAGATTTGCTAACGAGTTGTACATCCTGAGGAGACCTATTGAGAAACTCCATGATGACAAGGGGAGATGATTCATCTTGAAATTAAACAGATAAGTTAGTCTTCACATAAATATTAAACCATGAATCTTTTTATATTCTGATTTGAAGAATGTCTTCATAGGTGTATAACCACTTATTAGAAAATCTGTTACTAAATTCTAAATCTAATATTTCTTTTTTATTTAAAATTTCTTATAATTGGTCAAATGATTGATTTTTACTTTCTTAATTAGTTTTAATTTTTATTCTTTTTATATATATTTTTATTATCGAACTGAATTACAGAGAGGTTACAGTTTCATACATTAGGTACTGAATACATTTCTTGCACTGTTTGTTACCTCGTCCCTCATTCCCCCCTCCACCCTCCCGCTTTCCCTCCCCACCCCCATGAGTTGTTCAGTTCATTTACACCAAACAGTTTTGCAAGTATTGCTTTTGTAGTTGTTTGTCTTTTTTTACGCTGTGTCTCTCGATTTTGGTCTTCCCTTCCAATTTCCTAGTTCTAATACCAGTATAACCAGTTTCCAATATACCCAGATAAGATACAGAGAAAGTGTAGGTACAACCACGTGACATTGATACAAGAAGATCATCAATAATAGAGACTACAATTACATATGGCACGTTGAAAGTAGTTACAACAATCACTTCCATAACATGGAGTTCATCTCACTTAGTATTATCTTTTGTGTTCGTAAGGGTATAGCTATTGGGTTTCTGTGATCCTCTGCTGTGACTTGCCTAAACCTGTGCTAATTATTCCCTATAAGGGAGACCACAGAGTCCATGTTTCTTTGGGTCCGGCTCACTTCACTTAGTATAACTTTTTCCAGGTCCTTCCATTTCCTTACAAATGGGGCAATGTCATTCTTTCTGATACAGGCATAAAATTCCATTGTGTATATGTACCACATTTTCCTGATCCATTCTTCTACTGAGGGGCATCTGGGTTGGTTCCAGATTCTAGCTATGACAAATTGCGCTGCGATGAACATTGTGCTGGTGGCTTTAGTGTGGTTATGTTTGTGGTCTTTTGGATAAATACCCAAAGTGGGACAGGGATGTCCACTCTCTCCCCTTCTCTTCAACATAGTACTAGAATTCATAGCCAGAGCAATTAGGCAAGAAGAAAATATAAAGGGGATCCAAATAGGAAAAGATGAAGTTAAATTTTCTCTCTTTGCAGATGGCATGATCCTATACCTAAAGAACCCCGTAGACTCTACCCCCAAGCTACTAGAGCTGATCCAAAACTTTGGCAAAGTTGCAGGATATAAAATAAACCCTCAAAAATCAACAACTTTTCCCTATGCTAATGACCCAAAGACCGAGGCTGAAATCAGGAAAACAACTCCTTTTGCAATAGCCTCAAAAAACATAAAGTACCTAGGAATAACCTTAACCAAAGAAGTGAAAGACCTCTACGATGAGAACTTTAAAAACATGAAAAATGAAATTAAGGCAGAACTGAGGAAATGGAAAAACCTCCCATGCTCCTGGATTGGGAGGATTAATATAATCAAAATGGCAATATTGCCAAAGGCTATCTACAAATTCAATGCAATACCCATTAATATCCCAACACCATTCTTTGAAATAGAGGAAGCAATCCAAAAATTCATATGGAACAATAAAAGACCTAGAATAGCAAAAACAATCCTAAACAGAAAGAACAGTGCAGGAGGAATTACAATACCCAACTTCAAGCTGTATTATAAAGCTATAGTAATAAAAACAGATTGGTATTGGCACTCAAACAAGCCTGAAGACCAATGGAACAGAATTGAAGACCCAGAAATGAACCCACAGAACTACGCCTACTTAATCTTTGATAAAGGAGCTAAAGCAATAGTCTGGAAGAAAGATAGCCTCTTTAACCAATGGTGCTGGCAAAGCTGGTTTAACACATGCAACAAACTAAAACTAGATCCTTATATATCACCCTGCACCAAAATCAATTCCAAATGGATCAATGACCTCGAAATCAAAACAGACATCCTGAAAACACTAATCAAAGGAGTAGGAGAAACACTTGGGCTCCTCGGCACAGGATGGAACTTTCTTAACAAAGACCCAGAAAGGCTACAAATCAAAGAAAGGTTAGACAAATGGGACTGCATTAAACTGCAGAGCTTCTGCAGGGCAAAGGACATAGCTCGCAAGATAAGCAGAAAGCCCACAGATTGGGAGAAGATCTTTACTGACCATTCAAAGGACAAAGGCCTCATATCTAAAATATATGCAGAACTATAAAAATTACCTTCCTCCAAAACACAATCGCAAAGAACCAATAGCCCCCTCATCAAGTGGGCTAGAGACTTAAAAAGAGACTTCTCTGATGAGGAAATGAGAATGGCCAAGAGACATATGAAAAAGTGTTCTACATCACTGGCCATAAAAGAAATGCAAATCAAAACAACATTGAGATTCCATCTCACCCCAGTCAGAATGTCCTATATCAAGAAAACTAACAATAACAACTATCAGTGGGGATGTGGCCAAAAGGGAACCCTACTCCATTGTTGGTGGGAATGTAAACTGGTTCAGCCACTCTGGCAAGCAGTATGGAGATTCCTCAGAAGGCTAAACATAGAACTCCCCTAACAAACTTCTTTTCAAATGGTATTTCCACATGTTTGGGTCAGCGACTTTACATTACATATCTAAAACCAAACAACTACAAAACAAAAAAAAAAGGTCTAGGATAGACCTATCAGGGGATCACAATAGCTCAACAGCTATGTACACATGATTATATAAGATGAGGATAAGCAAAAACAACTCCAAGAGAAGGACACCAGAGGACTCTAATGTTGTTATTATGTTTAATGTTCTAGGTGAATTTCCTTTGGCGTACCATATGCTGTATATGATTTTGGTACACTGGATATTGTATATATGCCTACCTGAACTACGAAAGGGAAAGATAAATGAGGGTATAACACATATCGCAAGAAATGTACTCACTACCTTACTATGTAACTATATCACCTTTGCACAATAGCTTCTCAATAAAATTTAATTGATAAAAAAAAGAGAAGAGAAAAAAAAGAATAAGGTTTTTGAAAATATTCATCTCTTTTTTTGTTTCATTGTGGTTTTGAATTTGTTTTTATTTTGATACTCCTCTGAGCTGTCTGGAGAGAATTTTTAAACATTTTCACATTCGTGCTTTGACAACAAAAAGGTGAGGCTGGGTCATGGGTGGGGTTTGAGTAATCACTAATGACAGTGTGCCTTGTACTTATCAGAAAACTTCTGTGACAGCTTACATTGCTTGGTATCACTGGTCCAGTAGTAAAAACACCAAAGTAACAATCACTTACAGGAAAAGTGACATGGGGTGGGTATGGGCAGAAGTCCAGAGAGATAGAAGAAGACAAAATGTTGAGAAACCTCTCATTTGTCCACAGGAAACTACAAGGCTGACCACTATGTTGATAAGATATATGCAGAAAACAAACTTTCTTCTGTGTATAAAGCACGTTTCCAGGGCACAGCAGTATCCTAGAGCATCTATCTATCCCAAGGAGCTCTTCCCTTCCTCACCTGCCAGCTTTCTGTATTCAACAACAATGGAGGAAAGGTAGGCATTTATCCAAAATGTATTTCCAAACACATTATCATGACTTTCCGCATAGTTCATGAGTGCTTTGTGGCATATTCAGAGAGCTGGATAGAGGGAGCATAGAAGAAAAAGATAGGAACCAAGAGATTAAGTCATTTGTTGGAATTTTAGTAACCCAAAGTCTTTCAGTTGAAGTATCTTCAGTGTTCAGTGGTGACTGTGTAGTAGCAGGGTCCAGGTATCATGTCTCAGACTGCACTGAGCAAGTAGCACAACAGCAAACCTTTGCCCAGACAAACTCTGGCCTCTTGCCAGCACCTCTTAGAGGAAAAGTAACTGGATTCTTTCATGGGGTCTAGTGCATGATTTGGTGCTATATGTGCAATTAGAGCTGGAGCTGTATACTGTTTCCTAATTCACTGTTCTTTCGGCTTCATGGTGCTTTTTATCTGTCCTGCCCTTCTTTCATGCTTTGCAGTACTCTTCCTCTGTTCTGAATACTATATTTCTTTTTCTTTTCTTTTTATGCCAGTTCTGGGCCTTGAACTCAGTGCCTGAGCACTGTCCACGGATTCTTTTTGCTCAAGGCTAGCACTCTACCACTGAGCCACTTCTGGATTTCTCTGCTTATGTGGTGCTAAGGAATCAAACCCAGGGTTTCATATACGTGAGGCAAGTGCTCTAACATTAGGCCATATTCCAAGCCCCTGAATATTGCATTTATTTTGCTACCGTGAAACTTTTATTCACTGAATCAAATAGAGAAAGTTTTACTCTACCATCTTGCCTCATCTCTAAAAATGTGCCTAATTTTCTGAGAAGTACTCTTCTCTGAAAATATATATGCAGCTGATCTTCAACAAGGTTGCCAAGCATACGAAACAGGGAAAGGATGATCTGGTCAATAAGGGATGTTGGGGGGCTGGGGATATAGCCTAGTGGCAAGAGTGCCTGCCTCGGATACACGAGGCCCTAGGTTCGATTCCCCAGCACCACATATACAGAAAACGGCCAGAAGGGGCGCTGTGGCTCAAGTGGCAGAGTGCTAGCCTTGAGCGGGAAGAAGCCAGGGACAGTGCTCAGACCCTGAGTCCAAGGCACAGGACTGGCCAAAAAAAAAAAAATAAGGGATGTTGGGAAAGCTATGCTAATTTGATGATATCCTTCATTCCTTTTAGCCTCATCATTGGAAATTCTACATCCCTAGATTAATAAATACCTAGGGTACCTTTAATGCTGACATTCAGTGTTTCTAACATGAATGGCTGTTGTCAGAATGGTTCCTCAGAAACATCAAGATGTGGATGAATTTATACAACAATGAGATCAGTAAAGGACTCAGAGAAAGGAACTCAGAAGAGAGCATTGCTCACCACAGTTCTTTGCCAATTTCAAACTTAAGGTAAACTCTCCTCATAGGCAAAGGCTTTGTCACTTTGAAAAAAATAAGTTAGACGTGGGGAAAAAAGACAAATAAAAACCTTCACCAAGAAAAACCATTGTTAAAAGCCAAACATTGCTTCATATGGTATCCCATGCTTGGAGACCTACCACTTAGAAAGTTTCGGCAGGGTGATGGTGAGTTTGAGGTCAGCCTGGGATACATATAACGGGTTGAGGCCAGTTCAGGCTACATACTAACACCCATCTCAAAAAAAAAAAATACTACTAAACTAAGTAGAAATCCTAGAGAGGACAATACAGTGAATGCAACAACAAAATACAATATAATGTATATATAGGAAGTTTTGACAGTTGACTTAAATTGAAAAGTCAGTGACATTGAAGGTAGAATATTTGCTATTGCAAAACAGAGAGAGAACTGGGAAAGTCCTGAAAAAGAACAAAGCCTATAGAAATTACACGATGCCATCAAGAGACCTTATCATTCATACAGTGAATGAAATGTTTTCTAAAATAGCCAGAAAACATTTTAAAGAAAGAATAGGTGAAATTTCCCTAGTCTGAAGAAAGAAAACACCAAGATGCCAAGTTCTAACTAAATTCAACATAAAGAGGAGTTCACCAAGATATGGTGATCAAACAATCATCAAAGATGTATAAGAGAAAATGCAAAGAGCAACAAGAGAAAATAATTCATCACATACAAAGGAATTTCTAGTCTTCACTCCAGTAGACTTCTCATAAGATATCCTGCAGGTCAGGAGAGTGAGATGTTAAATTAAAAGTTCTGAAGTAGAAGAAGTAAAACTGCCAACCAAGAACACTGTGCTCAATATAGCTGATGTAGAAATAACAACTTTCCATGCAAACAAAGTTATTTTAGTTCATAACACTTGACCTATTTTATGAAGAATCCTAAATGGAAATTCCTTAAACTAAAATATTATTACTAATAACAAAAAAATCTCAAGGTGATAATACAGATTAACTCAGGGAATAGTCTAGGAATGAAATTGATATGTTAAGTAAAAACATGCTCCTACAAGGGTTAAAGGACAAAAATAATACTACCTATAGCTAAATTAAGTTATCAAGTGACACAGATTACAAAATAATACAAGTTCAATAACCAAATACATGCAATGCTAGGGAAAAATATAGTTAAATATGGAAATATTAGGTTGTGATCAACTGGAAATTTGACTATTACCAACCTAAGGTATATGTACATAAGCTTCAGGGCAAGTAAAATGAACTACACAAAAAGTTAAAGATAAGAATCTACCACTAAAGAAAACCATCATACCTCAAGAGAAGACAGGAAGAGATGAAGAAATATATTATTGATCTTTTTTTTTTTCCAGTCCTGGGACTTGGACTCAGAGTCTGAGCACTGTCCTTGATTTCTTTTTGCTGAAGGCTAGCCACAGCATCACTTTCAGCTTTTTCTGTTTAGGTGGACTTGAACCCAGGGAATCATGCATGCTAAGCAAGCACTCAATGCTAAGCCAGATTTCCAGCCCCATATTATCTATCTTTAAAAGCAGAAAATAATCAACCAAATGACAGTAGAGCATAAATCAATACAATAAAGCATAAAAATATTGAAGGTTTTAGTTACTGAATATTATAATAAAGCAAAACATGTAATTTTTTGTTCCCTAGTGCATATAACAGTTATATTTACACAACTATAGGCCACTAAGTATAATAAAATAATGTTCTTTAAGTGCATACTTAAAAATACTTCATCGCTAGAAAATGTACATGGTAGAGACTTCAGTGCATGATAATCTTTCTACTACTGAAGGGTCTCGCCTCCCTTGGTGATGACTGAAGACCGATCAGCGTAGTAGTTTCTGAAGGTTGTAGAGCATGTAGCAGTTTCTTAAAATGAGACAATGACTATTTCACAAAAGATTTTTCTGCTTTGTGGGGTGGCAGTAGAGTAGATCATGAGGCTTGAACTCAGGGCCTGGGTACTGTCCCTGAGCTCTTTTGCTCAAGGTAGCACTTGACCACTTGAGCCACAGCGCCTCTTCCAGTTTTTGAGTGATTAATTGGAGATAAGAGTCTCACAGAGACCTTTCTGCCTAGGCTAGATTTGAACTGAGATCCTCAGTCTCTGCCTCCTGAGTTGCTAGGATTATAGCTGTGCACCACCTTTGCCGATAATGTGATGCTTTGGACAGTGCTTTAGCCACAGTACAACTCCTTTCTGAATTGGCATTGATCCTCTGAAACTGTGCTATGACTTCATCAGCTAAGTTTAAGTGATATTCTTGCTGTAATATCAATAATATCATATCTTTACCAGGTGTCTTTTCCATGTCCAGAAAGTACTTTCTTTCCCCATTCATAAAAAAAAATCCAATTTCTCATCCTTCTAAATTTTCATCCTGAGATTTCAGCAATTCAGTCACCTCTACAGATTCTACCTATAATTTGTCTTGCCATTCATATCATATCTGAAGTTACTGCTCCACACCTATAGTCCAAGTTACTTGGGAAACTAAGGCAGGTAGACTAAATCAGGTCAATGACAGAGCGTTTGACTATAATGCACAAAGCCTTATGACCAATTCCAGTATTGCCTATCAGGTTACATAAAATAATATTTACCAACATTACCTCCAAGAAATAGAAACAAGAAGTTTTTTCCCTTGTTCCTTTTTTTTCCCCTTTCCTTTTTTATCCTTTATTTTCTTATCTGACTTTGGGAGGGTAAGAGGTAGCATAGAAATAGTGAGACAAAGGGTGAACAAATGCAGCTGTGATACTCACTGGACACTGTGTTGAAAATGAATAATTCAACTCGCGGGAGAGGATGGCAGAGAAATCCTGGGAAAGAGTGAAAGAAGGAGTGACATTGTTCAAAACAATGTACTCTTTTTCTGACTTATATAACTGTAACCCCTCTGTACATCACCTTTGTAATAACAATTTTTAAAAACTCATGAAGAAGGGCTGGGAATATGGCCTAGTGGTAGAGTGTTGCCTTGTATTCATGAAGTTCTGGGTTGGATTCCTCAGCACCACATATGTAGAAAAAGCTGGAAGTGGCTCTGTGGCTGGAGTGGTAGAGTGCTATCCTTGAGCAAAAAGAAGCCAGGGACAGTGCTCAGGCCTTGAGACCAAGCTCCGGGACTGCTGAAAAAAAAATGAATGAAGAAAAAAAATTCCAGTATTACAAACAAAAAGGAGTATCTCTGGATCACAGTAAAACTAAATATAATAAAAGGAAGTATGTCTACACTTACATACCAATAATTACCTTGAATGGCAATGGATTAAACTCTCTAATAAAAGAATGTATGACTTGACTAGACTTTCATGAACAAAACCAAATGATATTCTGTCTGTCTGTAAGAGACTTGCTTTGCTCTAAGACACGAGTACAATTAAACTGAAGAGATGAGTATAGAATTCCATGCCAATGGAAATCAACCAACAGCTGGGTAATTATATGTATCAGACAAAACAGGCTTTAATGGGCATTCAAAGTGTGAACCAAGGGCTGGGAATGCGGCCTACTGGTAGAGTGCTTTCCTAGCATGCATGAAGCCCTGGGTTCAATTCCTCAGCACCACATAACCAGAAAATGGTGCTGTGGCTCAAGTGGTAGAGTGCTAGACTTGTGCAAAAAGAAGCCAAGGACAGTGCTCAGGCCCTGAGTCCAAGACTCAGTTCTGGAAAAAAAAAAAAAATGTGAACCAGATTCTGGTGCTTATGTCTGTGACTCTGCCTGCTAAGGAAGCTGTGAACTGGAGGACTGTGGTTTGAAGATAGCCTGGGCAGAAAAATCTCCCAGATTCTACCACCAATTAACCAGCAAAAAGTTGGACTAGAAGTGTGGCTCAAGTATGAAAGCACCATCAGTAAGAAAGGATACCAAGCTAGGTATTAGCCCTTAGTGCAAGCCCTGGGAGGGAAAGAGGGAAGGGGGAAAGAAAAGAGGAGGGAAGGAGGAAGGGAGGAGGAAAGATAACAAGATTGAGTGGAAGAGGGAAAGGGAGAGAAGATAGAGAGTGAGAAGGAGGGAAGAAAAGGAGGAAGGGAGGAAGGGAGGGAAGGAGGGAGGAAGGGAGGGTGAAAAGCTTTCCAGGATCTTCATAAGCTTCTCTTGGCTTCCAGATTACACTGCAGTCCCTTTAGGCATCTGCCCTACACAATGGATGAAAAAGGTCCATTCAGTTCACTTCTCAGCACATAATGTACATAAAGGAAAAAGATATATGAAGAGTGTCTTGATTCCTAAAGGCAGTTGCCATTCTTGCTATACATTAACAATGCCCGTGTTTCCACATTGGGATCCTACATGCAGGAAGTCAGGGGCAGAGAACTGAAAGAAATCCTCACATAGGGCAACAATAAACAGGCAATGATATGAGGCCTGTTCTTGATGATGTGATCCCAGAAAAATTTTTTTCTGTGCTTTAGATGGAGTTTCTTCCAATGTCGAGTCAAATAGGAAAATGCATGGTCTGTGGGGAAAATGCTCCAGGGGGAGGAGTGGCAGTTAATGCTATGTACATGACTTCTTCCTTATAGAACTAGACATTTGATGAGAAAGATATATACATTAAATATTGAACAGAAATTCCAATAGTGAATTGCCTTGTGTAGGATCAGTAAATCATCTCTTTTTCCAGTACAAATAACTGAAAACTAGTTTAAAAAACTCATCTACCTACCAGAGTTCATTGTCAACACATCCCACCCCCTACTTCTAGTTCCTCATGAAAGTCTCTGGCTTTTGATACATTTTTAGGGCAGGAAAGGGCCCCTGGATTCAGATAACTATTCCTAATTTTATGTCACAATTTTGAATAGCACATTGGCTACAACTTGGGAATTTCTCCTGTGTTTTTTCATTATCCACCTGCAGTCCACTAGGAATCACTGGCAGTTATGTTCAAAGAACTGCTAAAATCGGAGTCCTGAGGGAGTTCTGCTGGTTTCACATCCATGCTTTGAGATGAACAGGATTCATGACTCATACTCCCTCTATTACAGTCTGTCTATGGTAAAGTGAAAAAAAATTTAACACTCAGACTCTTGAATAGAATGAAATAGTCAATGCCTAGTGAGATTCAATGCCTGTCAATCTACTGGAATTTTCCACCCCACTGTCAATTGATCCTTTTTCCCAAGGTGACATCTGCATAAGCATTGACATTTCACAACCTGCACTTGTCCTACTTCCCTTCACTGATTCCTCTCATCTCAGAGAACAGTGCATTAAAGACCTGGGAGAAGGTGTGAGTAGGTTTGTAATACACCTCAGAGCACTCCAATTCCTGCCCCTCTGGTATTTACACCCAGACTTCATATAATACTTGTAGACACTTAACAAAACTCTATAGGATCTCTAAAACACATGTCAGTGATCAATGCCACATGAAGGACACTCAAAAACACTTCTAGGGCTGGGAATATAGCCTAGCGGCAAGAATGCCTGCCTCGGATACACGAGGACCTAGGTTCGATTCCCCAGCACCACATATACAGAAAACGGCCAGAAGCGGCGCTGTGGCTCAAGTGGCAGAGTGCTAGCCTTGAGCGGGAAGAAGCCAGGGACAGTGCTCAGGCCCTGAGTCCAAGGCCCAGGACTGGCAAAAAAAAAAAAAAAAAAAAAAACACTTCTAAATATACCCTCAATTTGTGAAATATGATTTAGTATGTATGACTATTTTTCCATCACACTATATGGGTCTCTTCTAGTGGTTTGTACACTGTTGGGATCTCACACAAAGCTGGCATGGTGATCTTTGTGTCTCTCTAAATTCCTACATAGGAGAGAAAATTATTTGCCTGGAGAGGTATTGGATCTATGGCACTAGCCCTTGTAGTGGGGTGTATAGTCTGTTTCTTTGATAGTTAAAAGAGTATGATTTAAACAGCAGAGACCTCAAGCTCTGTTGATGGCAAGTAATGGATTTGCTTCTGTTCTCCAGAAATCCTCAACTCTCGATACATTACTTAATCACTGAGATGTTCTATTTTCTCCTTTACAATGAAAATAATAGTTACCACACTTCAGGATAAAGCTAAGGAATAGAAATTACATATGAATTTCTGAAGCTGACTTTTTGCTTTCAGGAATACCAATGGAGTGATTATGAATGTGGAAGTAACCACACTATCCTTGATGACAGACATGAAAAGAACCATGACATCTAACTATAAGCACATCTCTCCAGGGAATTAAATCATGAAGCAGACAATTCTCCAATGCTTTGGTGCCATCATTGCTGTGATTGGACTGGCAGGAAATGCAGCTGTGATCTGGCTCCTGGGCTTCCAGATTCCAAGAAATGCCATCTCAGTTTACATTCTAAATCTGGCTGTGGCTGACTTTCTCTACCTATGCTTTCAATTTATATATTACCTGCATGAATTCACCAGTTATTACCTTCATAGCATGGGAGACTATTTCTTTCATGCCTTTCGCTTCCTGTTTTTCTATTTGTATATAGCAGGCCTGGGCTTCCTCAGTGTTATTAGCCTGGAGCGCTGCCTGTCTGTCCTGTGTCCCATCTGGTACCCGTGCCGCCGCCCAAGACACGCATCATCTTTCATGTGTGCTGCTCTGGGTCTTACCAGTGCCATTTTCTTCTTTGCTAACTCATTACTGTCCAAGTGTTTCTGTCGTTGATTATGGGACTCAGTGTGAGTTAAGTAGACTTTCTGCTGATGGATACTTGCTGCTTCTGTTTGTGATTGTCTCAGGGGCCAGTCTGGCTATGACTGTAAGGATGTTCTGTGGTTCTCGACGGATGTCACTGACCAAGTTGTATGTGACTGTCCTTCTCTCAGTGCTAGTCTACGTCTTCTGTGGACTGTGCTTTCCAATTTTTTTCCTTACTAAAAGTTATGTTTTCTATTGATATCCACCACTTCTACTGTTATCTTAATGAGCCTTTAGATTTACTAGCCTCTGTTAACAGGATTGCCAACCCTGTCATTTACTTCTTTGTGGACTCCTGCAGGCAGGTTCACTGGTTAAGTGTCTTTCAGTCTTCTCTACTGGGGATGCCTTGAACTCCCAGCTTTAAAACAGGCCACTCTTGAAGCTTGCATTCCTGGGATGGGCTATAACACCTGGCATGACTTTATCTATATCAACTTTGGTATGTTGATGATAGTTTTTCCTTTTCAGTGTACATATTTTCAATGTACTTGCTCAAATATATTTTCTACAAAGAAGTCTCTTAATGTTACTTGAGGTTAAATCTTCTTACATAATTGCACAAAGCATAATGATGTATATACACACTTGAACTCACTGTTGGAATGGAGTCCAACATACCACTACAATTACTCTGGAATTTGTGGTAATTGACAGAACCCCTTTCTAGAACATCTGATGGGCCATGTGCTAGAGCTTTTGTAGCCACCCTATGACCCCATGGAGGCATTGCTTGGACTCCTTGCTACTCTCTGTGCATTAGCATTTCCCTGTATATCCGCTGAGTTCTCTTGTACAGCTCCAGGTCACTCTGTGTTTTCCCCACTCAGGCAGGACACACATGTGTCTGGAGCATCAGATTGCAGGGTTAAAAAATCCACAGTATTTGGGAATTCATGAATTGTACAATACAACATAATGTAAACATTAACATTTTATTTACTAATGAGAATAAATAGAATAAACATTTTACAAAAACCAGGGCAAAAAGATTCTTAACTATATTCAAATAAATGCACCTATCTTGGTTTTTTCATCTTTGCACAAGATTTGACATTAGCATGAAAGCACAATGTCTGTATCACTCTTTATGAACAAAGCATTATTATGTTTTCTAATATTTGCTTAATAATAATTGCTGAGCACATTTTCATTTTAGTTTTGCATCAGGAGAGAGAATTCTCCTATAAACCACAAAACCCTGTTCATCATCCTCTCATACACAGTAGTTTATCATATTTTTTATTTTATCTTTATACTCAAGTGTGAATCACAATGTGTACCTTGTTTAAAGCATTGTTTCATGTACTTAAGTTATTCCTGAGAAAATGAGTGCATATTTCAGTAGATCATCAAGCTTTTTGGAATATGATGTCCTTGAAGGCATATTCCCCCTGACAATAACATTTCCTATTTGTTTATATAAAGATGCTGGAGATATTTGTCATTGACATGTTTACACGTTGCTCTTTGATTCAGGTAATAAAATGCATGTCCTTTAGTTTTGTTAACTACTGCTAATAATTGTTCTCACTTGCAACAATCTTAAGTCTGGAATCATGTGGGACAAGTCTTAGTTGGATACTCATTGCAATCCCAGTATTGATTTCAAGGTAAAAGGCTGTTGTAAACCATATATGAATAGGACATGCAACTAGTTGATTTTAGAAGACATTGTAAGTTTCAGAATTTTGCACCAATTTTTGGCTATGTCTCTATCTTGGTTTACTTGTCAGCACTTTGGGAAACAGAATTAAAACAATTAATTGGATGGATTTACCTCATCCATTCAAGAGTATAAGTGAAATACATACAATAAACTAACTAAATAAGTAATAAATAAATCATAAATGAAGCAACTGAGCCTTCCCCACCCATGTCAACACTGGTAAAATTCAGTTTGTCCTTGGCAGTGCAGAATTCAGGGCTTCTTTAAATCGTCTCCCTCTCTGACATATTCAGGGAAGCTAGGAGCTCAAATTGAGGAGTGAGAAGGCTTATGAAAAGAGGAATGGAAAGAATTTAATAGAGATAAAATTCTTGAAAACAATCAAATTGAAATTCTGCACATGGAAAGTTCAATACCACAAATAAAACCCTAGCTGAAAAGCTTTGCCAACAGATTGGACATAGTTAAAAACAGAGAATCTGGACAAAAAAAAACAAGATATAAATATTAGAATATTCAGTTATGCAGAGACAACAAAACCAGAAAAGAAATATGTAAGTTCACTTAGTATAAGGTTTATAAGGTTAACACAATGAACCATGGACTTAAATGAAGGAGATAGACTGGAAGCTGAAGATATTTTAAAAAAAACACACACATTTAGTAAAATAAGAACAGAATATTCTCCAAATCTTCACAAAGAGATGATTATCCAGTTATAGCCACCTTAGGCATCCAAGAAAACAAGAGCAATAAAGGAGCACTCCACAACATATCATAGTTTATAAACTAGAGGCAACAGCTTATTTAAAACTATCAGACAAGCAACAATTCCAGAACAATTGCATATAGTCTACAAGAACACTAAAACCGAAAATGGTATGGGATAATAAGCTGCAAGACAGGAAAGAATGGAAATGATAGACTGAAAAGAGAAGAATGCATATTCTGACAAAAACCACATTTCTGTGTCTAGGACACAACATTAAAAATCAAATAAGTGTGAGTAAGTTGATACATAAAAATAGTGTACCAGTTCAATATAGAACACATAGTAACCAGAGAATATAAAAAATATTGAACCTTGGATCTATACAAAAAATGAAGAAATAAAAAGCTACATTGTAACTGTGCCAAGTGTGGAAGAGGGGAAAATATCTGCCTTTCCCTGTGTCTGCTAGATAACAAAGATCACCAAACACCCAAGTGGATACAACTGAACAACAGAGCTGCCCAGGAGGGACTCCTGGAAGAGCAAGATGACTAAAGGCCAGGCAACATACCTGGAGCTGGCCCACAGCTAATGAAACCTACTCCAGGCGGTCACTCTGATGGAGTGAGGGAAAAAGGAAGCTGAGCACACATCCCTCTGACTGCACAACACAATGACCACTACCCAGCCCAGGAGATACAGATAAACACCATCACTGCCCATGTGGGATTCAGGCAGAGGAAACTGACCAAATACCACATGCCTATAAAATATTTAAATTACATTTACACACACTCTCCTTTTGACCTTTCAACAGCCTCCATTTGTATTCATGTCACTTATATTTGTTGGTCTATATTCCTCATAGGACACAGGACATGTGACATTTTTTTATTTGGGGGGAGGGTATATTTTACTTAATATGAAGAGCTTCAATTCTATTCACTTTCCTGCACAAAAGATATTTTTGTTCTCTTTAATGACTGTAGGATTGTGTGTGTGTGTCACAATTTCTTTGTCTATTTCTTGCTTGATGGGTCTGTGAGCTGATTCCATACTTTTGCCATCATGAATAGTGTTACGATTAACATGGATGTATAGGTGTTTTGATTGCATATTCACATATTCCTTCAGATATACACCTAGGTCATATACATATATATATATACAGATATGTATGTATGCGTGTGTGTCTGTATCTGTGTGTATATGTGTATACCTACATATCAGGATCATATGGTGTTATATTTTGGGGGTTGTTTAGTAATGTCCAAAGTGATTTTCATAGTGGCTACACTAACTTAAACTCCTACCAACAGTTTGTTGAAGTTCCTCTTTCATCTTTTCTTCTCAGCATTTTAATTGCATTCAGATGGAATCTCAATTCCATTTTGATCTTCATTTTCTGATTCTTTGCTAGATCCACAAGGCAATAGAAAGAAGAGAAAGGGGCATAAACAAGAGCGTAGGCGCTCAAATGGACTCTATTTGTAGATGATGTGAGATCATACAATTTCCAAAATCTTGAAGTCTCCACACCAAAAATCAATCTTACATCTGATAAGCAATCTCAGTTATATAGCAGGATACAAAACCAACATACAAAACTTACTCATTTCCTGCATACCAATAATGAGAAGGACAAGAAAGAAATGAGGAAAATATTTCAATCATTGAATTTATGAAGCAGGCACTCCTACCACTGAGACACGGCTCAAAATCTATTTTGTTGGTTTTTTTTGCTATGGTTCCTTTTTGACATAGAGACTTACTTCCTGCACATAAAAGCATGTGGGCAAGATCCACCTTTGATGATATACTTACACCATAGCTAAGATAAGAAGTGCCATCAGCTTTTTCAGATATTTTCCCTCTTCCTCTCTCTCTCTCTCTCTCTCTCTCTCTCTGTGTGTGTGTGTGTGTCTCTGCTCTCTCTCTCTCTCACACACACACACACACACACATCACTTTATCTCATCTCTCTCCCTCCTTTTCAGTTACCATCATATATATCAACATAAAATTCTTCTGATTTTCTTTTTGGTCTACTCCCCTTACATACTAGCATATCTACAGTGTGCAACCCAGAGATGCCATGAGAAGGACTTCACATTTAGATGGGATCAGATCCTGCATATCCACCTCCTCTGTTCCAGATGTGTTTGGCTTCAGTCTGTAATACTAGGGGAATTGTGAAGTCCTTGTTTCCTACCTTTAAATGAGATTGAACCATCTCTAACAATATGTGCTCATGAGCATGTACCACCAAAAAAGTCCTATTTTGAGTGAGCATATGTTTATCTTTTACCTTTTGAGGGGTGTAGGGCTCTAGCCTCCTAGGTTACAGTCCCTGAGGGGAAGATTTTTGTCTCTATTAATCAACTGCCCCCTATGAGTGCTACATATCTATCTAATCTACTCTTGGTCATTTCTATACAGTGGCTGCCACTGATGAATAAATTACTGTCTCATTTTGAAGTACATTGGTCAGGTAATTCCAACTATTTCAACTACTACAGTTGATATCAAACTCATCTCAGGCCATTGATTTCCAAGAGTAGAGACTGGAAGCATTCTCAGAATATACCTGTAGATGGAGGTGTTGCTTTCAAATGAAATGGGTGTCTGTACATTCAATTTACATAGCAAAGCTCATCCTCGGGGAACAATAGAATAGTCAAACATCCATAAAAGGCTAGATTAGATTCTACTCACCTGGTTTGCATTCCAGAAGCTGGAACATGGGCTCTCATTAGACCTGTCCCATTTCCCCCTCTGTGGCAATGATGTAGCTATTCAGTCATAATAGTTCTAACCTTACACTTGAAGAAGTGGCTGTAGTACACAATAAGAAAACTAATAGTTGTTTCCCCACTCTCATATTTAACTGGGCCCTCTGTAGTGCTATTTGGATTCCAGACCCCAGAATGGCTCTTTTCTATATGTAAATAAACATTTTCCCCAAGACCATGTTTTTCTGATTTTTACTTTTTCTTATCTTTAGAAGTGATTCAAGACTATTTATTGACAGGCTATCTTTTCTCCAGGATATATTTTCCATGCCTTGATCATCATATGTGACATAAGCCAATCTCAAAAGGTAAGTGGTGAGGCAAGCTTATTTATGGAATCTAGAACTAAAATGATGTTACCTTGCTGCTAATTATTAGAAATGAAAAAAGAATGTAAAGGGGTCTGTCTGGAGACATCCCTGGAAGGAAGGAAGGGTAAAAGGAATGGAAAATGAGGGGCAAGAAGGATTAAAGAATGGTATTTGTATATGAAGGTAGCTATATGACACCACAGAATGGTTTCAAAGAATGGGAAGAAGAAGAGGCCACGAGAATACGAGAAGGTAATAGAGGGGCGAATTTGTTCAAAATACACTGTCATCTGTGGAATTATCACAATACAATCCCTCATCTGGTATTTCAAATGTAAAATAAAAAGGGGGAAAGAAGGCACTTAAAGACCACACACACACACACACACACACACACACACACACACACACAACTTTACTGCATATGTAAAAACAAAAGACCCCAAAATAACCAAAAGCACAATGCTTATTGGTATTAGATATCCACATGTAGAAGACTGAAGCCAGGACCCCTGTCTCTCACCTCAACTTAATTCAAACTTGATGAAATATACAAATGTAAAGCGTGAAACTTGAAACTACTTGTGGAAATCATACAGAAGAAACTTGAGGATATCAGAATGGGTAATGCCTGTCTGAACATGAGTCCATTTGCTCAACAAATATGAACAAGAACTGATCAATAAGACTGTATCAAGTCAAAAAGCTTCTCAAAAGCACAGGAAACAACTATCAAAATCAAGAAACCACTTACAGAATGGGAGAAAATCTTTGCCAGGTATTCATTACATAGGAGATAAACATCCAAAGAATTCCTAATGTTAAACAGGAAAATAAACAATCAATATTTAAATGAACAGATACTTCTCAAAAGTATAAATATCAAACATATGAAGAAATATTCAACATTCTTAGCCATAAATGAAATCCAAACCTAAGCTACATTTAACTAGTATCTCATCCCAGTCATCAAGAAAGCAATCAACCACAAATGCTGGCAATGTTGGGGAGAAAGCTGTCTTTATACACTGTGGGTAGGAATGTAAGTCAATGCAGCCACGATGGAAATTAATATGGAGGTCTGAAAAAAACTAAAATGTAACTACCAAATGTGCTTCCTGTTCTACTCCTGATCATATATTCTAATAATGGAAGTCTCCATACAACAAAGACTCTTGGACAATTGCATAGAAGTATATGTTGAAGTATTCAAATTGTGAGACAGAGAGAACAAGAGAGAGGCTTACAGCGAGAATATTGCCCTGTTTCTCCATAAAGTCTCAGAGCTTTTGAACAATACTAAAACTATTTAGACTTAAGGGAAGGAATTAGCGTATTTTCATCAGTACACAGGATAGTTAGACCTAGCTAGGCATAATTATGACCTTGTTGATGTATTTTACTTGTATACTAATTATGATTTAATTAGATATGTTTAGTGACAAGGTTTGGGCTTTAGGTGGGTAATCTTGATTGTACTTTATTTATAGACTAATAAGGATATAATGAGATGTGTTTGGTGACAAGTTTTGGGTTTTGGTTGAATAATCTTGACTGTTGACTTGACTGAATTGAGAGAAGCCTGGGAAATTAGTATTGCTCCCTTCCAGGTGTATCTGTGATTAACAGATGACTAGATGAAGGAAATCAGACCCATGCTGAATAAAGACAGCTGCATCTACAAGACACGGGAAATGAAAGAGGAAGAAGAAGGAAGGAGCATGGCCACTCCCCCATCCTTCTTGTTCTGCACTGAGTTACAGACAAAATAATGAATGGGCACTTCAGAAGTCTGAGTGGGAAAGAAAGACTGCATTTGGAAGAGCCAACGTGAGGCAGAGGATTGAGAGGGGCAAAAGAGGAGTAGGAAGGAGAAAAGTATGTTGAAACAGAAAGGCAACAGAACAAAATTAAGAAATAGTTAGCAGCTCCAGCCACATCTTCCCTGGAGGGGAGAGGAAGCTCAATCCTCCACCACAAGATCAGCCAGGAATCCTCGCGCAGACCAGGAGACCTGCCTATAGGGCAAATCCATACCTCTGAGAGCCTCAAACCCATGTGGGAGAATTTGCTGGGTCAGTGACTCTCTCAGCATGAAAGGCCAGCATCAGACAAGACATAAAAGAGGAGAGATTTTGACTTGGGGTAAACTGACCTCACAGTGAGAATTCAGGAATAAACCGCCTAGCTTCCACTGGTGGAGAAGGCACACTACAGTTGCTGCCAGGATAGCTAGGTGGATTTCTATGTCTGCAAAACTTCTAGCCAGGCACACAGTAGGACTGGCCTGCACCGGGGGACTTAATAGAATCATAATCCAGGGAATTCTGAATCACCACCCACAACATTCAGGTTGGAGACTCACCAGAAATGGACATAAAGTGACAGAAGTTATAACTTGGACAACCAGAGAACATAGGATGGAAGGGCTCAGTGGTTGGTGTTCCTACTTTGCTCAACACAGCAAGCAAAGGTTAAAGCAGCAGTAGGCGCTCAGGCCATGAAGATCCTGAAGACAGTGGTCTCACCCTCCCTGACCTGAGCAAGCCCTAGGGCTAAAGATAGCTGATGGTTGTTTAGCATCCAGGAGCTACTTGGTGGCACTTTGGAATTGCTTGCTCTACTGGAGTCAAGATCTCCAAAAGTCCATAACACCTGGAGCATACACAATGACCCCCAACATCACCATTTCCACACAATGACAAAAACTTCTTTGTGGACTATGAAAGAACTAAGTCCCTCAGTTCTCTGCCAGCAGTACAAAACTCACTGCACCATTTGGGTCCATTTTGAGGTGTCTCTCCACAATGAGGCTCATAATATTAAAGGGAACTCGTCATTAGGAAGAGTCACGCTTGTGTGCCAAATATTGGGGTAGCAATTTTCATTGAGTAAACCCTACTGGACATAAAAGCACAGATAAACCCCTCAACACAAAGGTAGTGGAGATTTTAATACCCTACCAACAAACACACCATTTTTTTCATTTTTTTATCATAAACCCAAAAGAGGGTTTACAAGAGCTAAAGAAAAAATATTAGTCAAAGCCTACTTTTTTTTAAGTTTTTATTATCAAACGGAATTACAGAGAGGTTACAGTTTCATACATTAGGCATTGGATACATTTCGTGTACTGTTTGTTACCTCGTCCCTCATTTCCCCTCCCCCCTCCCCCTTTCCATTCCCCCCACCATGAGTTGTTCAGTTCACTTACACCAAACAGTTTTGCAAGTATCAAAGCCTACTTAATAATAGCAAAGATAAGCCAGGAAACTGCAGGCCCCCTATACTACTTTTCATTTATATCTAGAGTTTTCCCGAATTTTCCTCAAGTGAAAAAATTTCCTCTTTTGTTTTTGAACACTAAGCAGAATATGTCTAAAAGAAAAAGTATTTTTATTTTGCCAGTCCTGCAAGCTGAGGACTCAGGGCCTGAGCACTGTCCCTGGCTTCTTTTTGCTCAAGGCTAACACTCTACCTCTTAATCCACAGCACCACTTCCTGGTTCTTCTGTTTATGTGGCACTGAGGAATCAAACCCAGGGCTTCGTACATCCTAGGCAAGCAATCTACCCCTAAGCTACATTCCTAGCCCCCAGAAAAAGTCATTTTTAAAGATGGAACTTATGCTTTTAAGCTTCAGTTCAGAAATCCATGCATAGTCTCTGAAATGTTCAATTCTGGGACATTTTTCCTTGTATCAGAACATGTTTGTCTTGCCTGTCACTGACCAATGTTATATTTACATAGTACAAATGAACTTCTTACTGTCCTCATAAATCCAGAAAGAAGTTTCTCAAGTTCCAGGACATGTAGATATCTGTTTGGGGGTAGAATTGTCTGTTGTTAGTAGTGAGAACTGTACAGAATTTATATAATTCTAGTACTGCTGTCACCAACATGGTCACTCCCCTAGCCAGGTCTTAATATACTGTTGTTAACTATAAGAAATCCCTGGGCATGGATTTGTTCCAGTGATACAACATGTTGATGTACTGCCTCTGCGCTCTAGGTTTCTCTGATACTAAGGGCTTTGCCATTGAGATCACACTTTTGAATCTCTCTTCTCTCTGTGTCTCTGTCTGTCTATCTCTGTCTCTCTATTTTTCTGTGTCTTAACAAGATTTCTCTATGTAGCCCAGGCTAATCTTGACTTTTCTATGTTCCACTGTATTGTGTCTAGCTACTTCAAAACACTGGACAATAGGCTTCTAGAACTAGGAGAGTTATTACTAGCAGTTCATACCAGAAAGATTTTTTAAATAATCTCTATATGAGCTTATATGGGGCACTCCTCAGTGCTGGAGTTGGCTCCTGTCTGGTAAGAAATACCTTCACAAGTTATCTTTCAAACAACCAAGGATAGGTCTGGGAATGTGACTTAGTGGTAGAGTGCTTGCCTAGCATGCATGAAGCCTTGGGTTCAATTCCTGAGTACCACATACACAGAAAAAGCCGGAAGTAACACTGTGGCTCAAGTGGTAGAGCACTAGCTGTGAGCAAAAGAAGCTCAGGGACAGTGTCCAGGCCTGAGTTCAAGCCCCAGAACAGGAAAAAAAAGGGTAAATGCTCATTTAAGCTATATTATTTATACATGATAGTTGAATTCGTTTTTTCTGACAGGGACAAAGGAGTTAGATTATTACATTTTTAAATATAACAAGGGCCAACTTCCTTCCAGTTACACATTCAAACCCTGCAGAGCCACATTAGAGTATTGTATATTTGTTTATCTGAATTAGGGAGGGAAGGGCAACATCAAAATGGTAAGACAAAGGATAAAGGGCAAACCAGTGCAACAGCAATACTCATAAGACAATATGTTGGAAATTAACTGTACAACTCATGGTGGGGGAAGGACTGTGAGGAAGGAAGGTGGTAGAAAAATGAAGGATGGGTAACAAGTATGACAAAGAAATGTACTCATTCTCTTACCTATGTAATATCACCCCTCCATACACACCTTGACCATAAAATTAATTTTGAAAAAACTCTTTATCCCCATAAAAGACAAAATGTTTTATATGTGTATATATATGGAAATGTGTTTATGTGTGTATATGTGTGTAAATATATATATATGCCTCTGTCTGCATATTATCTGTGTATATCTAGGCAGAGGTATATATACATGTCTATTTGTGTGTATATCTACATGTGTCTACATATTGGTAGTGTTTTGTATATATGTATATGCATGTCTATATGTCAATATGCATATATGTGTATATACACACATTTGCATATGCATGTATATTGTGTATATATGTATGCTTACATATGTCTATATATAGACATATATACACAAACATATATGGAAGATCTCCATTTATTTCTGTTTTTATTAGCATAAGTTAATTTACAAAGATTTTATTGTGATTTTTTCAATGCAGGTATATACTTTGATCTACTTCACCTTCTACTGACTCCCAAAAGTCCCAGTTTTACAATCATGTCATATTTTCCATTTCATGTTTCTGCCTAAGAGCAGAAGAAGCATGTGATAAGATTTTTCTGACTTCTCTTCCCTCATTGAACATGATACTCTCCAGTTCTATCCACTTGCCTGCAAAGGACAGAATTTGATTCTTCTTTATTGCTGAATAATAAGCCATTGTGTACATATACCACATTTTGTTTACCTATTCATTATTTGTTCAACACCTAGGCTGAACCCATTGCTGGGCTATTATGAACATTGCTGCAGTAGGCAGGGGTGAGCAGGTAGCTCCATTGTATGCTAACTTACACTCCTCAAGATATATGCTCTAAAAGGATATAGCAAGATCATATACTACTATATAATATAGCACTACCTCTGTTCTTAGCTTTTGAGGAAGCTCCACAATGATTTCCATAGCAGATGTATTAACTTAGCTATAATGTGACTATCAAAACTGATAATTTATGAATATATGCAACTTCATCTCTATGTTCTACCCATTCTCTCCTTCTTCCCTGCAAGTTATACTCAAGGATCAGTGGCACCTTGAAGAACAAAGGTCTTGTATGCAACTCCCTTGGAGTCCATTGTCAGGATGCAGAGCAATTACCAGTGTTAGGGCTCTAGTCTGTTATGGTGATATTCAAGTGTCTTAATTGTTTCAGTATGACACACAAAAACCACTAAAGTCCTGAGCTTCTTGCCTAAATCATAGTAAAGTCCCTTGTCATATTAAGCCTCTCTGCCTGCATATAAACACTCAGTGGGTGTATGAAAATCTTTCTGAAGACTTGTGTGTGTATGTGTGTGTGTGCGCAACTCAGGCATGTTCACACTGGTCCTGGGGCTTGAACACAGGGTCTGAGTGATGTAATAGACCTTTTATCCTAAAAGCTAGTGCTCTGCCACTTGAGCCACAGCTCTACTTCCATCATTGAGACAATTGTCTCAGACATAGTGCCATGTTTGACTTTGGTTCTCATAATGAAAGCCATGCCCTGTTGCATGATGTTTATTTAGCTCTTATACAGACCTCAGAAAAATAGAGATATACTGGGCCAGTCTCAATTGAACATTGCGATCTCACTGTTGATTTCAAAGTGGAAAGTACCTTGGAAACCATTTACTAATAATTTACAGATTTACTAAGTTTTGGAAGATAATGTAACTATAAAGATACTACACTACTTGTTCTAGCTGTGGCTTTTGCTCAGTCTGTAGGGCCTGTATTCATGGAGAGGTGAAAATAAAAATAACCAAGTCTTTCCATAGTCACCTCAAGTATATTGGTAACAAATTTGGACCAGTATATGATCCAAGATATTTAGGAACAGTGGTTATTTAATCCAAAAATAACCCAAGCAGAAAAAAGAGGCCACAATGAACCAATACATGATCCAAGATATCTGGGAATGATGGTTATTTAATCCAAAAATAACCCAAGCAGAAAAAAAAGAGGCCACAATGAGATACTAAGAAAACAGCCCATCTCTCCATTGATCACAGCCATTGATGTTGCTCATTGGATTTGCTCTTGGAGGAGGAGCTGACCATTTAACTATGAATATTCAAAAGATAGTAAAAAGAAAAAAAACTTACAAAATGGCATTATCTAGAATGTTCCATTTCTACTACCAAATATATTGATGGCTCTTAAAACACATTTCATTGGTTCACTGACTCTGGATCTAAAGCTCTGCCCTGTCTGGTGCTCTGCTGATTCTTTGTCCTCTTTGGTTTCCAAATGTCATGGAGGAGTTTGGCTATAGGTGAGGGCTTCCTACAGATGAGACAAACAGAATGTCAGGGTTTTCATCCTGTGTCCGGACTTTGTGTGATGTTGCCAGCTCAGCCTGAATATTATTGTGAAAGCCAGCAGCCTAGTGACTTCAATCACGCAGATTTTCTAATGAGTTTTACAACCTGGGGAGACCTGTTGAGAAACTCCATGATGACAAGAGGAAATGATTCATCTTGAAATTAAACCAATAAGTTGGACTTCACGTAAATATTAAACTATGAATCTTTTTTATACTTTGATTTGAAGAATGTCTTAACAGTTACATAACTATTTATTAGTAAATATTTTACTAAATTCACAAACTAATGTGGAAATTCTTTTGAAATGTGTTTTATATAGTGTCTTCATTTTTAGATAAAACTTATGTGTCTAATATCTTGTTGTACATGAGGCAGAATGGTATACAAAATTTCATAACCTGATGAGCTAAAGAGATAAACAATGTAATATTCATCCATTAGAGGTATAGTCTTATTTTTTTTTCTGAAAGAGAAATTGCTGGAAAAAATTGTAAAAACACTTATTGCCATGGGTGTGTATATGACAGTTTATTATATTACTTTGTGGCCCAATTACCTTGTTTACACACATCTCAATATCCATCTTGATGGCCAGTCTGACATCCTAACATCTCTATCAGCTAAATCTCCTCTTTTAACCTTGTCATTCTCTCCTTTTTTACTTCCCAATCCTGCATCACATAACTACTCATATTAATATGACCTCTAATGTTTCAGTTACCAGATCACCCTGCGTGACACTCCTCCTGACTTGCACTACTGAGCTTCAGCTCCAGTGACCTTCCACACCATCAAGGCCAGTCTCTTAGCCAGCCTGTCTCACTGACCAGCATTTCCCCACTTCCGTGCTTGCCACATTTAAATTCTATGACCAGTTGTTACAATCACTACACTGTCTGCACCCTGGCCACACTCCTTATTGCCAATATTTCAGACATGAACTCGTCTGTCAGAATCTGTCTCACTCCATGCCTGTTCTTACACTTGCTGTGTCTCCTATGTCAGCTTCTTTTTCTTTACATCTCATATGAAGAGTCAACTTATATGCATTTTTGAACACAGATAAATTGAAATAGAAATAAGAATGTACTGTGCAATATTAGTAAAAAATTTAAGAAAAATGTTCCGTCAATTTGTTGTTTATCAGGGTTTTGGAAATAGTCACCTGATTTTTTTTGTTTCATTTTGAATTTGTTTTTATTTTTATACTCTTCTGTGCTGTTTGGAGAGAATTTTTAAACATTTTTAAACAATTTTTACATTCTTGCTTTGACAACAAAAAGTAAGGCTGGGTCATGGGTGGTCTTGAGTAATAACTAAAGGGAGTATGCTTTGTCCTTATCAGGAAACTTCTGTGACCGCTTACATTGCTTGGTATTACTGGTCCTGTAGTAGAAACTCCAAAATAATAATCACTTACAGGAAAAGTGACATGGGGTGGACATGGGCAGAAGTTGAGAGATAGGAGGAGTCAGAATGTTGAGAAACTTCTCCTTTGTCCAAAGGTCTTACACAGGAAACCACAAGACTGACCACTATGCTGATAAGACTTACGTAGACAACAAACTTCCTTCTGTGTATAAAGCACTTCTGCAGGGCAGAGCAGTATCCTACAGCATCTATCAATCCCAAGAAGCTCTTCCCTTCCTTACCTGCCAGCTCTCTGTATTCAACAAGAACAATGGAGGGAAGGTAGGCATTTATCTAAAATTTATTTCCAAAGATAGTATCATTTCTTTCCTCATAGTTCATAATTGTTTTGTGGCATATTCAGAGAGCTGGAGAGAGAAAGCATAGAAGAAAAAGTTAGGAACCATGAAACTCCCTCCTGGTAAGCTTGGTGGTGGCAGGCTTGACAGTGAGAAATTTGAAACTGCTAATAAGATTATTAATTAGGATCTGTCCTCATTCACTTAACCATTAAAGATTAATGGTATCTACAACCCTGTCCAACTGATAAATACTAGGACCTACTGGTGAGAGATTACATTCTGAGTAGCTGTACCTGAAGCAATGGCAATGCTCTCCTCGAATGCAGATCTCAGCCAGTGATCTGACCAAATGACAAAGCCCAGATGGCTGCCCTACCCAATTTCAAGGCAAAGGCAATAACCCAGCCATCTGAAGAAACCGAACATGTACTCTGCCTGTTCAAGATCACTGACAGCTAAACCATTCAGAATCATAAGCTGGAGTACATAATGAAGGCATTTTCCTGCCAAAGAACATCATGAAATGCCACATTAAGAGAAAAGAGGTCACTGTCTTCACAAATGCTTAAATATCAAAAGATTTGCCTGGCACCAGTGACTCACAACTATAATCCTAGCTACTGAGGAGGCTGAGATTTAAGGAAAGTGGTTCAAAGCCAGCCCCAGCAGGAAAGTTTGTGAGACTCTTATCTCCAAGAAACTACTTAGAAAAAGCTGGAAGTGACAGTGTAGCTCAAGTGGTAGAGCACTAGTCTTGAGTACAAAGGGACTCAGGGACAGTGACCAGGCCCTGAGTTCAAGCCCCCAAACCACCACAAACAAAAAAGAAATCAAAAGACTCAAGAAATGATTAAGTCCTAAAAAGAAGCTAGCAAAACTCAACAATAAACCTTAAACCTAGAAATCTGTTAAATAACATAAAACAACATAGTAATGTTTAAACTTTTAAAATGTAAGGATAAAAAAAAATCAAATGGGGCTAGGAATGTGGCTTTGTAGCAGAGCAATGCCTAGCATGCATGAAGCCCTGGGGTCAATTACTCGGTACCACATAAACAGAAAAAGCCGAAAGTGGCTCTGTGACTTAAGTGGTAGAGTGCTAGCCTTGAGCAAAAGAAGCCAGGGACAGTGCCCAGGCTCCAAGTTCAAGTCCCAGGATTGGCAAAAAGAAAAAAAAAGAAATTAAAAAATGTATGGAGCAAGATGGTATCTGAGTAAGCAAGCATCTCATGCATAGTTAATTTGAACAGTTATTCATTATTCACCAAAGCTAAGAAACCACAGCATCTGATTCAAAATAATGAGAAAGGTCATACATTAAACAGGCAAAAATGGAAGTGTCATTTTCCCCTTTGTCCTTTGCTCCAGCTACTCCTACTGGAATATGGAGCAAGATGTATTGCCAATGAAGTCCAAGCTCAAAACTTGATACCAAGCCTTTCAAGGCACCTACAGAGCCCCACAATCCTTTCTCCTTACTCCACAGCCCAATATTAAGTCTTTAGAGCTGCATTTGCCCAATTGAGCAAGAAACTGCCTCCATCACCTCTTCCCCCACATCAAGTAGCACATTCTACTGGGATGTAAGACAGGAAATAGAGCATAGGACATTGTATCACAGCTTAGTGCCAGCCCACCAGCCCAACACTGTGAGACACAGCATTAGACAGAACCAAAATACTCCATCTCTAGGCTAGTGACAGTCTTTACACACACACTGCTACCAAGCACAGATCTGTGCCCCTAATGGAGCCCTGTGTTTTAGCCCTGCACCAACATCTGCTTCATATGTGGGCCTTACTGAACCCCGAGTCTATGTAGATCCCTTCAACTATGAGACTCAGCTATGACCAAACCTTACCTCTATTCCTAAGAGGTGGGGGGAGGGGGTGGGATGTTGTTGTTGGCTTTTTGAGGAGCCATGTTCCCTTGAATTTTCACAGTTCTTGTGTTTCTGTTGGGATTTGTACATCTGAAGTTAAGCCATTTGTTGAAAATTTTAGTAACCCATAGTCTCAGTTGAAGTGTCTTCAGTGTTCAGTGGTGCCTGTGTAGTAGCAGGGTGGAGGTGTCGTCTCACAGACTGGACTGAGGAAGTAGCTCAGCAACCAACCTTTGCCCAGACAACCTCACGCCTCTTGCCAGCACCTCTTTGAGGAAGACTAGATGGATTCTTTCATGGGGTCTAGTGTATGAACTGCTGCTGTATGTGCAATTACAGCTGGAGCTGTACAATGTTTCCTAATTCATCTGTCTTTCTGTTTCACCATGCTTTTTATCTGTCTGCCCTTCTTTCATGCTTTCCAGTGCTCTTCCTCTGTTCTGAATACTATATTTCTTTCGCTACCTGTAACTTCTTATTCGTGAATCAAATAGAAAAAGTTTTAGTTACTCTACCACCTTGCCCCATCTCTAAAATTTTACCTAATTTTTTGGTAAATATACTCCCCTGAAAATATATACTCAACTGATCTTCAACAAGGTTGCCAATCATACACAACAGAGAAAAGATACTTTAGTCAAAAATTGATGGTGGAAAAGCTGTGCTAATTTCATGATATCCTTCATTCCTTTTAGCCTTATCGTTATCATCTAAATCTCTAAGTTAATAAATCTCTAGGGTGTCTTTAATGCTGACATTCTGTGTTTCTAAACATGAATAGCTGTTGTCAAAATGATTCCTCAGAAACATCTATGTGGATGAATTTATACAGCAATGAGATCAGAAAAGGACTCAGAAAAAGGAACTAAGAACAAAGCATTGCTCTCCCACAGTTCTTTGCCAATTTCAAACTTAAGATACACTCTTCTCATACACAAGAGGCTTTGTCACGTTGAAAAAATAAATTAGACATGGGGAACTAGTACAAACCAAATAAAAAGTTTCACCAAGAAAAACTATTGTTAAAGCCAAATATTGCTTGATATGGTAGCCCATGCTTGGAGACCTAGCACTCAGAAGGTTTATGCAGGGAGATGGTGAGTTTGAGGTCAGCCTGGGATACATAGAGTGTGTTGAGGCCAGTTCAGGCTGCATAGTGAGACCTGCTTCAAAAAATACTAAACCATATAGGAATCCTAGAGAGGACAATACAGTGAATGCAACAACAAAATATGATATAATATCATATGACATATATAAGAAGTTTCAACAGTTGACTTAAATTGAAAACTGAGTGACATTATAGGTAGAACATTTGCTACTACCCATCATAGAAGTGATTGGGAAAGTACTGGATAAAAAACAACACACACACACAAAAGAAACTATAGAAATAATGTGATGTCGTCAAAAGATCTAATCAATATACAATCAATAAAATGTTTTTTAAAGCATAGCTAGAAAACATGTTAAAGAAAGAATAGGTGAAATTTCCTTAATCTGAACAAAGAAAACATCAAGATGCCAGGTTCCAATAAAATTCAACCCAAAGAGGAGTTCACCAAGATATAGTGATCAAACAATCATCAAGGATATATATATATATAAGAGAAAATACAGAGAGCAACAAGAGAAAATAATTCATCACATACAAAGGAATCCTAGTTTGAACTCCAGTAGACTTCTCAGCAGATATGCTGTAGGTCAGGAAAGTGAGATGTTAAATGAAAAGTTCCAAAGTAGGAAAAGTAAAACTGCTAACCAAGAACACTGTACTCAGTATATCTGACTTAGAAAACTGATGTAGAAATAACTTTCCATACAAACAAAGCTACTGTAGTTCATAACACGTGACCTGTTTTATGGGGAATCCTAAAGAGAAATTTCTTAAACTATTAAGTTATTACTAATAAAAAAAGAAAATCCAAAAACACAAAACCCAGTGATAATACAGATCAATTCAGGGAGTAGTCCAGGAATGAAATTAGTATGTTAAGTAATAGCATGTCTCCTACAAGGGCTAAAGGACAAAATTAATACTAGCTATAGCTAAATTAAGTTGTCAAGGGATACAGATTACAAAATAATAGAAATTAAACAATCAAAAATATACAGTGCTAGGGAGAATATATAGAGTTAAATATGGAAAATTTAGGTTGTGAACAACTTGAAATTTGGCTATTACCAGCATAAAGTGTATTCATATAAGCCTCAGGGTAAGTAAAATGGACTAAACAACAAAATTAAAGATCAAAATCAACCACAAAAGAAAAAATCAAACCTCCAGGGAAGATAGGAAGAGATGAAGAAACAAATGATCTATCTTCAAAAGCAGAAAATAAACAATGACAGTAGGAAATGAAGTAATACAATAAAGCATAAAAGTATTGCAAGTTCTAGTTGCTGAATGCTATAATAAAGCAAAACCCATAATCTTTGTTCCCTAGTACATATGAGTTATGTTTACAGAACTATAAGCTACTAAGTATAACATAATAATATCTTTTTTAAGTGCATACCTAAAAAGACTTCATTGCTAGAAAATACACATGGTAATCAGAGACTTTAGTGAGTGACAGTCTTTCTGCTGGTGAAGCATCCCACCTTTCCTTGATGATGACTGAAGACTGATCAGGGTAGTAGTTCCTGAAGGTTGTACAGAATGTAAAGTTTCTTAAAATGAGACATTCATTTTTTTCACAAAAGATTTCTCTGTACTATGTGATGCTTGGGGGAGAGGATGTCGGTCATGGTACTTGAACTCAGGACCTGGGCACTGTCCCTGAGCTCTTTTGCTCAAGGCTAGCACTCTATCACTTTTAGCCACAGCACCATTTCCAGTTTTTTGAGTGATTAATTGGACATAAGAGTCTCATGGAGGGCTGGGAATATGGCCTCGTGGCAAGAATGCTTGCCTCGTATACATGAAGCCCTGGGTTCGATTCCTCAGCACCACATATATGCTCAAGTGGCAGAGTGCTAGCCTTGAACAAAAAGAAGCAAGAGACAGTGCTCAGGCCCTGAGTCCAAGCCCAAGATTGGCCAAACCAAAAAAAAAAAAAAAAAAAAAAAGAGTCTCACGGAGATCTTTCTGCCTAGGCTGGATTTGAACCGAGATCCTCAGGTCTCTGCCTCCTGAGTCGCTAGGATTTTAAGTGAGCCACCTTCACCCAACATGTGATGCTTTTGATAGTGCTTTAGTCACAGCACAACTTCTTTCTGAATTGGCATTGATTCTCTAAAACTATGCTGTGACTTCATCACCTAAGTTTATATGATATTCTTACTGTTGTATCAACAATATTTATCATATCTTTACCAAGTGTAGGACTCCATTTCTAGAAAGTACTTTCTTTCCTCATTCATAAAAAATCAATTTCTCATCCTATTAAATTTTCATCATGAGATTTCAGCAATTCAGTCACCTCTACAGATTCTACCTTTAATTTGTCTTGCCATTCATATCATATCAGTAATTGGATTATACCTGTAATCCAAGCTACTTGGGAGACTGAGGCACTCTTGCCAGCTTAGTGAGAACCTGTTCTAAAACAAATACTTTTTAAAAGGCTGACAATATAGCTCAATGATAGAGTGTTTGACTAGTATGCACAAAGCCTTGTGTCCAATTCCAGTATTGCCTATCAGGTTATATATAAAGTAATATTTACCAACATGAACTCCAAGAAATAGAAACAAGAAGTTTTTTCACTTGTTTCTGTTTTTGTTTTCCTTTCCTTTTGTCTTCTTTGTTTGTTTTTCTGTCTTGTGGAGGTTAATGGGCAGCATAGAAATAGTGGGACAAAGGGTGAACAAATATACCTGTGATACTCACTAGACACTATGTTGAAAATTAATAATTCAACTTGTGGGTGGGGATGGCAGGGAAAAACTGGGAAAGAGTGAAAGAGTGACATTGTTCAAAAAGAAGTGTACTGGGCTGGGAATATGGCCTAGTGGTGAAGGCTTGCCTCCTATACATGAAGCCCTGGGTTTGAGTCCTCAGCACCACATATATAGAAAATGGCCAGAAGTGGCGCTGTGGCTCAAGTGGCAGAGTGCTAGCCTTGAGCAAAAAGCAGCCAGGGACAGTGCTCAGGCCCTGAGTCCAAGCCCCAGGACTGGCCAAAAAAATTTAAAAAAAGAAATGTACTCTTTATCTGACTTACATAACTGTAACCCCTCTGCACATCACCTTTGTAATAACAATTTTTAATGCATGAAGAAAAAAACAAATTCCAGTATTGCAAACCAAAAGGATTATCTATGGATCACAGGAAAGCAAAATGCAATAAAAGGAAGTATGTTTGCATTCAATAATTACCAGGAATACAAATGGCTTGAACTCTCCAATAAAGAAAAGAATATCTTGATTATATTTTCTCTTTTTTTAATTTTTTATTAGGTTTTCAAGGAAGAAACCAAACAATATGCTGTCTGTAAGATACTTGCTTTGCTCTTAATGACCCAGGTAGACTTAAACTAAAGAGATGAGAATCATATCCCATGCTAATGGAAATCAACCAATAGCTGGGGTAATTACAATTGTCAGACAAAACAGGTTATAATGGGCTTTCAAAAGCATATATCAGGTACTGGTGGCTGTGATTCTACCTATTAAGGAATCTGAGACCTGGAGGACTGTGGTTTGAAGAAAGCCTAGGCAGAAAAGTCTCTCAGATTCTATCTCCAATTAACCAGCAAAAGGTTGGACTAGAAGTGTGGCTCAAATATGAGAACACCAGTGATAAGAAAGGATAGCAAGCTAGACATGAAGCCCTGAGTGCAAGCCCTGGGAGGAAGACAGAAGGAGGGGGAAAGAAAGGAGGAGGGAGGGAGAGGAAGACAGAAGAAGAAAAGGAAGGAGGAGAGAGAAGGGAAGGAGGGAAGGAAGGGAAGGAGGGAAGGAAGGGAGGGAGGGAAGGAAGGAGGGGGAAAGGAAGGGAAGAGAGGGAAGGGAAGGAATAAGGAAAGGGAGAGAGGAAGGGAAGGGAGGGGAGGAAAGGGAAAGGGAAAGGGAAAGGGAAGGGGAAGGAGGGCAGCCTTTCCTGTATCTTCATAAGCTTCTCTTGCTTGCCAGATTTCACTCCAGTCCCATTAGGTATCTGCCCTACACAATGGATGGAAAAGGTCCTGTAGCACCAGTCAGTGCATTTCTAGGCACAAAATGTTCATAAGGAGAAAAAATATACAGAGTGCTTTTATTCCTAAAGTCTGCGTTTTTGCTGTAAGTTAACACCTCCTGCGTTTCGCCTTGGGGTGCTCCACGTAGCGACTCATGGAATTCTCTTGCGGGTGGGGGTGTGGGGGAAGGTTGGAAACCAAGCGCCTTTCTGGAAGGGCTGCTGGCATCCCTGCCCGTTTGGTGTCCAGTGAGGGCGCTGGGATCCTCGCTCATTCCCCTGTCAGCAGAGGGTCTGGGCTGCCATGGAGCGTGTTCAAGACAAGCCCGGATGGGTTTGCAGCCAAGTTCCCAGATCCCTCGGCTTCTGGTAAGTTCTTCAACCTCTGGAAGCCTCTGTGTCTTCCCCGTGGCCGTGTGACAGCAAGGCGGGCCCCGGGAATGAAGTGACCCCACCGTACCCAGCAAGTCCTCAACTCTTCCCTGTGCCCCCAGGTCCGGCAACGCAATGCTTTTGATCATGAACCCCAGCGGCTCCTCCTCGGGCACGGAGCCCACCCCCGTGAACGGCACCGCGGGGAACGTCCCCGGAAGCTTCAACAGCAAGATCCTCATCCCCAACGTGGCCATCCTCCTGTCGGCGCTGGTGGGGCTGGCGGGAAACGGCGTGGTGCTGTGGCTCCTGGGCTTCCGCATGCGCAGGAACTCCTTCTCCGTCTACATCCTCAACCTAGCCGCGGCCGACTTCCTCTTCCTCTGCTGCCACGCGATCGATTCCACGCTGGTCCTCGTCAAGTTCTCCCACCCCGCCGTCGTCTTCCTCCCCTGCTTCACCACCGTCATGATGGTCCCCTACATCGCCGGGCTGAGCATGCTCAGCGCCATCAGCACCCAGCGCTGTCTGTCCGTCCTGTGCCCCGTCTGGTACCGCTGCCGTCGCCCCAAACACACCTCCACCGTCATGTGCGCCCTGCTCTGGGTCCAGGCCCTGCTCTTCGGCATCCTGAACCGATACTACTGTGGCTTCTTGGATAAGAAGTATGAGAGCCCACAGTGCCTGGCTTCTAACTTCTGCGTGGCGGCCTGCCTGATGTTCTTATTCGTGATGCTCTCGGCGTCCAGCGGGGCCTTGCTGGGCAGAGTCCTGTGTGGCGCCGGAAAGATGAAGTTGACCCGGCTATACGTGACCATCCTGCTCACCGTGCTGGTCTTCCTCCTCTGCGGCATGCCCTTCGGCATCCACTGGTTCCTACTGATATGGATCCAGATTGACTTCAGCGCCATCTCCTACGGCCTGTACCTGACCTCCGTGGTCCTCTCCTCCGTCAACAGCTGCGCCAACCCCATCATCTACTTCTTCGTGGGCTCCTTCAGGCAGCAGCTGAAGAAGCAGACCCTCAAGCTGCTCCTCCAAAGGGCGCTGCAGGACACGCCCGAGGGCGAAGGAGGTGGAAGCAGCCTTCCCCAGGGCACCTTAGAGGTGTCGGTAAGCAAAGGGGAGCCATGAGGGAAGGCCTCCCCGCCGGCGGAGGCTCGGCTGCGGTGGCTTCTTCTGGGACCGCAGTGCTGTCACACTGGGAGGGTGGTTGGCTCTTCTCTCGGCCTCAAAAAAATAAACATAAGAAGGTTGGTTTGAACCTGGCCTTTCTAGTATTAGTCCTGAAGTAGAGCATCTCCAGCCTTCTCAGCATGACCAAGAAACTTCCTCCCCATCTTCCTTATTAAATGCTAGTTCTTTGCCATTTTCTTGCAATGGAAAGAATCTGTCAAAAACAACAACAACAACAAAAAAAAAAACCCACAACGCTTGTTTGTGATTGCTTCCTACTGGGTCGTACAGAAAAAGAAGACACCACATAGAGGCCATGAAATGCCCATGAAAGACATATTCAGGGGCCTAGAGGCATAGCACCAGCCAATGAGCAAAAGCATCAGGCACAGAATTTGAGTCCTGGTCTCAGACCTAAAAAAGAGATGGGAGAGAGAGAGACAGACAGACAGACAGACAGGAAGGAGAGAGGAGAGAAGGAAGGAAGGGTGGAAGGGAAAAGAAGGAGACTACATACTCAGGGGCTTAGAGGCATAGCCCCAGCCAATGAGCAAAAGCCTCAAGTATAGAATTTGAGTCCTGGTCTCAGATCTAAAAAAGAGAGAGGAGAGAGAGACAGACAGAGAAGAAAGGAGGGAGGAAAGAAGGAAGGGAAGGAAGGAGGGAAGCAGGGAGGGAGTGAGGGAGGGAGGGAAAGAGGAAGGGAGGAAGGGAGGGAGACTACATACTCAGCTAATAATGTTTTGTATTAATAAAATCAGAAGCTATTATATTCAATCATGTAACATCTCTGAGTCTATATTTTGACATGAAATCAATGTGCCATTCCCTCCCCCAAGGAAAATATTTTTCAAGGAGAATTTCTGCAGGTACATAGACCACAAGCATTGTACCACTACCTGCTCCCACTACCCTGTGACACAGCAGAGGAATCTCTTACTTCCAGCCCACTCACCTCAGCAACCAAAAATCTTCAGATACCTTGAGATGGTGAACTTGTGAGTGCTAGATTAGGAAGAGCACTTGACCTAGAGTAAGGTAACTTGACATTTGCCCCACATGGTCATATGTCCATCCAAGGTAACTCAAGTAAGCAATGAGGTTATGGAATTTCAACCATCTGATCTATGCCAGAAGAAATCTGCAGACAATGATCAGAATCATACTGCAGGGTTTCACTATACTATAGATTTGCCTGAACATAAGTACTGTACTGATTAAGGAACACTCATAAGTTTAACCAAAATAAGCATGTATTTTTGTCCCTATTTGGTAGCTATTTGGAGCCTGGGGAGACTGTTTTGATGATTTTTCTGTGTGTTTCTGTGTTAGGTATTTGCACAAATATTGTAAATGTGCCAGTGCTGGCCATAAAAAATGATATTTGGTTTCTTGACTCGATTTACAGTAGAATATAGAAGAAGGAACCTCCTTACTCCATCTATCATACTGGTACACTTGATTCTGAGTCTTTCCAGGATATAATACTGAGATGTTGAAAAAAGAAGGAAGGAGAAGATTAAAAACTATGTATATGCTGGTAAATAAAATTTAAACTGATGACTACAGTTTTACCAACCACACCAAAGTGTTAGAGTAAGCATGCAAAGACAATTAGAACTGCACAAAACAAAATGTGGTGTTGTTAATAAACAGCTTAATGTTCCTTAGGGGTCACTGTTGGAATATGAAAAGGCTTCATTCCTCGTGCCTCCACCATGCATTTGGCCATGACTGAAAGATAGCTCTTTTTAAAAGGTCATGCTGGGTACTAGAGGCTCATGCCTATAATCGTAGCTACTAAGGAAGCTGAGATCTGAAGATCATGGTTCAAAGCCAGCCTTGCCAGGAAAGTCTATGTGAGATTCTTAACTCCAATAAACTACTTGTGAAATAAAAGGCTCAAGTGGTAAAGCACTAGCCCTGGGAAGAAGAAGTTCAGGGACAGTGCCTAGGCCTTGAGTTCAAGCCCCAGGACCTGTGGCTCATGCTTGTAATCCTCATTACAAGAAGCTGAGACCTGGAGGTTTGTAACTCAAAGCTAGTCCAGGCAGAAAAATCTGTGAGACTCCATTTACAATTAACTACCCAGAAATTGGGATGGAGGCTTCTCTCAAGTGGTAGTGTACAAGACAATAAAGTTGAATGAGTACAAGACCCTGAGTTAAAGCCCCAGTACTGGCAAAGAAGGGAGGGAGGGAGGGAAGGAGGGAGGGAGGGAGGGAAGGAGGGAGGGAGGGAGGGAGGGAGGGAGGGAGGGAAGGAAAAAAAAGATGGTAAGACTAGAATGCTGCAAGCAATCAACATTGACCAATGAGATCAGTCATCTACCTTGGCCTTGAGGTGACAGGAATTGGTATAACTTTTGAAAATTAATTGGAGTCAAATCCAAAATAGTACCAAACCAGAGAAAGCTAGCCAGTTCAGCCTAGGACAAGCCAAAAGGCTTGTTCTCTTCCCAGAAATTTGTCCAAACCTGGATCAGGAACTGTGGCTGCAATCAACAGAGAAATAAAGGAGATACGGGGAGAAAGAAAAGCAATAGCAACACACGCTTCTCTAGTGCAATCTTTTTGTCTTCAAAAAGCCCAAGTTTAGCCAAGGGTCAATCACTCACACCTGCTATCAGGAAGATCACAATTCAAGGCCAGTCCAGGCAAAAAAGTTCACAAGACATCTCAACAGAAAAACCTGGTCATGGTGGTATGTGGTATGTGCCTGTCATCCTAGCTACGACTGGGAAGTGTGAACAGGAAGATCACATTCTAGGCTGGCTTAGGCAAAAAATGTAAGACCTTATAGCTTAAGCATACAGTGCTTGCCTAGCAAATGTGATGCCCTGAGTTCAATTCCAGTATTGGAGGGGGGGTAGCAAAACTCTAGTTGGGAGCATGGAGATAATTCATCTTCAAATTAAATAACATTTTATTACTTACCCACATAAAAATTCAACTTGGCTGATGGCTTATAAGTAATGGGATGTTAAACAAGAGTTTAATCTGAATGTCATGGCAGAAGGCTAGAGAAGTAGCTCACTAACAGAGTGCTTGCCCTGCACCACAAAACTAAAACAAACAAAAAAGCTAGTAGAGATACTACATCAACCATCCATGAAAGTGTAGATAACGAGAGATTTCAGGTAATAAAGTTTCTGGCAACTGGTTATCAGCTCAAAAGCCATACATCTTTAATCAGGAATCTAAACTAATCAAAGCATTGTGAGAAAGTTTGGCATTCCCACAGTATGCTACACGTGTGACTCAGAAATTCTACCATTAATCATATACTTAAGAGAAACAAAAATATAAGCCAGGCATGGAAGCATATGCCTGTAATTCCAGCTGCTCTAGAGGAGCAAGAAGGATCACAAGTTTGAGGATAGCCCGGGCAAAAGTTGGGGAGACGCCGTCTCAGAAACAAAAGCATTGGGAGTATGGCTCAATTGATAGAATGCATACCAGGCAGGCAGAAGGTCCTGCATTCAATCCAAAGCAACACAAAAAGGAAAAGCATATATTTGTGTATATACATATTTATTTATATGTGTGTTTGTATCACTATATGTGTGTGTTCACATAACATACTTACAACCACATTGCAATAGCCATAAAGTAGAAACAGCATAAATATACACCAGTTAACAAATGGTAAACAAAATGTGCATATCCATATAGTGTATTATCAACTGGCAATAAAAATACTGAAGTACTAATACAGGCTGCAACATTGAAGGCATTTTACTGAGTGACAGAATTCAGATATAATTTTTATAAGTGCATTAGTTGCTTCCATTTATGGCAAAATGCTCAGAATAGACAAATCAAGTCCCTGGGATGAGGTAAAAGAGGAAGTGATAAATAGGAGTGGGGGATGGTTGCCAAAGGTACAGCAGGGGGGGGTTTGGTGTGAGGATAATTTTCTAAAATTAGATTGTGTCCATGTTTGCACCACTGAGTAACACTAAAAACCACTGCAATGTATATTAATAGCCGCAAGAGGGCATCCACTGCAAAAAAGTGTGAAACAACCAAACTAAATAGGATCCAGTGTGTGTGTGTGTGCTTGCCCACGTGTGTGTGTGCACGCGCGTGTGTGTCAGACTGTGCCCTTGGCAGCCTTATTGCTGGTACAGTGGAATCATAGATCAAACACCCATGATTGCATGTGAGGGCGATCTGGCTGCGACATCTGTCATCCCATTGATCACCAGGGTTGATTCGGCTGATCTGGCTGGCTAGGTGGGTGTCCCCTTCCTCCCTCACCACTCCATGTGCGTCCCTCCTGAAGCTGCGTGCTCGGTCGAAGAGACGACCGATAGAGGAGGACCGGTCTTCGGTCAAGGGTATATGAGCAGCTGCACTCCCCTGCTAAAACCTCCAAACAAGCTCTCAAACACCCATGATTGCAAAAAAAAAAAAAAAAAAAAAATGAAAGCTATGCATGTCATACACACCTCTGTGCTCTCTCTCTCTCTCTCTCTCTCTCTCTCTCTCTCTCTCTCTCTCTTTCTCTCTCTCTCTCTCAATTGGAAGCCATTGATTTGTATTGGATGCTTTAGATGCATGATGAATTCCCATATGAAATTGTGGGACATGAAAAATGAAATTTCCTGGTGTCTCCCAATAATCAAAGTCTATGATTTAGTTAACTATTCATTGCAGATCAATATATCTTTTTTGGGGAAAAAAAGAGAGAACCTAATTTTAAATTCATCACAAGATGATGATTCATTACAAAGAGACTTTAATGTGACTGTTTCCAAAGTTTTGTGATAACATTTCTAAGTGTGGTATATGTTTGGTTGACTATATTTTATGAACTAGTCGTGATTCTTTTTAGTTATGTAAGTCATACATACCTTTTGGTTCATTTGGATAGATTAAGTTACTACTCTGACAATGAGCATTGAAATCTGTGGTTTACCAATGAAAATCCCTCCGTCCTCCAAGTTGGGCTGCCACAGCACAGGCCGCTTCTTTCCTTAGGCCTCTCCATCTCAGTACTGGCCTCACGTTCGCTACCGCTAGAGTCTCACACTGGAACTTAAGTGTTGTGGCTGTGAGGTAACTCTAGTCATTTCCATTTACCACATGGGCCATGACCCACAACACGATCAATCATATTATTCCACAAGAACAAAGAGCCACTGAAGGCTAATCCTGTTGTGTATCCAGAATGAGAAGCCAACTGCGTCTTGGAGAGACAGGAAATGTCCATGAGTTAGTACATAAAATGTGAAAGACATGAAATTGGGAAACATTGTATATGTGTACATAGTAATGTGTACATACAAGTATATGTGTATGTACATGAGCATATAAATAGAACTGCTGCTATTGGATTTCTTTTTTTTCCCCTGTTTGAACCACTGAAAATACAAGCTATTTGGAATGACCCTTTGTTTTTTATTTTACAAGTTTGCATTCTTGCTGTAGAACTCATATCAAAGATAATTTAAAATGTTGGCAATATAACCTCTGAAAAATAACCCACATAATCTTAATAAAAGTTGGAAATGTACTATTCATATTTATTTATAGTGTGCTTGTCCTCTCTGCAAGAATATATATTTAATTCCAATAGCTATTTATTGTGATTTAAAGGAGGGTATTTGTCTCCTATCTCAGTTCTGGCTCTATAATAAGACTCTTAGAAGAGATTACCACTAATATGCCTTCCAGCACTGGTCATTTGTGAATATACAACTCTGAAACCTGTGCATGTTTCTCTCTCTCCTTCCTCTCTCTCTCTCTTTCTCTCTCTCTCTCTCCCCCATTCACTCTCACTCTTTCTCTCCTTCCCTTCCTCCCTGCCTCTCCTTTCCTTTCTCCCATGCTACACCCAGAACCATTGGTATCTTGGAGTATAGGGTTTAAACCAACCTCCTTCCGTCTATTTTCAGGACCCAGAACAGCTCCCAATCTTAACTCTGATGTTTGTCAGGGTGATGATTTCCAGAGGCTTTAAATGCTTTCTCTGTTATGTGCATATATCACTAGAATTTACCAAAATCCTGAGAACCTACCAAAACCACAACAACTTTTATGCCAAATCAGAGGAATTGTTAACCAGAATAGTTATTAGAAACCAACATAGGAGGTTGCTTCCCACCAGTAACCAAAAACTCCATTGTAGGACTTTGTTTTTCTCAACACCACAAAGCCTGTTACTTAGGGTGGTTTCTGGAACATCGTAGGCACTCTGAACTTTTTCATTTGAATAACTGAGTCTAACCTTACACACTTTCTTTGATCACCTTTAAGAAGGACTCATACACCATCTGCTTCTATATGCCTACAAAACAGAGTGGATTATACTGAAATGCTTCCGTTCATTACGTCACTAAAAGACAGGTATGCCTGGAGGAGGTGCTGAATTCAATGCCTCCCCTCCCCCCAGCTGCTGTCAGCAACTAAGAGGCAGAAACGTGGAAAAGCCAAGAGCAAATGTAGACTCTGAGACAGGAAATACAAGCTTCCGAGGCCCTTGCCTTCCCGTATATAAATGTATTTTAATTTAAAGAACACTTGGATCCATTTTTTTTAAATCCTACCTTGCAGGTTAGACAAACACGGGATTTACTAAACTCAGTAATACATTATTGGCTAACAGCAGAGCATTTCTGCAATTTTATAGAGGCCACCAGGTGGCACACATAGCTTGATTTGTCCCTTCTCATCCCTGCTGCTGGAGACCTACAGAACTTGAGGCTGTTAACCAGACTTGAATAAATAATCTGACATGTTGAATTGTTGTTTTTTGCAGGGTAGGGGGCTTTTTACAAAATGGATATTATGAAGTAAGGGTAAATGACATCTAGTTAGATCTAGTTACATTCCTCCTTTACCACCTACATAGGAGACAGCTGGAGGAGACTTAGAAAATGTAGAAGAAAGCCAAATATAGCTAAATAATACTGCTTCGGGGAGGGGGGGTGTCAAACTTTGTTGACATGGGATAAGAGTCCAAAAGGTTACCTGTTGGTGTGGCCTTTCACTCTACACGTGTACAAAGTCTTCTTGTTAAAATTCTAGGGCTAAAAGGAAGTACAAGAGCACCTGAGTGTTTCTCCATCCCAGAAAAAAATAAATAAGTCATTGTTGATCATAGAGTTACAGATGCTGGATGAAAAAGCCAAGAACTTGTTTCACGGTATATTTAATGTTGATGAGAGGTGGTTTTTAAAAAAACAACCCATTCGAGGTCAGCCTCTGCAAAAATGTTTTTAGACTCCATCTCAAACAATGGGTGGGCTTACGCTGGTCATCCTCAGTGACATGAGGAAGCACAGATAGGAGGATTACAGATCAGGCCAGCACAGGCATAGGGGGAGACCCTTCCTTGAAAACAACCAAGATAACAAAGGGCTGGAAGTATAGTTCAAGCACTTGCCTAGCACACATGGGGCACTGAGTTCAATCACCAATACAGGGGAACACACTAGTTCACACACTTTTGGTGACAAAGCTAGTCTCTATTGGCATTATTGATTGTGATATCTGATATCTTTGATCAGATAGATGGATAGATAGATTCATAGAGATAGATATACATATAGATGTAGATTATAGATATATGGGGAGAAGAAGAAGGAGAGAAAGAACAGGGGTAGAAGAAAGGGAAAGAAATGGAGGATGATGGAAGGACAGGAGGGAAAGAGAATAAAGAAGTGAATCTTCTAATGGCCTGGTCTCCAGGCAGCCTCTGCTGCTCCTCTGTCTTCCTAGCAACTGAAGCTATGCTGCATTGTTTGAAGTATGCATTTTTTTTCAAAATCAAAGATAAAGAATAAACTCCAAAAACAAAAGGCCTTTTCCTCCCAGGGTTTAGATAAATCATTATTCAAGGACAAAAGATTTAAGGGTGAGCAATCCTTCAAAACCCATCTTCAGAACAATTAAGCATCATCAAGAGCACAACTCATTTCTGAAGGGCAGACTTAGAGAAGCTGAGAGCCAGGACAAAACAGGCCCTTGGAGCCATCTTATTCGAGTATTTCTCTTCTCAAATGAAAAAATGTGTAGTCCCTAAAGGAAGGAATGGAATCACAACTCTAATGCCTTCCAACACCAGGGAAGCCAAGCAAGCTGAGGGCAGGTAAGTCACAGGCTAGCTATGTTACAGGAAACGATTATCTTCCCCTTTAAGGAAAAAGATAGAGCAAACATGCTGATAAATGAAAAGTGTCACATGGCTTCAATACTGAGGATTAGAGGAAGAACTGTTACAAACTGGACAAGACCTTCCTCAAGAGACCAACTGCTACTCAACTCCATTTGGTCACTGTTATGTTGAGATATAAAAGCTCAGGGATTGCCAGATCTTATGGATTTTTACTTGAAATACATCTTTTTAATGATGGCAATTAATTGAGTTAAGAATAGAACCCCTCTGGAATCCATTTCAGCCTCTGGTTTCTGCTGTGGCCTGTGGTACTATGGATTGGGCTTTCTGGATGTTACTGTGGAGATGTTCCTAACCCCACAAACTTTGGAAGCTTCCTAATGCCCACCTGCTCAAGCTGGGTTCAAGCATCCACGAGCTTCCACAGTAAGGTCTCCCTCTGCATAGACAAGCCACTGGTTATTTCTGTACCTCAATGCATAGAATGTACTGAGTGTCAAGCATTGTCCTAGACAGCTAGAGCATATCAACTATACAAACAGATGCTTGTCATGTGGACTTTGTATTCTAGCATTTCGGAAAAGACACTTGAATAGAGAATATATTAACAAGGGTGAATTATTAAAATTATAGTTCATAAACTGATATACTAATATAGGATATTTAAATCTTATATGAAGTAGTGTGGGTGGGGAGGCTTGTCAGCCAGTAACTTCTTGTGAGACCTACAAAGCATTTCTCTTCTTTGTGCCTCAATTTCCTCCTCCAAAACCAAAGGACCTAGACTAGGATGAGGATTCCCCAACCCTTTCCCCTTGCATCTGGGGACATTTTCACTACTGAGATTCATCTTAGTCCCACTGAATTGGATTTGCTAGGAGTGGAAGCCTCAGCCATTTGGGGAGGGGGTGCTGGTCTTGGAGCTTGAAAGCATGACCTGGGCACTGTCCCTAAGCTGCTTCTGTTCAAGGCCAGTGCTCTACCCCTTGAGCCATAGCACCACTTCCAGCCTTTTCTGAGTAGTTTATTGGAGATAAAGTCTCATGTACTTTCCTGCTGGGGCTGGCTTTGAACTGTGATCCTCAGATCTCAGCCTCCTGAGGAGCCAGGATTACAAGCCTGAGCCACAGGCACCTGGCTATTTCTTTTACAGCTTCCCCCATATGATTCTGAGATATGGCCAGTTGGGAAGCACTGGATTAGGTGGCCTCTGACAACCCTTCCAAAGCAGGAGGGCTGGGGTCCTCCATGCTTCTGCTCTTTAGATATGCAGAGTGCATGTGCAGTTCTCATCAGCTACTCCACATCGAAATCACCCTCCAGCAGCTTGCCAGCATATTGGAATCAAATCTAAATTCTTCCCCTGGCCTCTGCCATGGAGCTCCTCCCCTTCCTCTTCTCTCACTCAAAATCCAGAAGATAAAGGTTGGCCAGGGAATTGCTTTCTTCTTCAGAGCTTCTGCTTCCTGCTGGTGGCTGAGATCATCTCCTTTGAGAGAGATCTCAGTCCTGAAGTGAACACTGTAGCTCTTCATCTCGATTCTCCATCAACCTGCCTTCTTTTCTTTCTCTTCATTGTACTTACCATTGTCTAAAATTATCCTGCTATTTGTCATCATAACCTGGCTCAATGTCAGTGTGTCCCCCTGGAACGGAAGTTCCATGATAATAGGGGATCTGATTGTTCTGCAACATATGTCAGGGATCTGTAGCAGTTGGGAGCTCAGAATATCTGTTCAATAAGTGTGTTTGGAATGGAGTTTCAAACAATGGAGTCCCTAGAATAGGAGGAATACAAAGATCCGATTCTAACTCCTCCAGAAAAAATCATTTACTTAAGAGGATCTGCAGCCAGGCATATTGGAATTTTTTTTTAATCTAAATTTGGCCTTCACCTTGAAATGACAGGCCGGTGTCTTTGACTCCCAGAGGCTTGGTCTGATATGTAATCAGTCCCTACGGGGAGATGACACCGCACACCCTCCAACTGTGTATACCCCAGCAATTGGCCTCAGCAAAGTTCTCCTCTGAGAAACCTTGCTAATGACTTTGGTTGTCTTTTTACCCTTCAGGCTTACAGCCAGGAAATCTGACGCCGGAGGTGAGCTCTTAGAAACACCAAAGTGCTTGTCTCTTGAATCAATTGCTCCACATATAAGCTCTACTTGTTATTTTCCCGTTTCCCTCACCATAACATCAGCCTCAAGTCCCAAATCTTCGTGATACAATACTTGAGCACTGTCACTCTACCCCTGCCAGGATTGTCTTCCCTCCTTTAGGGGTGGGGATAATACCTAGTTTTCACTGAGAGATACCTGCCCTCAAATGAGGTTCCCCAATCTCACTTACCCATTTGTTCTCACAATGGCACTAAAATTGTTGGCAACATGAATCTTAAGGGTCTACCATCAGAAAAACTATCCAGAGGCTGGGAATATGGCCTAGTGGCAAGAGTGCTTGCTTCGTATACATGAAGCCCTGGGTTCGATTCCTCAGCACCACATATATAGAAAAGGCCAGAAGTGGTTCTGTGGCTCAAGTTGGCAGAGTGCTAGCCTTGAACAAAAAGAAAAAAGAAGCCAGAGACAGTGCTCAGGGCCTGAGTCCAAGCCCCAGGACTGGCCAAATAACAAAGAAAAGAAAAATTATCCAGAAGATTTTCTCTCAGATTGAAGTGCTACAGCTTCCTCAAAATTCTTTATAGTGGTAAGGAGGAAAAGAGAAGAAGATAAAGTTGGGAGAAGGGAAGGTATGAACTAGCAAAAATAAGTGACCTACTTTGGTGCTTCAGATATATTGGTCTAGTTTTCCCCCTCTGAAATAGTCATTCTAAAATTCAGCCAAAGTTTATTGAGCATCAACTATACACCAGACATTGTCCTAGATACTTAAAATATATCAATGACACAGATAAAGATGCACATCTAGGTGGACCTTGTATTATAGTGGGCATAATCAGACTTTTTTTCTTTTTTGGTGATATGGAGCTTGAAATCAGGGTTTGTACTTGCTAGGCAGGTGCTCTATGGTTGAACCACGTCTCCATTCCAAGAGTCAGACATGTAAACAATGAATATGCTGAACACTGAAGACTCACACCTGTAATTCTAGCTACTCAGGAGAAAAGATAATAGTAGATTGAAATAGATGAAGAGAGCAAGAAGGGACATGCTCCAGTTTTTTATTGATGTTTTGGAGGTTGTTCTTGTTTGCTTGCTTGCTTGCTTTTTGGAAGTACTGGGGTTTGAACTCACACTTGCTAGGCAGGTGCTTTACTGCTTGAGCCACATCTCTAGCCCCAGGCTCCAGTACTAAATACAGTGGCTAGGAAAGGTAGGGCTGCTGAGAAAAAAAAAAAAAAAAAGGTAAAGCTGTAAGTTCTACATGACTGTCTCCCTTTCTTTTTGTCATCCAAAGTAATTAGAATCAAATTTAAGATTCATCCCAGTACCCCAAAGGCCCCTGTGGTCAATCTATGGTCCTTTGCTCTTTCGAGAGGAGGGAAGTATAGCGGCTAAAGGAATGAGTTTCAGTATCAAACTGGACTGAAACACTGGCGCTACCACCACTAGCTACATGACTTGAAGCATCATGGTTCAGTTCTCTTAGTATCAGCCCCTATGCTTCAAAATGAAAACAATGATTGTATCAAGCTCACAGAGCTCTTTTCAGGATTAAGTGAAATAATGCACAAAAATATCTTCACACACAGAGAGAACTCTATAAAAAATCAATTGTAATTATTGGGCCTTGTTCTTGTTTCTCAACATGTATTTACCTTTTCCTTGGTCCTTGGTTCTTATTTCTTATTGATATTTTAACATTTTTTATGGCTTCTGCTTCAATGGTAAGCTACCTCAAATCCTTTGTGGACTGGGGCAAGTTATAAATAAGTCAGTGCATAAATAAAACCTTAGACAGGAGAACATTTTCATGGAAGCCAAACATTTCATTACCAATAGAGTATATTGTAAGAAAAGCAAAAAGTAAGAAATATTGACTCTAATCCCTAACAGTCCATCAAAGAAACACTAGCAGGACATTCTCTCTTTCTCAAACCATTTTTTCTCTCCTTCCTCTTCTTTCCCAAACCCGTCTTCCTCTCTCTAACAAGGGAGGGTAAATGAGTCACACAAAATGAGTCAGAAAATGTCTTAAATCCTCCCAACTTCACAAGTGCTTCATTGTCATGGACCTCATAGAACTCTCTCCTTCTTCCCCATCAGAGAAGAGAAAGGAAAGAAATGAGGTCACTTTTCCTGTTGATGGGTGAAGGGAGATATGCTGCTTCAGGAGACAGTTGGACATAGGGTAGATTCTCAACTGCTACTGAGTGAGGTCTGTGACCACAGGAAAGCCCCTGCACCCCTCTGTGTCTCAGCTTCCTAAACAGTAATCCCAATTTCTGCCTTTGAAGACACTTCTGCAAGAAAAAAAAATGAGAGAATGCACAGAATCCACGTGGATAGCTTATCTTCAACACCCTGCACAAACATTAGACTTTCCTTCTTTAATTGCCCTACAAGGAACTATGAGAATCTGAGACTCTTTAGTAAGAGGGTTGTCAGGGCAGAAACAGGGTGAGAAGACCAACTGAGGTACATCTCTACTTGATAGAGACTCCTGAACGAAAAGCAAAGGAGCAAGATTATTTTTGAGCCCACATTACTTTCCATTTGAAAAGTGTTCCTTTTCCTTAGCACTTTGAGATGGTCATCACCATTCACAGTGATCTTTAAGACTGGGCATTGAACCCAGAACACACACAACCAGGAAAGTCCAGGAGGCAGCCCTGCATTTCCAGGTTGTCTTTAGGAAGGGACAGCACTGGACGGGTCACTGCAACACTATCAGAAACCTGCAAGGTCTCAGCCCATGAATGTCCTCAAATCTATGACTCTTGAGCTAGCTAGCTAGAGCAAGATTATGGGTTAGGCTGACAGTGTTAAGGACTGCCTAAACCCTCTTTCTCCTCTCACTTCCATTAGCTGCTCGGGCCTAGGTTGTTAAGGTATTCTAGCTCTGTATGCTTGGCTCTGGGAGTGACTACATCTCAATTTGAAAAACTTACCGCTTAAGTGACATTCAGTCATCAATTCTTCCCATTATAGAAATACCAAAATGTCTACCTCCCAAAAGTGACAGAATGATAAAATAAAGCAGTGCACTAGAAACCTAGGAAACAGCTTCTGGCACCTACTAGGAAGTTCATGTGTGGTCCTTCTATCACCACGCTGATGACATCTGGGAGACATTGACTTTGCACTCCACAGCTGTGTTGACTGCTTGGAGAGCAGGTCTCTAAGCACTGTGCACTCCCCTCACACATTCTTATGCAGCCAAGCCATATATGGTCTGGATATATGACACTTGACCCCTTCTTCCCCACCACCAGTACCCCAAAGGAATTCCTGAATGGGGGCTATCAAGAAAACCTAGCTTGGCTCTGTGTTACTCCCAGGATGAAAGGTAATTAAAAGATTGATTAAGCCCTGGGTCTAGGATCTCCAAATTAATACCCTTGACTCTGTAGTGATGGCTCTTCTAAGCAACCAGAAGAAAGAAGGCACCTTGACCCCGCAAAGGTGCTCACAATGCATCTAGAGAAAAATAACAAAGGAGCTCCACTACAGCAGAAAGAAAGCAACTGAGGGCTGAGAGTCCACAGAGGAGGAGGTAACTGAACTAGACCTTGAAAATTAGGCAGGACATGGAAAGGTGACATTCCAGAGTAAAAAGCACAACATGAAGAAAGGCCTAGAGAGGGATGGGAATATGGCCTAGTGGCAAGAGTGCTTGCCTCCTACACATGAGTCTCTTGGTTCCATTCCCCAGCACCACATATATGGAAAACGGCCAGAAGGGGCACTGTGGCTCAGGTGGCAGAGTGCTAGCCTTGAGCGGGACAGTGCTCAGGCCCTGAGTCCAAGGCCCAGGAATGGCAAAAAAAAAAAAACCAAAAAACAAAAACAAAAGAAAGTTCTAGAGAGAGGAAAGCACTAGTTCACTGAGACTAGGGGACTATAGAGGAGAGAAATGATGTGGCAGCTGACAGTGAAAGGCCAGTGAGCCTCTAGGGCAGGGAACACAAGATACAGATGTAACTACCCTGCATTAACTAGCAGGAGCAGGCTTGCAATTTTAAATAGGTTAAGGCCTCTTTGAGGTGACACATTGAGAAGTAAGCCATACACTTAACTGAGGGAAGAGTCTTCAGGTAGAGGGAATCATTGTGCAAAAGTCCCGAGGCCATAGAGTAGCTGCCATCTTGGTGACACATTTAAAAACAAAAATCAGTATGAATAGCACTTGGAAGGACTAGGAGGAGAACAGCAGAAAATAAGGTTAAAGGAAACCCAGCTCGTGAGGATCGTCGTGGGCACTTTTGGCTTTTCCCCCTGATGGAACGGAGAGCGATGGTAAGAGTGAAGGAAGGAGCACTGTCATATGATTTGGCATTGTAAAGGATCATTCTAACTGCTGTGTGGAGAACCAAAAGCAGAGGGTCAAGGGAGGGAGCCGGGAGACTAGTACAGCGACCAGAGAGGAAATCCTGCTGGGAGAGGGGTGGTGGCTGGAACCAGGGCGGCAGCCCTGTGGTGATTCTCTTCCTCCGTGTTCCCGTTTTAAAATGGTGCACAGGATCCTCGCTCTGTGTGCAGCTCAAAGCCTCAAAATTCCCCGAATGGTGATGGATAGTCAGATCTCTCCCGCCCAGCGAGGTTCCAGCCTGGCGACTAAGGGGCGCTTGGGCAGCTCCTAGCACGCCCGAACCCATGGCGCCCACAAGAAAACCGAACAGGTGTGCGCCCCGGTCGGGAGTGCTAGACCCAGTGGAGAGAAGGGTGTCGCTTGCCCTTGGCTCCTCAAAGATCGGGAAGACTCACGCCTCCACCCAGTCCTGGACCAGGTTCTAAGCACCCAGGACTTTGTGAGGATGCCGGGGATGCGGCTGCTCAGTGGATGGAGATGTCCGCAACGTGCGGGAAACGCCTCCGCACCCCCTCCGTGCACCGCCTCCCCCCACCCATCCGCCACCCTCTACTCCCCCCTCAGACCCCTTTGTCTGGCTGGCCTTTGCCCTCGTCTGTCTGCCCGTGCCAGGTTGGGTGTGCAAGGCCCCGCTGGGATCCCTCTGGCGGTCGCCGTAGCCGCGCAGCCCCGACCCCGGGGCTCCGGCGAGACGAAAATCATGAATGAAATGGATGTGGTGTTCCCCCGCCCCGGCCCTCCGGGTCCCGGCAACCTCGGCGTGGGGGCGGGGCCTACCGCGACTCCGCGCAGAGTTGTTGGGGTTCGGGGGACTCCTGAGAGGGGATCAGAGGTTATAGCGGGAAGGGATCTGTGGTCCTCCCCTACCCCCCCCCCAACTCCCAGGGCCCTGGGCCCTGACGGAGCTGCCCGCCCCCCAGCCTCCCCCCCACCCCCCAGCCTCCCCCCCCACCCCCCACCAACCCGGCGAGCCCTACGCAATTCCCCGGGAGCGGCGCAAGCCCGGCCCGGAGGCGGGGCGGAGCGGGGCTGGTGGAGCTAACTGGACCCGGCGGCTGCGCCGGCGACTCCGCAGCCCAAGCGCTTTCGGTGGGGCGGTCGGGCGAGGGAGCGCAAGACAGAGATCCGGACGGAAGGACCGACGGACGGACGCCCCCGCACACGCAGACGCACGGAGCTGGACTCGGCCCCCGTCTCACACACACGCGCGCACACTCACACACACGCACACGGGGACACACGCACACTCGCGCGCGCTCAGCCTCCCGCCAGCCTGCCAGCCCGCTCCCCGGCACCCGAAGCCCGCTCTGGCCGGTAAGTGCGGCGTCTCCGTGGGCGCCTTTGTGTGCGTAGCCCGCAGGCGGAGGGTGCGGGGGTTCCCCCGGGGGCTTGCTGCGAAACTGAGACCTCCTCCAGCCCTCAGGAACCAAGAACCAGAGCCCGCCCCCGCCACGCCCCCCCATGAGGCTCCCGACGCCCCCGGACTGGGGGAGGGGGGGTCCCCCATGCAGGGGAGTGGGCTTGGCGCTGGGTAGCGGGGAAGGAGCAGCCGGCACTCCCTACGAAGCTCTGCGCGATTTCGGGGAGGAATCGGATCGGGGTCCCTGTCCAGCCTCTGCGGCCGGCACCGGCGGGTGTGCGGCTCTGTGCTGCATCACCTCTCCAGAATCTGAGCCCCCCACTGGGAAGATGGAAATCCTAGCTAATCAGCGGGCCTTGCAACCGCAACTCCCAGCCTTCCCAACGCTTGCTTGTCTCCCCCGACCCTCAGGCCACTCCGAGCCCCACCCACTCCCAAAATAAAAGCCCAGTCGCTTCCCCTCCCCCCAGCATATTGCTTTTTTTTTTTTTCTTGGACGAGGCCCCAGCCACGCAAAACCAGGGATTGCCCAAATCAGATCCTTTATCAAGCATCACATAGCTTAAATGGGCAGAACTGAGAAACCTTGGAGACCCACTTAACCCCTTCATTTTACAGATGGGGAAACTGAGGCCCAGTGAGGCAGGTGGCTTGACCAAGGTCACCAGAGAGCTAGTGACAAAAACTTGCGTTAGAATTTCTGGTCCCTAGCTTTTGGACTCATTTTCCTCCCTCCCCAACTAGAACCCCAGGAAGACCCAGAACCCAAATATTCACCTGAGTAAGTGATGCTGAATCGTTGTCATTCATTTCAGCCCTGCCACTTGGAGCTGCAGGTGCCATTCAAGTCGTGTGTGTGTGTGTGTGTGTGTGTGTGTGTGTTACAGATAGACAAACAGAAATTGGCCTTTAATTTGCCTCGTTCCACCTCAAAGGAGAGGTCTATTTCACAAGCACTTAGGTTTGGGTTTCATTTTGGGAGGATGGAGCCACTCTTGACCAGAGATCACATTCCAGAGTGTTCGTCCTGGGCTTTCCAGGACTCACTGGACCTCTTTGGGACCAGGTGATGTAACGATCAGGGATTCATCCTTTCCCCAGACATGGCCCTGACTGCATACCTCCCAGTCCATCTGCCTCTCACAGGCCCCCTTCATCATTCCTTTATGGAGATCTCCAGTCCCCTTGGCTACTTAGTTCTCCTTGGTGTTTGTTAAATTCAGTCTCTTAGTTTGGCTGACAAAGCTGTGGAGGGAAGATTGAGTTACAGCTCCACTAGGCTCAGATGGTATTTTAACACAAGCTCCCTCAAGGGCAGCTGGGTGTCCTCAGAGCAGTGCTGGGTGCTGGGTGCAGAGATGGTACCCCGAGTGATGGGTTGAGGGAATATAATCAGAGTACAAGTCTGTCACATTAACAGAGACTGTGGTGGGGAGTTGGCAAGGACACCCTTCAGCCTTCTAGGGGCCTGATGCTCTGTTTCAAGAGCTTTCTTCTGGATGGTGTGACCAGAGTGGCAAGGTGGCATAGCTCCAGGGATCACCACTAGCAGGATAGTCCAGGTGCCACATAGAGGGCTCTGCCCTCTTGGAGGCGCCATCACAACACACTTCATAATGAATGGTGACCCCCAGGCTTCTGGCCTGAAAGGGGCTTCCATCCTGGCCCAGGCTCCCCTCACGGCTGTGTAATTCAGTAAATGCTCATTACCTCTGTGCATCTCAGTTCTTCCATCAGAAAACTAAAACTATAAAATAGAAAATTTTCAGGATATATTGCAGGTCATCCCATTTATTAAAGAGAGGGAAAAGAGAAGAACACTAATTTATATAAGTTCTATGAATCTGGATTCCTCTCTTTTTACCCTGTGAGGAAATAATACCTAACTTAAAGGATAATATAGGAAGGGTCACTAAATATGGTGACTGGAACATAGGAAAGCTCAGGAATAGGTAGCTATTAAAACCATTTAGACCCCTAGCTATATGGAAATACCCTCCCTCCACTTCTCCCTTCTTCAGATGCATAATTTTAGAGATTCACTATCCTCTTCCCTTACAACAATCCCTCCCTCTGTGACCTATTCCTGGATTTAGTGTTCAGACAGTAGAAGGGCAGTACTTTTGTTTATCTCTTATTGTTGTACCTTAACAGTAAATTATCAATTAATCATTATACAGGGTCAAAACTTTTCTTACATGCCGTCACTTACCCTTTCCCTCCATAATACACTCATGATATCAATAGGATTAGCAACCCTATTTTACAGGTAGGGAAGTCGACACTGAGAGCTTTTACTTATGTAGGGAGACAGACCTTAAAAGTGTCAAAGCTGGAGATCTAGGCCTCTGGCTGAAATGATGTGACTCCAGCATCTGAAGGGATTGTCTTTCTGCCTCTCTTACATATGTCTCTAAAAGAGAGGTCATACAGACATGGAAAGAGTTGAGGTGAAGGGGATATTTTCCTTTGGAAGATCGGGGTGCATTTTTTGAGAAGGTAGGTGACCCCTGAGCTAGGTCTGGATAATTTGTACCTTAGAAGAAGGTAAAGTGTTTCCAAGAAGTGGAAGTGGTGTGAGCAGAGTGCAGTCCAGTGTGGGGACTTCGAGGATGTGTATAGAAACTAAGAAGAGGTTCATTACAATGGGGCAAACAGAATAAAAATGGAGTCCTGGGAAGGCTGGGTAGAAAGGTGGAGGAGATTATTAAGGGCACTGATGCCACGCTAAGGAGTTGGTCTTTGCTTCCTGAATAGGGAAGACAAACATGAGGAAAATAATTCTAGCTGGATTAGCGGGGAAGAGCCTGAGCTGGAGGGTGGGGCGGGGTGGGGACTGGGTAAGAAACCTAACAGTGATCTGGGTAACAAACAATAAAGGTCTGGGGCCTGGGAGTGGTTGTAAGAATGGGTTAAATAAAAAGGGGGGGGGGAATTCTCAGTGTTACCAAATCCCTCAGCTGATTGGGTGTGGATGCTACTGGGAGGGAGGAAGTGATGGCAAAGCTATGAGATTGAATGGCTGAAGCTGCCATTCACAAAAAGAGCCCAGGAGGGGGAGAGAGAAGGCTTAGGAAGAGACCCCGGATCTGACAGCTCTAACAGGAACCCTGATTCCTGCTGTAAATCTGACTAGCACTCCATGTTGTCAAGAGTCAGTTCACTCATCCATTCATTCCCTAATTACATATGAATGTCATAAGTTCCAGGTCGTTGTAGGCTCTGGAAAAAGATGGACTTCCTGCCTAAGCTCTGCCAGGAGAGACAGGAAAGAAAATCTAAGCAAAGATAAAATATTTCAGGTGATTGTCAATGCTCTGGAGAAGAATAAGGATGGAAGGAAAAGATTTGCCTTAAAGAAAATTACCTTTTAGAATATGCTATCTAAACAAAGGACCTGAATGAAATGAAAAAACCTGAAAGTATTACTAAAAAGATACCACAATTGTAAAGGCCCTGGAGTAAGAATAGGTGGATATTTTCAAGGAACCTCTAATGTGGCTATAAGAGATAGTCAAAAGGAGAAAAAATACTGAAGGAAAGAGTAATGAGAGAGGAGAAGGGCAATCAATCCTTAGGGTGTGAGAAATTGCATCATGCAGTAAGTTTTGAGCTTGAGTTGATTCTCTTTGTTTTCTTAGTGCCTAGCAAGATAACCCTGACCCTACACCATTTCTCATGAAATTCTTGTTGAAAATGAATATTGGAAATAACTGTTTGTATACATGACTTCAAATACTATACTCATAAGAACCAGTGAAGATAATGTAGTATAGAAGGCTGTAGTATGATCACGATGGTAAAGCTTAAAGAACTTGAATGCCAAGCCAGGCACCAGTGGCTTATGACTATAATCCTAGCTATTTAAGAAGCTGAAATCTGAGGATTGGGTTCAAAGCCAGCTTGGGTAGAAAAGTATGTGAGATTCTTATCTCTAATCAACTACAAAAAACAAGAAGTGGGGGCTGGGAAAATGGCTTAGTGGTAGAGTGCTTGTCTTGCATGCATGAAGCCCTGGGTTCAGTTCCTCAGCACCGCATAAACAGAAAAAGCCAGAAGTGGTGCTGTGGCTCAAGTGGTAGAGGAGTGCTAGCCCTGAGCAAAAAGAAGCCAGGGACAGTGCTCAGGACCTGAGTCCAAACCCCAGGACTGGCAAAACAAAAACAAACAAACAAAAAAAAAACTTAGAAATAGGAATTTAACTCAGAGCACCAGCCTTGAGTTTGAGCAAAAAAACCTAAGTGAGATAGTGAAATAGTGAAGCCCTAAGTTCAAGCCCCAGTAGACACACACACACACACACACATACACACACACACTTAAAAGCCTGTATTGTCATTCAAGGATGAAAATTTGAGTCAAATCTGCATGTTTCATTCAGTATGACTTGATATTCTAAACATTGCTACTAACTAAGACTAAATAGTAAAACATATCTGAAGTGAGAGGGTAAAATAATTAAAATGGTCATCCACTGAGTCTTCTTTCATATGCTTCAGGCACAAAGGTAAATCCTTCTGGCTTTCATATTTTTCCTCGTTTAACTCTTGTGCTCTCAATCATTTTTCTCACAGACATTTTAAAGAAATTCATTTCTTGCACAAAGGCCCAAATTTTTAGGATCAAGCATCATCACCTCCAATAAACTGACAGATTCCCAAGACTGCAGAGAGGGCAGTGGGGAGAACAAAATTATTTAGAGGCACTTACTTAATGGTTTAATGGAATCTACAAGTCAAAATGGCAAAGTTCCAGAAGGTAGCTAGTCACATAGAGCAATTCGCTGCATTAATTAAATTGCACAAGGGATGTGTGGACATTGAGAATTACATAGTACCCTATACCATAGATGGAACCAGCTCACCAGAAAATATCCATGGAACAACGATCTTGCCCATGTGACTGACACAGTTGTGTGTTAGTTCCTGGGTTCGAGTCTCTCTCTGCAGGTGTGGTGATGATTTGGTGTAAGTGAGGCAGGCAAGTGTCCCTGCTGTGGAGACTGAATTTTCCCTACAGCAGAGGGGCCACGTGGACTTCATAATGGGCAAGTGGACGTGTGGTTTCAGAATCATAGATTCTCAGGGCCTCCTGGTCCAAATTCCATAAGCATCTCCAGGTCTGTCACCTCTAGAAGCTGCAAACTGTGGTCATCTTAAAGGAGAAAAAATAAAGAAAACAAAGCTTTTTGTTTTTGCACAATAGTATTGCTTTAGCTCTTCCTTACCACAAACTAGAAAATTATGGAAAATAAGATTTTTTTCCCGTTCTTCAACACAGTCTTCATCTTGCCTGTCTCATAAGATGTGAACGTAGCACGTTAGCCACCAACCTCAGCAAAACTCAAGAGGACTGAGGGAGGCTTTCCTTCCCGAGCTTGCAACAGCTGCAACAAAAGCTACCCTTGGTCCTGGGAACCCCTTGAAGCAAGCATGACTCAGGTTTGCATCACTGGCTTGAGCAGGGATCTTCTTGAACTGCTTGTAGCATGTGCAACTGTGTAATAGCGTGAGCATCCTCATCTTCATTCCTAGGCCAGCATGGGAGATCAAATGCTCACAGCCTTATCTCATAGGTAAAATACTCTTGGTGGTGAAGTAATTGGCTCATTATTTGAGAGACATTTCAAGTCTCAATGCATCTTATATGTTGCTGTTTTTGTTTTGTTTTTTTTAATATTTGAGATAATTTTTGAGACCAGCCAAGCTGGTCTGGAATTTGTAGTCTTTCTGTCTCCATTTCCCTGTGCTGGGATTATAGGCATATGCCACCACACCCAGCAACATGATTTTTTTGTTTTTGTTTCCTTTTTTTTTAAACTTTGGACTCTAACTAAGAACCTTGCACATACGAAGCAAGCCACAAATATGGAAGTATATCCCCAGCCCTCAGTATATCTTTTTGAAGAGTTGACGTCAATTGCATTCTTGCCCTATCTTATCTCTCTACCCCACTATACTCCACTCAACAGAGATTTATGGACATCAGTGATGGCAGTATTGTTACAAAGCGGATAGTGTATATTTAATTACCTGCCTGAGTAGTGCTCAGCCTAAAAATAAATGGTAATTGTGAAAATAAGACAATCATACTCTGCACTAGAGAACAAATGCGAAATTAACAGGACATACTGCATTATTGTTTTTCCAAGTAGCAGTGCTTTGCATAGTTGAAATCAGCCCACATATAGTTTGTTTGTTTTGTTTTTTGTTTTTTTTGGCCAGTCCTGGGCCTTGGACTCAGGGCCTGAGCACTGTCCCTGGCTTCTTCCCGCTCAAGGCTAGCACTCCGCCACTTGAGCCACAGCGCCGCTTCTGGCCATTTTCTGTATATGTGGTGCTGGGGAATCGAACCTAGGGCCTCGTGTATCCGAGGCAGGCACTCTTGCCACTAGGCTATATCCCCAGCCCCTCACATATAGTTTTATAGCCTGCATTTTCCACGTTTACCATAATATTTTGCATTCCTATGCGGCCATCTTCTTATCCTCAATGTTTTCCTCAGACCTCAGTCCTTTATTTATTGTTAAACATGGTCAGTGGTGACCATCTCTGCATGCACAGTGTTTCCTTCTCAGAGTTTCAAGGCATCTGATTTGGGTATTGTCAAATGGGTACAGCAGAACCAGGGATGAATAAAGAAAGAGAAAGGGAAAGACTCATGAGCAGAGGAAGTGGATTTCATGGGTGCAAACAATGTGGCTTCAAAGGAAAAGAACACACAAAGCTGGAGCCTGGAGAAAGTGGAAGGGGCGGCCTACGCCATGAGCAAGGGCACAAAGCACACTGCGAGTATGTGCTTAGTCCCCTGCTTTCAATCCTAGCAGTGGGATTGCTGGATCCTATGGGATTTCTATGTGTAACTTTTTGAGGAGCTGTGGGGTGCTTATTTTTACAAAAAGAATCTCTTTTTTTTTTATTTTTTTTTGCCCAGCACATAAAGGACCTCTAAGTGTAGTCTTAGAAGGGAAGGGTCCAGGAAGAAGCCATTAATTAAAAAATAATCATAATAAATTTTGTATGAGCTCTGCATGGCCTTGGAAGTCATAGAAAAGAAGGCATAGAATACAAATGAAACCAACCTCCATTTCTGAAGAATTATTGTGATCTAGAGGCACTGTGGGTGGAGAAGAAAGCTCTCAGGAGAGTTCCTCGTGGGTGGAATTCATTCATGCATGCAGGTATTTACTGCACGGGGCTTCATGGTGGACACAGAAGACTCAGCAATCAACTGGAAAGACCCTGGCCCTTGAGGAGCTTTGGTCTTGTGGGGAGGAGAAAGGAGAGAGCGCTGAGAAGCAACCTAACCTAGAAACAGTGCTCCCTCTCAATGCATGCTCTGGTAATAATAAATTCTACCTTGTACTTAAATCTTCATCACATTTCAGGGCAGAGGATTTCTATAATCCTCTGTTTACTGGAATCAAATCAGAGGCCTTTCATAAACTTGCAAGAATACACAGAGAATTTAGTCGACCGAGACAGCAAGCAGATATGGTGTTTGGGGTAGGGACAAAAGGACATGACAGAGCCGTTTGCCCATGGCAAGGGTCAGAGAAAGCTTCCTAAAGGAATAGTTCGGATGAGCATTTGAGTGTAAGTTTGCTGTGTTCTACTTTGCTCAGGAATTCAGAAAATGATTTCATGTAGCAATGGCAGGTAGGCTCTCCGGAAGACCACCCGACTATACTCCATCTCCAAGGGAGATGTCAGTGTTATCTTGGGTGCTGATTCAGGAGACAGGGAGGCCAGAGTGAGATGATTCCTTTTTCCTCCGACATCTGCCTCGGCCCCTCCCTTAGGGATGTACTTCTAGCTTTGTGGTATCTGTGGTACCTTAGAGGATCTTCCTGGGACTCACAACTAATGGGCTGAAGTTACACTTGGGATTGGCAGTGAAGGTCTTATGTGCAGCTTCTGTGGACATAATGCCTGGATCTTATGGGTTCCCATGACTACAGAAAAATTCTACATATAGGCAAAGCCACTTTCTCTCTGCTCTTTCAGTTTCTATAAGGCTCTCTGTGATCTGCAGCAGCGTGTTCCCATAGAGGCTCTACTGATCTTTAGAATCCTCTGCTAGGAAAGCACCCTGATCCAACCTACATGTATGTCAGCTCTTTCCATCGTTTTGACAACCAAAACTCCACATCATTTTAAGGTATACTTTTTGAGCAGTCATGTGTATAGATATTAAGTGGTCCATTCAGTGAGACTTGACAATCATACCAACTTGTATAACTATCACAAAGACAACAATGGGGAACATTCTTATCACGCCCCAAAGTACCCATTTCTATCACTGTGGAAGAGTTTTGCCCATTCTTGAACTCCATATAAATGGAATCATACCCCCATGTGGCCTTTAGTATCAGAAAGTAGCTTTTGATGTCCATCCATGCAGTTGCACTCACATAAGCTCAGAACAGAGGGGGGGAGGGTTTCTAAAGGTCAACAAAAATGACAACACCTGTTTCATTTCCCTTGTGGGGGGTGACCTCTCAGTTAAAATGAGTGTCTTATCCTAAGGCACAGAGCCCTCCGCCTCCAACCACACCAAGGTGCTCCCTTCTCCATGTCCACCATGCCCTTTCTCTTCTCCAGCACTTTGCTCATGCAGTATGCCTGGAATGCCCTGCCCCCATCCTGCTTGTCTGTCATGTCTCATTCTTGCAGCCTCCTAGATGCTCTTATGATGCCCCTACACACACACACACACACACACACACACACACACACACACACACTCTCCAATAAGACAGTGTCAGTTTGCACTTCTCACATATCTGCCTCTAGTTGCTGGACTGCGGACTAGTAGAAGCAGAAACTGAATCCCAGCTATGTACCTCCACAGGCTCCACACAGCCCTAATAGAGAAATGGATACACTGGGCATCAGTGATTCATAACTGTAATCCTAACTACTCAGGAGGCTGAGATCTGAGGATCAAGGTTTGACGCCAACAAGGGCAGAAAAGTTTCTGAGTCTTATCTCCAATTAAATACCAAAAAGCCAGAAGTGGAACTGTGTCTCAAGTGGTAGAGAGCCACCCTTGAGTAAAAAAGCTAAGCAACAGTTTCCCATGCCCTGGGTTAAAGTCCCAGTACCATCATAAAAAGAAAGGAAGGAAAGGAGAGGAGGGGAGGGAGGGAGGGAGAGATAAGATAAGATTATAGCAGGCATGGCTCAAATAGTAGAGTGCCAGCTGTAAGCAAGATTATAGCAGATTTCTGCCTCAGGATGATCTCAAAGATCAGTTGACTTTAAACAACCATGCACAATGATAGGAAACTAAAAAGATATGTAAAAACTATGCAATATGTATCCCAAGACTACTCCCTGGAGTTGATAAAAGAGGCAATCAAAAAATGTCCAATCGGGGCTGGGAATATGGCCTAGTGGCAAGAGTGCTTGCCTCGTATACATGAAGCCCTGAGTTCGATTCCTCAGCACCACATATACAGAAAATGGCCAGAAGTGGCGCTGTGGCTCAAGTGGCAGAGTGCTAGCCTTGAGCAAAAAAGAAGCCAGGGACAGTGCTCAGGCCCTGAGTTCACGGCCCAGGACTGGTAAAAAAAAAAAAAAAAAAAAAAAAAAATCCAATCTTGGCCTGCCAGTGAAACCTGTTGCCTGGAAGTTCCTGACAGTGACAGAGAGGCCTCCAGCCCTTCCCCTCCACTTGGAATCCCTCAGTACAAAGCAGTTGCAGCTCAGGGAGCCCAGAAAAGAAGAGGAGGTCAAAGTCAAGCAGGGAAGGCTGACTACAGGAGAGAAAGTTCATGGATTTTAGAAAAGGAGTCTGTGTTGGGCTGGGGAGTTACATAATAGGGAATAATCCATAGCAAGCCTTGAAGCATGATACCCTGTTGTGACCTTTGTATTGAGTACCTCTTCTGTCACCATTTTCCACTCATTTCTTCCTTCTCTCTTTCCTATCTCCCTCCAAATCTGAGTGTATAGGAAAGAGCTGGGTGCCCACTGCCCTGTCTTCCATGTTTCCTTCTCAGTACTAATATGGAGAATACCGGAGGCCCATCTCATGCCACATCTCAGCCTGAACAGCTCACACAAACCAACATTATAGACAGGAAAGTCACAGAGCAGCTTAGACTGGGCTGTGACCCATCACAAAAGCACATGGGGGAAATAGCAGAGGAGAGGTCAGCATATAGCATTCACTATGGAGATTTCCTGGGCTTTAGGAGAAGGAGCAGGAGTCCATGGCTCAGAGGAGCCTCCTTCTATCCAAGCCCAAGGACCAGGGAAGACAGTGGCTGAGAAGCAGAAGTGCGCAGAGCTAGGAATAGGCCAGGTTCTTTGTGGAAGAAGATTTGGGGAATCCAGTTCTTTTCCTCACCTTTCTCAAGGGTTCTGAGTTCTGACTCGGGGAATCTGGAAACAGCCCAGAGCTCTCCAGAGGGGAGCAGTGTATCTCTGCTAGGAGTCCCTTCTCCTCTAGCTCTTCTTCCCTGTTCTCATTAGCACCAGCAACCCCTGGGAGACCCTGAGGACATAGGAAGCAGACCTGTATCGCACTGCCTGCTACGAAGAGCAAAAGCATCTCCCTTTCTAGGAGGACTGGGAGGGAGAACAGCAATGAGGCTTTGAACTGGGTCAGCAGGAATAGTGAAGAGAATGTCTGCCTCGGGACTACCCAAAATTTCCTATTCACATCATTCACTTCCCCATCTTCACCACAACCCTGGAGAGCTCTCTTACAGGGAAGACAATGTAAGACTCAAAAGGGTTTAAATCATGGCCCAAGGCGACCCTGGGGGAGAAGATGGCAAAATGTAGTATTTCAAGTCTCTGTTTCTGAGTCTATCCCCCTACCTCCTTTTCTTTTGCAGAGCACAATGGTTAACTTAAGGTGCGCAACCTCAGAATTAGTCTACCGTATTTTGAGAGATTCAACCCATGCCTGTGCATCTCTGTTGAGCCCATGAACCCAGGACTCTAGCTGTTCCAAGCACAAAGAAGTAAGAGAAGCCAGCATCCTAGGCGTAGGCCCAGGCCCAGGCTTCATTCTGTCTCCTCCCTTAGCCACCAGAGCAGGACAAGAGTGACCACTATTTAACTCTCCTTTTAGATCCTAAACCCTCTTAGTGGCTTTTAGCTCCTACAAAATGGAATAATGTCTTTTTTTTTTTTTTTTTGCCAGTCCTGGGCTTGGACTCAGGGCCTGAGCACTGTCCCTGGCTTCTTTTTGCTCAAAGCTAGCACTCTGTCACTTGAGCCACAGTGCCACTTCTGGCCATTTTCTGTATATGTGGTGCTAGGGAATTGAACCCAGGGCTTCATGTATACAAGACAAGCACTCTTGTCACTAGGCCATATTCCCAGCTGGAATGATGTCTTCTTCATGGTCTTGTCATAGGATGGAAGGAAATAAGGTATTGAGAAACATGTGATACATACAGGCTTGCATTTGTTGAATTTGAATTCAGGTGGACCTTGACTCCTGGTATCATCTGATTGATTGATTGATTGATTGATTGATTGATTGATTTTGCCTAGCTTACACTCTTTTATGGTAAAAGTCCCAGATCCAACTGAGGTTTCCAGATCCAGACTCTTCCTAGCCTATCCCAGGCCTGCTTCTGAATCAGTGTGGCCTGCTTCTGAAGCAGTGTGTCTGAGTTCATCAAATCTCAGCGTGTCTTCTTGCCTGTGCTACCACAGCTGAGTCACGACTGATCACTGAATGGCTAATCAGAGGGCTGAGATGCTAGAGCCACAGTAGGTATGGCAGGAGCTATCAAGTCCCCAGCTGCAGGTAAGAACAGATGTAGCTCTGGGCCTGAGCATTCCATTTTATCCATGCACCTGATCCCTATGAGAAGGATCTGCATGAGCAAGGAAGTGGGCAGCAGACCCAGAATGGACTGTCACCGAAGCAAAGCTCAAGGCATCATGGGCAGTCCAGGCCAAGGAGAAGCTTCAGAGAAGTCATGGAGTATAACCAGAGGCAGGTCAATACCAAAAGGCAGACAGATACAAAATAATGTTCAGTCAGGATGTAAACAACACAGGTGAAGTCCAAATTCAAGTTCCAGGAGGATGGAAGAGCTACAAGAGCCAATAAAACCTCAATCCTAGAAGGCAGGGACTATATGCCAGGGCATAAGAGAGAAGGCCCGATGCTGTGTTTATACAAGCAATGCTGAGACTGAGTTAAAACTCTTATCGGCAGTACTGTTGGCTAACCATTTCCATAGTATGTTGTGTGGTCTGTTTTCTTCTGAGACGTTCAGGTTTACTTATCACAGAAATAATAGGAGTTAGGTATTGCAGCTGGTCCATTCTTCAGATGAGGAAACAGAAGTACAGAGAGACTGAGAAAAATTCCTGATATCAGAGACTGGTGGTATAACCTTATACATAGTTTGAAATCAACCATGGTGGAAGCATTTAGACCATGAAAATTTGTAGCAAATGCTACAAATTAGGGCTTTATGTGTGCACTCACTTTCAACACTATACATTTCATGCCAGAATTGCCTTAGATACCTTATCTGTAGGGAGAGAGGGGAATGAAGTGACACATAATATCAACATGCTTTTTTTCATTTTAAGGAGTTTTTATTAGCATACACTAGGGAATTGTACAAGGAGAGGTTTCATTGTGATATTTCATACATGTACCCCATCAACCTCATCCCCTATATCAGTCTTTTTATTCCTCCTTTCCCCCTTTTTTTCTTATTGAATGTGTTCTATTTTAACAACCAAAAAACTCTAACAGCCTAACAATGCACATAAGTTAAAAATTAATTATCATTTAGTGATAACAAAGATAGTTAATGGAAAAAATGAACATTTACAATATGTTAATCCTTATTCACATTGTTGACACTGCAATTAAACTTTTTTTTAACTTCACAAAACAATGATGAGAAATTGTGCTTTGTCAAGAGGCTTTACAAGAGAAAGTTTTTTCTTCCAAATAAAACAATCTTCAACTGGTCTCACTTCAGACTTTAAAATTTTTCCATTTAAAAAAATTAATGTGTTTTAATTGTACAGAACAATGGGTTTCATTATGACATTCTCACACTTGCTTATAATATACTTTGCATGAGGCTTTTCTCTTTTTTTGGTCAGTCCTGGGACTTGGACTCAGGGCCTGAGCACTGTCCCTGGCTTTTTTTTTTTTTTTTTTTTTTTTTGCTCAAGGCTAGCACTCTGCCACTTGACCCACAGTGCCACTTCTGGATGGTTTCTGTATATGTGGTGCTGGGGAATTGAACCCAGGGCTTCATGCATATGAGGCAAGCACTCTTGCCACTAGGCCATATCCCCAGCCCTTATAATATACTTTGATCAAACTCATTTCTACTGTATTTTGTCTACTTGCCATTCTTCATCTTCGCACATATGCTCCTTTCTACTTTAATGTCTTTTTTACTTACTAGATTTCACATCTAAAAAAATGAAATATTTGTCCTTCTGAGGCTTATTTCATTTAACCTCATAATCTCCAGTTCCATCCATCTTCCTACAGATAACATGGTATTTTTCTTCTTTGTGGCTAAATAATGTTTCCATTACTGTATGTATGCATACATACAAACATTCTTGATCCATTCATTTATCCAATTTCCTAACTTGGCTTTTGTGAATACTACCACAGTAAACAAGGGTCTGCAGGAATCTCTGCTGCAAGCTATCAAGTGTTTATTCAGGGATCTACCCAGAAGTGATGTAACAGAATCATATGGTAGTTGCATTTTCAGTTTTTTGAGGAACTTCCATAGTGATTTCATAGTGATGGCACTCATTTACACCCCCTCCAATGGCGTATAAGGATTCCCTTTTTACCTACATCCTCACCTGCATTTGTTCTTGTTTTTGCTCTCTTTTTTCTGAATAATTATTTATTTATTGTCAAAGTGATGTACAGAGGGGTACAGTTTCATACGGAAGGCAGTGGGTACATTTCTTGTTCAACTTGTTACCTCCTCCTTCATTCCCCCCTCCCCTCCCTCTTGTTTTTGTTTTCTTAATAGTAATCATTCACACTAGACTGAGATGGAATCTCATTGTAGTCTTGATTTTCATCTCTCTGATGACTCAAGATGTTGAACATCATTCCATGTATTTATTTGCTATGATCTGTCTTCAACAAGTAGCATTTTTAGGAGCTTACCAGGCCCCATTCTAAGCATTGTATATCTCATGTAAAAACTTTGTGTGAAATTCAAAATTCAGTTAATCTTCATAGCAAACCTTGGGGGTATATACACCATTACCCTCTTTCCCAGGGAAAGACTGAGGCCCATGCAAATCAGGAATTTGGGGCAGGATCAAGAAAACAGTGGGAGCTGTCCTGATTTATAGTCATACAGCCAAATGCAGTCAAAAATCCTACACATTTACTACTTTTATGATGCTTTTAATGAGCCATTTATAAAAGTCCAAACTCTAGCCCATTTTCATTTAATTTAAAAAATAGGGTGGTTGTTGTTTTTTTTTTTAACATATTCCTAGTGCCAGAACGAAATTAGGCAAGAGTCAGGTGCTGATGGCTCATGCCTATAATCCTAGCTAATCAGGAGGCTGAGATCTGAAGATCACAGTTCAAAGCCAGCCTTTGAAAAGGAGCAGGAAACTCTCTGAGACTTCTATCTCCAACTAAACACCAGAAAGTCAGAAGTGGAGCTGTGTCTCAAGCAGTAGAATATCAGCCTTGAACAAACGCACTCAGAGACAGCTCCCAGGATCTGAATTTAAGCCCCAAGATCAGCATTAAAAGAAAGAAAGAAAGAAATTAGGCATGAGAAATGGGAAGGCCCACTGTAAACTTAGTGGTTTATAAAAAGGAGCAAGCTTAGGGTTAAGACAAAGTGTGTCTGACCTTGAACAAATGACTCAGTCTCACCCAATCCTATCTGCACATGTGCAGTAAGAAGAAGGTGGCTGTTTACTGCATAGGCTTATAGTGAGAAGGGAAAGACATGCTGTGCTTGGCCGAGAATCCAGCACATACTAACCATAGTTACTCCACACCACAGTCTTGTATGCAAGGTAGAGCTGCACACATCAATAAATGGTCACCATTGAGGAGCGGTGGAAGCAGAAAAGGAAGCACCCAACTCTTACTGGACTGGAACTGGAAAGGGTTCTATTGAGGAGACAACATTTGAACAGGCCTTAAAGGGGATATGGAAGCTTTTTAGGCAGAGATAGAAATGGGGGGTGTCTCCAGTGGAAGGAAAAGTACATTCCAAGGTATTATAGACAGGAGGGAGAGTCTAGCTAAAAGGAAATACCAGAACCCCCACAGAAGGTGTGATCACACCTCCACATTTGTGATTGCCTGTTTTCGCTTTGCAAATTAAACTGTACACCTGGGGAAGGGCGGGTGCGGGGGGGGGGGGGAACGTGTGGGTAAAGAGAGAGAACAGAACAGAATGTTTGCAAAATCTTAAAGAACATCCATGTTCTTTAAGAACATCCTTTGAACCCTAAGGTTCTTCAGTTGTCATCTGGACTTCTTCTATATGCCACACAGTTTATAAGCACATATTCACAGTATCAAATACTTGCAACTAAACACAACCTCCATCAATAATTGGGTCTGGCTTAATCTGCCCACCACACTTGGTGTGTTCCACAGCCTGGAGCCTGGACTATAACCTGGCCTCCGTGATGCTGTGAGCACCCTCTGCTGGACCACTTTGATGGACCCCTACCACTCCACCATCCGGTCTCCTTTAACCTTGACAGTCCCAGAATTGAAGCTTGTCCTATAAAAAAAAAAAAAGAGGGGAGGGGGGAGGGAGTCCTTAGAGGTGGCTATTCATTTAACCCCTTTTATTTTCATGTAGGACAACTGAGATTCAGATTGGGATAGATGACTGACCCTAACTTACATGGTAATCTGTGACCATGGTAGCCCAGGGCTAGTGAATGCATTTGTTCTACTATTGATAGAACACAGATGCCACCATTACACATTCCCCTCCTGACCTTCCCAAGGCTGGTTCCTGGGATAAGGCTTCATGGAGAAACCTAAGGCCACATCCAGACAGGACTTCCATCGTTCTGCTCCTGGAGGGTACCCTGATGGAAATGAGCCTGAAAATCTCCATCTTCACTGTGGCCCCAGAGAATCACTTCACCCCCAAGCCTCACATTGAGAAGGTACCCTGTGCTTCTGTCTTTAGAGGAAGGCTTTTAGCAGTCGACAAATTGGAAGAGGAGAAGAAAGGCTAAGAATATGGGCAACAAGGAGCAGGTCTGTAGTAGTATCTCTGTGGCCCTGGGAAGATCTTTTGCTTCTCTGAATATCTACTTTTCACTGGGAAAATGCAGTCCCTTCCTGGGATGTTGTAAGGACTAAGCATGTTACGCATGTAAAACCTCCCGAATAGCACCTGGCACATGTGACAAGGCTTCGATAGAGCTTGATGTTCTTTCTGGTGTTAATACTGTTTGTCACTGCCATCCTGTTCCTCAGACAGGGCTGTGGAAACTGTTCCCAAACCAGTGGCCAGAGACCATTTATCTTCTTTCCTGACTTCTCCTTCCTTCCAACTACCTACTCCTATTCCTTTCCATCCTTACCAACCTTCCATCCGAAGAGAATGGATTTTTCAAACAAAGGAAGAGTAGCCCCCAAGAAAAGGCTGGTAGAGTCTGCAAAACCTGAGCTGTTGCACAGTAAGGTCCCTGACCTTCCAACCTAAAGAAATGTCTTACTGTGCCCCTTAAATAAAACAAGGCTGCACTCAGCACTCTCCATCTCTCCTGAGGTAGGGAATTCAATCTCAAACATTTCCTGGGTACTCTTCTCACCTGCTGCTATAACCATACCAAGGACACTTAAAGGAAGCTACACTGGAGAGCTGAGATATTCCACTTGCAGCCTGTCCAGAGTCTGCTGCCTCTGAGCCTTGGGTGGATGCACACACACACACACACACACACACACACACACACACACACACACACACGTCACAGAACTGACCAGTTCTTCCCCTTCCTTGACCCCACATGGCCACCATCCCAGCTAAGGCCTTTAGCTTCTACAGGACACAGAACCACTTGGGGAATACATCCTTGGGTCCTGACACCATGCCTCCCTGGAGGTAGCTAGGGTCTGTCTGCTCTACCTCTCTGGAAACAAGGGGAGGGAGAAGGAAAATGAGAAGGGACACGTTACAAAGGAGCATCTCAGCCAGGTGTCCCATCCTGTGGTATATTACCTTTCCACATTTGCCTTGTAAGCCTGAGGTTCTTTCCATTCCTGCATGTGCCCTGCTTTCTCGCAAATCCAGGTCTGTCACCTGCCCTCCCTCTACCTGAACAGCCGCCCCCATCCCACACTCCTCCTTGTAATCCCATGACTCCTCTGCCTGGTGCTGAGCCTCCTCAGTGCTCCCAGGATGCCCTGCACATGTCCCATTAGACACACCCAATGTTGCCTTGCCTTTTCTTTGCCTGCATCTTCCGTGAGGTGCTTTTGTTTCCTTGTGTTCCTAGAGCACACAGTAGGTGGTTTTGTAAACACAAGTTGAACAAATGAATGGGCTACTTCCTGAATCAGATTCTCCTGAAAGATGGAAAGCTGTGTTGTATGAGTCCTTTAGAGCACTGGGCCTGTCTAGTACCCTTCTGTCTTCCCTTCCTTGAGTCTCTGCTATGTTCATTTCCCCTAACTCCGCCCCCCCCCCCAACAGAGAAGAGGTAGAATCAAAGTCATTCGCCTAGGCACATCCCAACCAGAGAACACTCAGACCCTGTGTTTGGGATCTGGAACACTCCAAGTTTGTAGTCTTCTCAGACATGGGCACAGATGGCTGGACAGTGGACAGCTGGGCCAGGAGGGTAGGCAGCTTGGCAGGATGGAAATAGCAGTGAACTAGGCATTGGGAGTCCTGGGCGCAGAGCCTGCCTGTTCCCCGATTTTTCTGCACATATCAGTCTGGGTGCTTTGGCTGCCAGCAACAGAAACTGACTGGGTAACCTTGGCAGCAAAAATGTTTATTAGAGGCCTTGGAGGTATGACAAAAAAAGATGAGTGTTCAAGTTCTATTTTGTTGGGGTTTTTGTGGGGCGGGGGGTGGGGGGTCCTGTGTTAAGGAGCAGTCAGGCACTAGGTATAAAGTAAGAAGTAACTCCCAATAAGAAATCAGGATTCTGTGAACTACCTATAAACAATTGCTCGCACACTGTGACTCAAGGGAAGTTATATTTTTTCTATGCCTCAGTTTCTCCATCTGGATATTCTGAAAATGTCCTCTCTCCTACATTCACATTTACAGTTTGCTTTTTGCTGAGAAAATTTCCTGACCTGGCCCCAGATGGCACCTCTCCTGACCTGGACACCTTGGGAATGAAGTTTGAGGGAGCTAGGTGAGTGAGCATGCGTGGGTCTCTGCAGCCCACCCATGGTGGCAGGGCATGCCTTCTCCACCTGCAACATGTGACTCATTTGCATGAGGCAGTCAGCCTGATCATTTCTTCGCCAAGAAACTGGCATATGTTCTGCCCCTGAATGGTGAATATATGGGGGAGAAAATCTGGACAGCACTATGAGCCTCTTTCTGGCCAAGGTCTATCCATCTTCAGTAGGTTGGAAAGCTTCTAGTGGGAATCTTCCCTCCCAGAGACTGCACAACCAATGACTCTGAGGCCCAAGCCACTGACCTACATTTGACCCTCAATGTAACTTCTGACAGGCTCAGGCCCTGTGCTGAGCGCCAGGGATGCAGTAGTGATGAAGGGTAGATGCTCCCAAGTCACTGAAAGTTCAGTGGAGGGGCAGGAGGAGGAAGGAATGCTTTACAGGTGTATAAACAGCTATTACAGCAGCAGAGCAAAGTAAGTGTGTGGGGGAGCTGAGATAAGAATGTTTGGTCCATCTCTGGTGATTAAGAAGTGCTCTAGCGGGGCTGGGGATATAGCCTAGCGGCAAGAGTGCCTGCCTCAGATACACGAGGCCCTAGGTTCGATTCCCCAGCACCACATATACAGAAAACGGCCAGAAGCGGTGCTGTGGCTCAAGTGGCAGAGTGCTAGCCTTGAGCGGGAAGAAGCCAGGGACAGTGCTCAGGCCCTGAGTCCAAGGCCCAGGACTGGCAAAAAAAAAAAAAAAAAAAAAAAAAAAAGAAGTGCTCTAGGGAAGAGGTAATATCTAAGAAGAACTGTGGAAAAGGAATAAGATTTGGCAAAATTTGGAAAGACTATATTTTGCAAGCTGAGGAACTGCATGAACCAGAGGAATGGAAGTGAAAGTGATTCAGCAACAGAGCCTTCTATTGCGATTAGAGCTTTAGATGAGTTAGAAGCACTCTGTGGTGACAAGAAAGGGTGCTTTTAGAGAACTTTAAGGACTCAGAGAGGACAAGATAAAGGTCATACCTTCCTAAGTTAGCCTAGCTTTACACCCAGGAACCTTAGCTTCAGTGTTCCACCTCCTCTCCATTCTTCACCCACTGTGGACACAGACTGATATTTCTCTACTCATACCCTCTGCACCCAACCTGTCACTTTTCTCTGCATAAGTCCTGGTAAAAGCTAGTGTTCCCTCTAAGATGCCTCCTAACAACACCGAAACCTATCCTACCCCCTAGGGAGAGGAGAAGTAGGCCCAGTCCTTCCCAAATAGGCCTTTGCCTGACACATCACAGCAGCTACTGAGTCTCCCCCACCAGCCCTGAGTTCCTGGAAGCTGGGAGGGGTGGTCCAGGCTGGATCTCCAGCTCCCAGCACTGGTGAGTAACTATCATACCAGATGCAAATGAACAACTGAAGGTAAAGACATAAGCTGCAAGGAACTTAGAGTCTGACCAGCATGTTTGTAAAAAAAGATTCCGGCCCAAGGCAAAGAAAGGATTGCCTAGAATCACAAGTTTGTAGAAGCCTGATGTGAAAGTGGAGTTTCAGTCACAGCAACAGCATTTCCAGTAGCCAAAAGGCAGAACCAACCCAAAGGGCTACCCACTAATAAATGGACAAATACAATGTAACCCATCCCTACAGTGGCACACTACTCAGCCATAAAAACCAATGAAGTACTGGCACATGCTACCAACTTGGATGAGCCCAGAAAATCTTAGCCTAAGTGAAAGAAACCAAACATAAAGGGTACATATTAGGTACATGTATGGTTCTTAGATGTCATATCCATAATTGAAAAGCCCATTGAAAACGGAATCAAATTATTGTTTGTCAGGCTGTGGAGAGATGATAGGGAGGAATGACTTCTTTTTTTTTTTTTTTTTTTTTTTTTTTTGGCCAGTCCTGGGCCTTGGACTCAGGGCCTAAGCACTGTCCCTGGCTTCTTCCCGCTCAAGGCTAGCACTCTGCCACTTGAGCCACAGCGCCGCTTCTGGCCGTTTTCTGTATATGTGGTGCTGGGGAATCGAACGTAGGGCCTCGTGTATCCGAGGCAGGCACTCTTGCCACTAGGCTATATCCCCAGCCCCGAGGAATGACTTCTTAATGGATAAATGGAGTTTCTTTGGAGGGTGATAAAAATATTCTGGGACTAGATAATGGTGGGGGTTGTACATCATAGATATATTAAATGCTGTTGAATTATATACATTAAAAGGGTGGGTTTGTGCTGTAAAGATTGTATCACAATTAAAATAGAAATTGTTGGGACCAAATCAGTAGTTGGGCCACCTGCTGAGTCTAATGTTTATTCCTCTAATATGTGCCACCAGTCCTTCCTGTTGTAAACCTCCCCAGCCCAGGCTAGTTGGAACCTGTGCCACATCTTGGCATAGCCATGGCACATGGTCAAGTAGAAGACCATCCCACAAAAGAGGGAAGATTATACATTATATTTGTGGGACAGCTCTGGTTTTTGCTCTGAAAATGTTGGTTGAATCAATCCCATCATCTCTGGGGCTTTCTGATTCTAAGAGTAGCAGCAGGGAGCCAGCAAGTCTCTGCCTGTTGACAAAGGCCAGTGTTCAGCCTCTGTTGCTTGGATTGTAGAGATGGGGAGGAGACAGAATGAGCCTACAGAAATCCATTCCAAGCAGCTATTTCTGCTCCTGGCAGGCAGGGAGGAGGGCAAGGCCCAGAGCCTGACCTTCTTCATCCAACTTCAATTTACCATCACCTTGGGAATCTAGTTGAGTCGTCTCCTGAACAGCTTACACATAAGGGTTTGGTCTGGGGTGCCTGTAGTTGTTCAACCACAGGGCAGTGCAGTGGCTCTTGCTCCATTTTCTTCTGTAGTTGGGGAGTGCTACTCTTCCTGCTATTCTGATTATGAAATTAGTCATTTTCTAGGAAGCTTATTTATAGAGTCCGCTGCACGAATGCAGTGCTGAGCTATTCTGAACTTGACTGGAGGCCTGGGAGGCTTAAGGTGTGAAAGCAGGTGTGAGTCACACATAGGTTCCCTTCCAGAGGGATCTGAATTCTTTGGTTACCTTTCTACTCCCTAGCATGGCCACCTTCATAGAATGCCCACCACCTGGGATGATCCTTAGGGTCCAGAAAGCAAGTTCAGGACTGAGAAGCTGGATGGAAGAGTTCTAGAACTTAAGTCCTGTGGCTACCACCTTAGAATATAAACTAGCACAAGTCAGTTTCCCATTCTCTACTTCCATCTCCTCCTTGGTGACATGAGAGGACTTCCAAACCCATGATTCTCTGACTGTTCTGGACAGCAGCTACGGAGGTGGGTTCCAAACTTAACAAAGAACTACCAGCAAGTAGCTCAGATGACAGTTATGTTTGAGGTTCCTGATGTGTTTTTCCTCCCTCAAGAATATCAGGGCAGGGCCGGAAATGTGGCTTGGTGGTAGAGTGCTTGCCTAGCATTCATGAAGCCCTGGGTTCGATTCCTCAGTACCACATAAACAGAACAATCCAGAAGTGGTGCTGTGACCCAAGTGGCAGAGTGCTAGCCTTGAGCAGGAGCTCAGGGACAGTGCCCAGGCCTTGAGTTCAAGCCCCAGGACTGGCAAAAAAAAAAAAAAAGAAGAAGAGAGCAGCATCCATTTCTTCCCCAAATGTTTATTTGTTGAACCTTACTCTGAGCCAGGACCTGTGCTAGGCTCTGAAGATACAGTGATAAATAAAACCAGAATGGTGGTCCCTGTCCTTGTTCCTTGGTAGCCTGCTGCCTAATGGCTTGATGTCAATCAAGTAATATGAAAGTATAAAATAAAATGGAATTTCCAACTGTGTCAAGTGTTCTGAGGAGAAACTACTGGGAAATAGAGTTGGAGGACCTATCTAGACAACATAGATGAAGCATGTGTGAAGGCAGAAACCTGTCTGGCATGGCTGAGTGGGGTGAAAGGGGTGAGGGATGTAAGAAAAGAAAAGAACAGAAAGATGGACTCAGCAGACCAACAGGTTTTATTTGGGAAGAAAACCTGGGAAGGGCAGCCAAGTCTCCTTCAGCTGGACTGAGGAAAAATTGGAGCTCCTCCCTTTCCTGTAGGTTTCCTTTTTATCAGGCAAAATGGTGAAAGCAGGCAGGGCAGAGGTCAAGGAGAGTTTGTTTCACATGGAGTGGGGAGCAGGATGGGAACAGAGGAAGGGGCTGTTTGTGCAAAGATGGAGTTGAGGTGGGAGAGCAATCTTATCTTGAGTCACAGGATAGGGGTTTTTAATAGCATCTGTGTTCAGCAGGTATGGTCACCCAGTATGGAGCTGGGTCATAGGTTATCTCTTTTAAAGCTTCAGGGTGTGTTAGAAGAAAGGAGAAGAGGAGGAGAGATGATTCAGCAAGGTGGGCAGCAAGGGCAGTTCTCCAATTTTTCAAGATGTGACTGTCAAGGGGGAGATGGGATAAAGTTGGAGATAAAGATAACATAAAGTTGGAGAAATAATGAGGCTAGATCATACAAAATCATATAGCCTAGATCGCACAAAGTCATCTAGTCCTCTAGTGAACTATAGGAAAGGATGTTCATCTTTAAGTGCAACAGGATGTCATGAAAATATTTCTTCAAGGAACATTATCTGATAAATTTGAATTCTAAGGAATTGGTTCTAGTTTAAATGTGCTTCATCCAATGTTCAGATTGTAAACTATACAGCCTACATCAGCCATCTGCACTGGAGACTGTTTTAAGGGCCAATATGACCCGACCTGTTCTCCTTTAGTTATTTAAATCTGTCATTAGGCAGATTTAAACAGGCCCCAAGAGTAGTGAGAGGGGCTAGATTGTAGGACAAGGGGGCAGAGAGCCATCTTACCTCCTGGTCTTGTGGCAAGTATTGTGCTAGTACATTTGTGATTAAGGATTTCGAGGTTCCAATTTCAGAAAGCATACCCCACTGGCTTTGCTAAAATGGCAGGGGGAGGGGGGATAAGCAGAGAATTCTGGGGCATCTCATGGTTTTGATGGACATGCTGCCTACTTGCAGCTCCACAGGGGATGGAGTAGGCTTCTCTGTGGCCCTGGCAGCAGGGGTTTGCAGCCTGTCTCTTGACCATGATTCAGCATTTAACAGCCCCATCCCAGGCCTCCAGGGTGTATTGTAAACATGCAAAGCCGGAATCCAGCCTGGACCCAACCAGCGGGGCTTTTGTGTTCAGTCAGGACTGCCAAGGGCAGATGCAAGGGGCAGCCAAGGGCATTAGAGCACATATCTGCCCTCAGGTTATTGCCAGAGCTGGCGACCTGACCCTGCAAGCTGCATGGTTGCCCTCAAGGTATGTCAACTTGTAAAGATACTTCCTGAAGTCTAGCTGATTTCCAGCAGCCTTTTTTCAGTTTACTAGGGGTCTAGATTCTGGAACCATTCTGTAAGGGTACCCTGATGGACTAGATTGAGTTTCCTATCTTGGGCACCGGTGACCTATAGTCCTAGCTATTCAGGAGGCTGAGATCTGAAGATCCCAGTTTGAAGCCAGCTCCTGACAGGCTCTTTTACTTCCAATTAACCAGCAAAAAGCTGGATGTGCAAGTGTGGCTCAAGTGGTAGAGTGCTATTCTTGAGCCAAAAGGCCAAGGGAGAGCATGAGGCCTTGAGTTAAAGCCCTGGTACTGGCACTGGCTGACTGGATCTGACTAGGGAACATTTAGAAGATGCAAAATACATTTATTACTCCTACTTCTAGCTGTTTCTGAAAGTGAGTTCTTCATGTCACTTTCCACTGCCAGAAGCCCAGGGCTCTTGGACATCTTAGGGAGGTAGACACAAGACTGTGTGTTATCCAGACTCCTCTTCTTGGCTACCCATGCTTCAAAACTATAGAAGGTAGAACAGCACAGTGGTAAGAGAAGGAGCCTGGAGTCAGCTCCAGCCTAATGAGTCGTGTGACCTTGGGCAAGTTATTTAACTTCTCTGTGCCTGTTTAATAATTCCTGTTTCCTGGGGGTCATGGTAAGGACATAGTTTGGTAAAGTTTGTAAAGAGTTTTGCACACAGTAATCCCTCCTTCCATGGTAGGAAGGATGGTGATGGTGATAATTCTACATGGAAGACACTTGCTTCTACCACTGCAGCCTGCCCTGGGAAGGTTGGTCTTTTCCTTAGCCACCCCGCCCCCCGCCCCCATGACATGGGGTTATTCTAAGGAACAGACAATACAAAATTGGGCTTTTGTTTTTCCTCAGAGTCTGATCCCAGCTCAACAGCATCATCTCGTGTTTTTCCTCCTGCTACAGGAGTGAGAGAGAGAACCACGCAACTGATGACTCCAAGGAAGGGGCCCTGGAAATGGGCTGCAGCAAGAGGCTGCCGGGTGAGTCTCCCTGGCTCCCAGAGACCCCAGAGCTCTGACTGGAGAGGGCGTGCCAGCTGACACAGTACTGGAGTGAAGCCTGGTTAGCTTTCACTCTCCCAAGGTCTTCATGTCTATGAGGATTTTCCTTTCTAACCCCTGGTGTCTTCTATCCTATTGTCATTTGGAGCTGCTCTAGCAGCATGTCCTGGGAGGAAGAGGGAGCATCCCATGGTGTTCTGGGAAGTGGAGTGGAGAGGGGAAGGGCCAGGTTGTTCAGAGCTGAGAGGAACATACTGCTGACTAGTGATTTGTTGGGCAGACTTCAAAAGGGTGGAAGGGAACTATAAACCAGCAGCCTGTAGTCTAAATGAAGAATGGGAAGGTATGGGATGGTATGTGAAAATGACTGCCAGCCATGAACTTGCTGATGTTATCCAAGGGATCACACCTGGAGCGGCTTGGCTGGCTGGACCCCTGACCATGGCCAGGACATGCCCACCCACGGGGTGGCACTGTGGCCCTCCATTTAGAGCCCACATATACAAGTTGTGATAAACAGCCTTAGAAGGAATGAAGGAAAGGGGGCAGGGAGATGTTTAGTGAATGGACTTTATTCTCTCTTTATCAATGTTTTAATCATTGTGTCTTTCACTGGCAAGTGTCCACTGTACAATGTTAGAACATAAAGTGAAAAGGAAAGAGAAGGAAAAATCACCATAATCCTGTAACACAGCATACATTTTCATGTCACCTCCCAAATGTTTAAAAATATATAATCTTTTGAAGTCCCAAATCTGTAGCTTGTCAGAAACTTCATGATAGACTCTCTGTGTGAATAAAAATGTCCATCTTAAGTAGATAAACATTGAAAACAACTCTATAAGGCTCTGAAGCCATGTCTCTTCAAAATAAGCAGTCATTTTCTTCACCCAGCACTGATACCTCTTCTCTCTATGAAGCTACTCGGGCATCCTGAGTGAGTCCATTGGTGCTGTTCGGGTGCCATTGATTGCTGCGGATAGCCCATTGATCAGGTTGAGGATGGCTAGATCTCCCAGGAGGAGCCATTGTGGAGACCAACACAGCTAGCTCAAAGAAAAGAATTCTCTGAATGAATGTGAGAGCTGCCTAAATATCCGCAAGGCTGTCATGGGGGGGGGGGGGCGGGGGGGGGGGCAGCAGATCCATTGTGTATCTTAGAAGGATGATGTCAACCCAGAACACAGAAATGAAAGAGCAGCCTGTGGGCCCACGGGAAACAGAACTTACTTTCTGACTCTGCAAGTAGGCTAGTCATAGAACTAATGATTCCACGGGATGAAAATGAGTGTTCCATCACTGGAGGCATTCAAGTATTAGGAAAAGAGGCATCGGAAAGGAAATTTCCACAGTGGGCGGGAGGTCTAGATGACATCAAAGTCCCTTTCAACTATTAAACAGTTCTGTGATTCAGAGATGAGTCATAGAATTTGGAGATGATTCTACCATCAGAGATGGCCCCACTAGCTAGAAAAAAGATGCACAGAAAGTAGGACACAATGTATAGGAGAGTCCAGAGAGGAGCGTGGAGTGGAGGAAAGAGCATGGTAGAGGGGAGGGGAGTAGTATTTGAGTGTGGCTGTTCTGTTTACAGGCTATGTGCTCAACCTTGAAAGATCTTCAGTCCTTCTGCACTTGCAAATAACAACAACATGAATATTCATCCTCGCAAAAGTCCTTGCCGAATAAATAAGTCACTCATTCAGTCAACAAATACTTTCATGTGTATGTGCCAGTACTAGGGCTTGAACTCAAGGTCTCTCACTCTTCCTTGGCTCTTTTGCTCAGAGCTGTGGCTCTACCACTTGCAGTACACCTGCATTTCCTACTAATTACTTGGAAATAAAGAGTCTCACAGATTTTTCTGCCCAGAATGGTTTTCAACCACAATCCTCAGCTCTCAGCTAGGATCACAAATGGGAGCTACCAGCATCCAGTTTCATTCAACAAATAACTTTTTTGAACACCTATGTCTCAGGAAGGCTGCTGAGTGCTAGAAATGTAGAGGTAGATAAAACAAACAAGTTCTGCTTTGAACCACTTCTTGAAAATGGGAAGAAGCCACAACAGATGTTTAATCCTCTGTCTCCCATCCCTCCCCTAAAGCCAACACACAATGTAGAATGGAAAAGGAATATTAGTCATCTCCATTGAAGCTGACACATTGCCTGCCTTATGCAACGCCCAGGAAGTTGGTATCATTTACTACCCCCATCTTACAGATGAGAGGATTGAGGCCTAGGCAGGTCACACTGTCCAAGGTTACTTAGCTGATATTTGATAAAAGAAGGATTCAGTCCATCCAGTCCCCAGAACTATGTCATGACTAATACCCTGCTCTCTTTCATTGTCCCACTGGAACTAATATCATCTTCTGGCACCCTGTAAACTGAGGCAGGGTGAAGGTGTTTTGTCCCCAGGAAATGGGGAGACATAGACAGTATCACTGAGCCTGACCCCTTCTAAGTAAGTCTTTCCTTTACAAAGCTCTACCTGCCAAGGGTCAGGCAAATTGTGTGTCCTTCTGATGCATCCTAATATGGTATTGTAATAGTTACCTGTCACCTCCGTGGCACTGTGAGCTCTTTGCAGGCATGTGTCTCTCAGCTTCATCTCTCTGTCTCCCCCACACAGAGCATTTATTCATTGATTTCTTTGCTTGTCCACTATTAACTGACCACCCATGTGTTCGACACTATTGTAAGCCCTGGAGCTTCAACAGTAAACCAAATTGCCTACCCTCACAACACAGGATTATATGATGGGTATGATCTGGGACTCTGGTCCCAGGCATGGCTCTACCATTGTGAGTAGAATAATCCTAAACAAACTACTCTACCCCTCTGTCTCCCATCTATCAAACAGCACCAATGGTAACCATTACTGCATAGAAATGTTGGAGGATTCAGTGTCTTAATAGAGAGGGTGGGACAAGGCTTAACATGGAGCAAGTGATGTATAGACATTTTCAGTGAAAGGAAGGATAAATAGTTAATAAAACAAGGAAAAATAATATGGCAAATAGTGGTAAAATGCGGTAGAGGAAGTGAAAGCCAAGAAGAAGACGATGGGAATGACTAGTAGGACAGTTGGTAGACCTCAATCTGAAGAGGAGTACAATGCCATCAACATTTGTGGCACAAATATAGGTCAGCCACTGGTGTAAACTGCAATCTAAACATGAAAGAAAGGAAAGTATGCAAACAAAGAGGGTTGGGGTGCTGACCCTTTAGAAAAAGCCCATTGCCAGGTGCTAGTGACTCATACCTATAATCCTAGCTACTTAGGAAGCTGAGATCTGAAGTTTGTGGTTCAAAGCCAGCCTGGACAGGAAAGACCATGAGGCTTTTATCTCCCACTAACCACCAAAAAGTTGGAAGTGGAGCTGTGGCTGAAGTGATGGATGGAGTACCAGAATTGAGCAAAAAAGCTAAGGATGGCACCCAAGCCCTGAGTTTAAGCCACAGTACCAACATAAAAAAGTCAAAAGGAAAGGAGGGAGAAAGAGAGAGAGGGGGAAGGGGAAGAGGGGCAGGGAGGGGAGAGGAGATAGACCTCATGGACACTGCTGGTAATTGCAGAATAATGACTATGGTATTTAAAAAAAAAATACAGCTCTTAGTGTTCTCTTATCTCTCTGCCAGGCAAGACACAGGCAGAGTAAGGACCAGCCGTCCTGTGTGACTCATTCATTCCTAAACACACACACACACACACACACACACACAGAGACACAGACACACACACACACACACACACACACACACACACACACACACACCCCTCTGGGAAGAGCAACATGTCCAATACTGGCAGCCGTGGTCATCTGGACCTTAGCTAGCGTAGCATCAGGCAGGTCATGTAGTTTTTTCAGATTGAGCTTCCTGCAATGAAAACATCCTCAGGCATCACCATTGCTCCCTGGCAGCCCACAGCTACCCCCAGGGCAGGTACAGTAGTTCACACCTTCCCCTCACCCCAGGGCACTCCCACATGTATGCACTGGCGTGTTTACTCTCCCTTGATACAGCCGCATGCTCGGGTGCACACATGGATATCCGCACAGTCACCCAGGCACGTGGCCTGCCTCTGATTCACAGGGCCCTGTGGGGGCAGGCACACGCCTCCAAAGGACACACCTGCATAGCTTCTTCCTCTTGCATGCTTGGCTCTCTCAGCTCTGCCCACTTCATCCCCCTGCTTCCACCATTCCTGCTTCCTGGAGATGGACAGATTCACCCACTCTCTCTTTCTCTTTAGATCTCTTTCCCATGACCACACTTTATCTACACACATGCACAAAGATCAGAAGGCACCCTCTCTCTACCTCTACATTCTCTGTCCTTTTCCCAGGCTCTGAGTCACACAGTTTCAGGTATGCTTAGAGCATACCCAGCTGCCTTCTGTACCTCATACATGTGCATACACATGCATTTGCTTCTTCATCCACCCTCTTTTTCATGAGATTATCCTCCTTTTCTTTCCATCTCCCTTTCTTGTTCATAGTCACCTATGAACCATAGTCACATTGGTATACTCAAAGTCACACTTCCTTCCCTTCTGTGTGTAGGGGTTCACACTGACAAGAGAGCAAGCAATACTGCTGATGCTAGACATCTGCTTCTTCTCCATCCACCATGAGCACAGGCCTCGCCTGAGACCTAGCAACTTCTCTGGAGATCAGGGGAGAAGGAAGTAGGTAGCGACACTGCTAGTGATGAACAGGACCTGAAATGGAGTGACATCACCAAATCTCACTTTCAATGTCTCCAGTAGACAGACTGCTGGCTTCATACCCCAGGTCTGCATTGACCAGCAACATGACCTCAGTCTAATGACCTAACCTGCTTTGGGCTCCAAATCTTCACACTAAACTAAGGTTGATAGTCTGATCAGAGCTTCGCAGAGATTTTTTTAAATTTTTTTTTATTATCAAACTGAATTACAGAGAGGTTACAGTTTCATACAATAGGCATTGGATACATTTCTTGTACTGTTTGTTACCTCGTCCCTCATTCCCCCCTTCCCCCCCCCATGAGTTATTCAGTTGTTCAGTTCATTTTCACCAAACAGTTTGTAAGTATTGCTTTTGTAGTTGTTTGTCTTTTTTTACCCTGTGTCTCTCAATTTTGGTATTCCCTTCCAATTTCCTAGTTCTAATACCAGTATACCCGGTTTCCAATGTGCTAAGATAAGATACAGAGATAGTGTAGGTACAACCACAGGAAGGTGATACAGGAATATCATCAATAATAGAGGTTACAGTTACATATGGCACATTGAAAGTAGTTACAACTGTGCTATAACAATCGTTTCCATAACATGGAGTTCATTTCACTTAGCATTATCTTATGTGTTCATAAGGGTATAGCTATTGGGCTCCTGTGATCCTCTGCTGTGACTTGCCTAAACCTGTGCTAATTATTCCCTATAAGGGAGACCATAGAGTCCATGTTTCTTTGGGTCTGGCTCACTTCACTTAGTATAACTTTTTCCAAGTCCTTCCATTTCCTTACAAATGAGACAATGTCATTCTTTCTGGTAGAGGCATAAAATTCCATTGTGTATATGTACCACATTTTCCTACTTCACTCATCTACTGAGGGGCATCTGGGTTGGTTTCAGATTCTAGTTATGACAAATTGTGCTGCGATGAACATTGTTGGGCTGGTGGCTTTAGTGTGATTATGTTTGTGGTCTTTTGGATAGATACCCAAAAATGGGGCTGCTGGGTCATAGGGGAGTTATATGTTTAGCCTTCTGAGGAATCTCCATACTGCTTGCCAGAGTGGCTGAACCAGTTTACATTCCCACCAACAAGGATGAAGTAGGGTTCCCTTTTGGCCACATCCCCTCCAACAGTTGTTATTGTTAGTTTTCTTGATATATGACATTCTTACTGGGGTGAGATGGAATCTCAATGTTGTTTTGATTTGCATTTCTTTTATGGCCAGTGATGTAGAGCACTTTTTCATGTGTCTCTTGGCCATTCTCATTTCCTCATCAGAGAAGTCTCTTTGTAAATCTTTAGCCCACTTGATGAGGGGGCTATTGGTTCTTTGCGGTTTTGTTTTGGATGAAGGTAATTTTTTTAGTTCTGCATATATTTTAGATATGAGGCCTTTGTCTGTTGAATGGTCGATAAAGATCTCCCAATCTGTGGGCTTTCTGTTTATCTTGCGAGCTATGTCCTTTGCCCTGCAGAAGCTCTGCAGTTTGATGTAGTCCCATTTGTCCAACCTTTCTCTGATTTGTAGCCTTTCTGGATCTTTGTTAAGGAAGTTCCATCCTGTGCCAAGGAGGCCAAGTGTTTCTCCTACTCCTTCAAAGCCGAGGTCCAGACGGATTCACCGCAGAATTCTACAAGGCCTTCAAAACAGAACTCACACCAATATTTCTCAAACTCTTCAATGAAATTGAAAGAGAACATTCACTACCAGACACATTCTATGAAGCCACTATAACCCTCATCCCAAAACCAGGCAGGGACTCATCACGGAAAGAGGACTATAGACCGATTTCCCTGATGAATATAGACTCAAAAATTCTCAACAAAATTTTGGCCAATCGACTTTAACAGGTCATCAAAAAAAATCATACATCACGATCAAAGTGGATTCATCCCAGGGATGCAAAGTTGGTTCAATATACGCAAGTCAATTAATGTAATCCACCACATCAACCAGAGCAAGGTAAAGAACCACATTGTTATATCACTCGATGCGGAGAAAGCATTTGATAAAATCCAGCACCCATTTATGCTAAAAGCCCTGGAAAAACTGGGATCCCAGGGAACATTCCTGAATATAATCAAGGCAGTTTATGACAAACCAACAGCAAGCATAACTCTAAATGGTGAAAAACTAAAGCCATCCCCTTTAAAGTCAGGAACAAGACAGGGATGTCCACTCTCTCCCCTTCTCTTCAACATAGTACTAGAATTCCTAGCCAGAGCAATTAGGCAAGAAGAAAATATAAAGGGGATCCAAATAGGAAAAGATGAAGTTAAACTTTCTCTCTTCGCAGATGACATGATCCTATACCTAAAGAACCCCATAGACTCTAGCTACTAGAGCTGATCCAAAACTTTGGCAAAGTAGCAGGATATAAAATAAACCCTCAAAAATCAATGGCCTTTCTCTATGCTAACGACCGAGGCTGAAATCAGGAAAGCAACTCCTTTTTCAATAGCGTCAAAAAACATAAAGTACCTAGGAATAACCTTAACCAAAGAAGTGAAAGACCTTTATGATGAGAACTTTAAAAACATGAAAAATGAAATTAAGGCAGAACTAAGGAAATGGAAAAACCTCACATGCTCCTGGATTGGGAGGATTAATATAATCAAAATGGCAATATTGCCAAAGGTGATCTACAAATTCAATGCAATACCCATTAATATCCCAACACCATTCTTTGATGAAATAGAAGAAGCAATCCTGAAATTCATATGGAACAATAAAAGACCTAGAATAGCAAAAACAATCCTAAGCAGAAAGAACGGTGCCGGAGGAATTACAATACCCAACCTAAAGCTGTATTATAAAGCTATAGTAATAAAACCAGCGTGGTATTGGCACCAGAACAGGTCTGAAGACCAATGGAACAGAATTGAAGACCCAGAAATGAACCCACAGAACTATGCCTACTTTGATAAAGGAGCTAAAACAATAGTCTGGAAGAAAGATAGCCTCTTTAACAAATGGTTCTGGCAAAACTGGTTCAACACATGCAACAAACTAAAACTAGATCCTTATATATCACCCTGCACCAAAATCAATTCCAAATGGATCAAAGACTTCACAGACATTTTTTTTTTAGAATTTAATGAATCTCTGGAGCTTAAGTGCTTATTACACAATGCTTGATACATGGTAGCTTCATCTATGATGAAACAATATTTATGTTCCTCCTCTTGAATACAGGCTCTGGGTTCAATCTGTAACACACACACACACACACACACACACACACAGAGATAGAGAGATAGATGAAGAGAGGTGTCTCTTGCCTGTCTTGGAATGTTATGTACTAGAAATCAGTCACCATATAAGACGTTTAACCGGGGCTGGGGATATGGCCTAGTGGCAAGAGTGCTTGCCTCATATACATGAAGCCCTGGGTTCGATTCCCCAGTACCACATATACAGGAAATGGCCAGAAGTGGCACTGTGGCTCAAGTGTATACATGTATACATGGTGGTGACAGTTGTTCCAGGATACAACATGTGAACTGAAAAACTTTGCATCTTTGTGTTCTTGTTCTCAGGACTCAGGCTTCAAGTCTGAGCCAGCCCTTCATCAGTGAGGATGTGGCTCTTCCACATCTCCGCATCACAGGCCTGGGACCCTATAGACCTAGTACAGCCTCAGGCACTAGTGTTGTCTTCTTGCAAAGTCAGGCAGGAAAGGGGGAAACTCCAGCAAGGAGAATCATTTGTGTATTTGCCTTTACCAGGACAGAAGCAGTTCTGAAATTTGAGGGAGTTAGATACGAGAACATTGAAAGGAGGTCATTACAACTAGAAGAAAGACCTATCTGGTCCAGTCCCCTCTCTACACAAAGGTGATGCCAAGGCCCCTGAAGACAGGTGAGCATCCGCTGCATTCCTGAGACACACGGAGATGGATGCTCTTTGGACTGGCTCAGTGACAAATCAGTACTCAGGAAGTACTTTCTATCCCTTAAAAAAATATATAAATCCATCTCATTTGCTCTTTCCAGATCAACATCTGTGTTGCTTAGCTATTACTGCCTAAAAACTGTGAAAGCCATGGCTTTACATGGCAACCATTCTATTTGCTCTGGAGAGTCAGCAAGTTGCTCTGCTCTATGGCTATCATAAAGTTGTCCATTTGGCTGAATTCACCTGGTTTGGGAGCTGGGAAAAAGTTCCTAAGAAAGTTTATCTTATATTCTGGCACCTCAGTGAACTGCCGTTTGACTTCATTCCATGTAACTGCCTTGGGCTTCCTTTCAACCTGGTGGTCTCAAAGTGGTTAAACGTCTTATTCTTTTTTATTGTTATTGTAAAGGTGATATACAGAGGGGTTACAGTTACAGAAGTCAAGTAATTAGTACATTTCTTTCTTTCTTTTTTTTTTTGGCCAATCCTGGGCCTTGGACTCAGGGCCTGAGCACTGTCCCTGGCTTCTCTTTGCTCAAGGCTAGCACTCTGCCACTTGAGCCACAGTGCCACTTCTGGCCATTTCCTGTGTATGTGGTACTGGGGAATCGAACCCAGGGCTTCATGTATACGAGGCAAGCACTCTTGCCACTAGGCCATATCCCCAGCCCCGGTTAAACGTCTTATATGGTGACTGATTTCCAGTACATAACATTCCAAGACAGGCAAGAGACACCTCTCTTCATCTATCTCTCTATCTGTGTGTGTGTGTGTGTGTGTGTGTGTGTGTTACAGATTGAACCCAGAGCCTGTATTCAAGAGGAGGAACATAAATATTGTTTCATCATAGATGAAGTCTAGGTAATCTGCAACCATCCTTAATTCCCTAGCTCGTCCTCTTTGTAACTTTTCATGCTTCTCCTATACTTATTTCTTCCTCCCTGGATTTTCTTTTCTTTAACTTCCACACTGTATCCCATTATTTTCCTCATCATTCCTTTATTTAAGCTGCTTGCCCTACATAGCTTAAATCATTGGCTCTTTTGTCTTTGGCTCTTCTCCTTGCCACTGCAAAGAGCACAACGATGCACAGGTCCATTCCCAATAGTTGCAGGTTCTGTACACATCTAAAGAGCTTAGATGGAAATCAAGATAATCAATTGAACCTAAATATGTTCTGGTCTCCTACCTTGACAGTTACTCATGTGTAAGGCATTTGAAAGCCTGTTCAAATTTGAATCACAGCTACTCAGAGTTCTGCACTAAAATACAAGGTCTAGAGAAAGTTGGTCTCCTTTCAGCTTCTACCCCCTCACCCTAGCTCAGTCAAGCACAAGGACTCATATATAAATTTATGCAGATGGGAGCCCCATACCTCTGTAAGCAGTCATCTTAGCAAACCAGGAATGCATACAGCAGCATGGCATAGTCTCAAAAAGCAGTCAGAAATGGGGACCACCGGGCCCAGGAATTAGGCTCAGAACACTGTGAGCAGGAAAATCTGAAGGTTTGGATACCTAGAACCTGGGAATTGTTGTCTTAGCTCCATGGACTCCTCACCATGATTTAAACAGGGCCCTCAAGTGTGTTTGGCCAGCCAACTACTTGTGGCTCACACCAGAAATTCTAGCTACTTAGTAAGGTGAGAACTGAGGATAGTGGTTTGAAGCTACATGGGCAGGAAAGTCCCTGAGACTCTTATCTCCAGTTAATCATCAAAAAGCTGGACCTGGGGGCTGGGGATATAGCCTAGTGGCAAGAGTGCCTGCCTCGGATACACGAGGCCCTAGGTTCGATTCCCCAGCACCACATATACAGAAAACGGCCAGAAGCGGCGCTGTGGCTCAAGTGGCAGAGTGCTAGCCTTGAGCGGGAAGAAGCCAGGGACAGTGCTCAGGCCCTGAGTCCAAGGCCCAGGACTGGCCAAAAAAAAAAAAAAAAAAGCTGGACCTGGAGCTCTAGTTTAAGTGGTAAAGTGCTGGCCTCAAACAGAAAAAGCTCAGGGCCAGTGCCTAGGTCTTGAGTTCAAGCCCTAGTACTTGCACACATAAAAAAGTGTAAGGCTAGGACAAAAGTCATTTTTCCTAGTATAATGACAGTGCTGAGTACTGAGTATCAATCTTCAAGAATCCTGCCTTGGGTTTCAGTGTCACAGATGAGCTCGAAGAAACGCAATCTCAGCATGGCAGCTGTGAGAGTTCAGTGAGATAATGCATGTAATGGAGGGCTTGCTATTGCTGACTCCTCCTAATTCTTGGATTCAACAGACCTGAATGTGAATGGATTTAGGCTGTGTCCTTTTTGAGCTTGAGATCTTGCATAAATCGCTTTACATCTTTTATTAGCCCCACTTGAGCAATGGCTACCTGTGACTTAAGAAAGACTATCCTTTTACCCACATCCCTGTTAAACATCACACAACTTAAGCCATCTCTCTATTACAAACAAGACTATTTTGAATTGTGTTTCTGTCCTCCACCCAACACAGTTACATTCTGTCACCCTTAGTAGCCCACTCAGTCCTGATCCTGAGCAAAGCCAGCATGGTCCACACCCAACCTCTTAGGCCTGTCTCTGTCCGATGGGAGTCCAATCTATTCCAAAAATCCACATTGTCTAAGAGATGAAGCTGCATATATTAGTTACATTTTGCTGTGAAACAAATTATCCTGAAACTTTGCAGTTTAACTTTGTTATCTCACACAATTCAGTGGATTCCAGAAATCCAAGAAAGGCTTAGCCATGTGGTTCTGGCTCAGCCTCTCGCAATATCTCAAGACATTGGCCATTGCGACAGTAATCTCCAAACTTGACTGGAGCTGAAAATCCCTTTCCAAGCTCACTCATAGGTAGCTGGCACACTTCCATTCCCTGACACTTATTGGCCAGGGGTCTCCGTTACTCTCCATAGGCTGCCTGAGCAGCCACCCAACAAGGCAGCTGGCTCCTCCAGTGAGTGAATCCAGAGAGCATGGAAGAGCACAAGAGAGAGCCCAGATAGAAATCACAGTTTCTTCAAACTTAATCTTAGAACCAGCCTGCCTTCACTTCTGCTGGGTGTTCTTAACCACACAGGCTTGTGGGAGACACTGCACAAGGACGTGAACACTAGGATATGGGGTCATTTAGGGCCTTAGAGACTGTCTACCATATTGCTTAAAAACAATCCTAGCCAGGCACCAGTGGCTCACACTTGTAATCCTAGCTACTTACGAGGCTGAGCTCTGAGCATCTTAGTTCCAAGTCAGCCCATGCAGGAAAGTCCTTGAGACTCTCATCTCTATTTAACCACCAAGTAGTAGAGTTTTAACCTTGAGCAAAACATTCAGGGACAGCACCCAGACCCTGAATTCAGGCTCCGGGACCATCACAAACAGCCAAACAAAAAAATTGATTTTTTTTTTTTTATAATTCAAAGAGATATGTTCGTAAGATAATGCCTTTAAATAGAATGACCTGTAGGGGAAAAAGCACGCCCACAGAGAATACCAGAAAAACTACAACTCAGAGAAACCAGTTCCTTTCTCAGTATGGTAGTTATAGATAACTTATTTTATTTTTTTCTTTATACTTTCATGGGGAGAGGGGAGATCTTTCCAATATTCTCCAAAAATATTTTTTTTTAAATATTGACCACTTTAAAATACTAATACATTCTTGGTAAGCATAGGTAGTACCTAGAGGGGATGAGGGAAGGGCCTTCTAGATAATTTACCTCCTTTTCTATGCTGACAGTCCCAAAACCTGGAATTGATCCAACCTCAGGGATCCTTATGAGGGCTGGCTAATCATAACTGGGGCCTCTGTGGAAACAGTCACCAAAGCAGGGGGCCCCTCTTCCTGTAGAAAGCTAACAAAATGACAAGAGCCATTGGTGAACCAGCTAAGGGAAGATTCGAATCAGGGCCTCCTTGATAATCCATGTCAGCCAAATCTATGAATCTTACCCATTTGGGAGATGTTGATTTTCAAGCAGCAGGGGCTCTCCCTGGCTCTCCCATTCTAGGAAGCAGACAGAACAAAGGGCCTTCTGCTAAGGCTCATTCCTTCCCTTTGGACATTGGTGTGGCTTCCTATGGAGTAGTTTGAGGGTTTCCTTTGGAGAGGAAAAGGGTTGTGACTTTTCAGACCATGGGTAGTCATATATTCTCGTGTACATACTCTGGTGTGGTGGTCCACAAAAGACTCCTCTCTGGTTTTCCTTCACTTATTCCCTTGTATCTCCTACTGCTGCCGACCCCCCTCTAGTTCATGTGCTAATGTGTATTTTTTGTTTCTGCCCTTGCAGAATGAGTGGCACTATTTTGAGTCCTACAAGTTTAATTGTGTATATTGTACAGATGGTTCTTGACTTACGATGGTTGGACTTACAGTTTGTTTTTGTTTTTTAACTTTAAGATGATGTGAAAACAATATGCCTTCCGTTGAAACCTCACTTCTTTGAATGTTGATCTTTTTCTATGCTGGTAGCATGCAATATAGAACTATTAACATGATGCCAGGCAGCACAACTCTCAGTCAGCCAGGAAGTCGGGAGAATCTATAGTACTGCTTACTCTACACTGGGATTTTAGTTGTTGTTGTTTTGGTTTAATCTGGTTTTTAGGGGTTTTTTGGGGGGGGAGTGTTTGCTTTGGTACTGGGGCTTGAATTTAAAGGTTGTGGCTAAATTCAAGGCCTCACACCTACTTGGCTTGCTTGCTTACAGATGGTGCTCTACCACTTTAGCCACACCTCCAGCCTGAGTACCATGTTGCTAAGCTTGATGTTTAGTAGGTTAGGTATATTAAAAACAGTCGTAGTTAGGATATTACAATTTAAAATGGATTTATTGAGGAGTAACTGTATCATAAATCAAGGAACATCTGTATTGTGTTGAATCTTTTCTTTTGGCATTGTCTGATTTGAACACATCTTGGAAATCAAAGTGTGTATTTATTAACATTATTATTAACAAATGATTGTTACATGGAGAAAGTGTGTTTACTGTGATATTTCCATACAAGCATACAAGGCACTCTGATCAAATTCCCTCTGTTGCTTTCCTTCATTTGTTCTTAAAAAAAAAAAAAAATAGCCAGGCACTAGTGGCTCACACCTGTAATCGTAACTACTCAGGAAGCAGAGATCTGAGGATGGCTGTTGGAAGCCATCCCAGGCAGGAAAGGCTATGAGACTCTATCTCCAATTAGCCACCTAAAAACACAAGTGGAGTTGTGGCTCTAAGTGGTAGAGGGCTAGCCTTGAGCAAAAAAGCTCAGGAACAGCACCCAGCCCAACCACCAGCAGGGATCCGTGTACTAATTGGGAGAGGAAGGGTGAAAGGAATGAGTGAAGTAGAGTGAATTTGGTCAAAGTATTTGATGTACACATAGTAAAATGGAACAATGAGTCTCGTTTTGTCACTCAATACTATGCTTCTTCCATGCTTCCATATATACTTTGTTCTTTTACTGCTAGAAGCTTTAAGTACTCTACTATATGTGACTGGACATTTGGCCTACCAGCTCTTCAAGCAATGGGGATGTACTGCCATCCTCCCATATCCCTGCCATCAATAACACAGGAGGGAACAGTGCCTTATTACTCCCTTAGGGACTGTGTGAAAAGGTATCTGACATTTCCACTCTGGAATAGAACCCATGGTTTCAGACTACTTCCAGCAGAGAGAACCTGGAGAAAAGTGTTGCAGATAGAGCCTAGGGAGATAAGCAGAGGTCGGAGCATGCTGCTCCTTTCTTTTGGCTATGGCACAGATTTTGGTCTTTGTCCTAAGATAAAAGGAAAGTTATTGAATCAAATTGAGCAGGAGATCCAGTTTTTAAAAACTCAGTGGGTCTTCAGAGCTGTAAAGGCCTTTAAAGACCTTTGCTTTGAATCCACAGAGGGTCTGGAAGGCCTGTAGAGGTACTGAAATGCTGAGGGTCACATAGGCTGATAGAGCACTTTAACATCTGGTTCATGTGTTGTGAGTCTGCTGAATTGTCAAGGGCTACTTAATGCTGGCAGCTCCTGGAGACTTGAATTTATCAATACTGTCCCAAGAGGAACCTTAGGCTACCCTTCCTTCTGTCACCTGGACTTTTCTAGACCTCTGGAAGTATTTAACAGGACCCACTAAAAATCCCCAAGCTAAGACCTGGCTTCTCACTGCCATGGGGCTCAGGTCTGGACTTTCTGAGTAACCCCCAGACAGCTGCTGTTTAACTTCTTACGGCGCTAACTTAATCATAATTGAGAGCAGAATCACAGGGTTAAAGACAAACCAATCTTGGTTCTTCCTCTTACTCTCTGGACCTCAGTTTGCTCATCTATGAAATGGGAAGGTAGATCAAGATGCTCTCTCCGGTTTGTCTCCTCCTCCCTTCCTCACTTGTGCTCAAGTCTCAGGCACTGGGGACCCCTGGCACCCCATCTCCTTAGGGCCTCTGCTGCCAGTTCTTGCAGTTCTTAGCGTAGGCAGCTGAGAAATAGAGGTGTACCCAAAGAGTTTCACTGACCCTTTTCACACATGTACTTCTGGGCCTCCACTCCGAGAGGCACAAAGAACTGAGCCTTTGTTTGTAGCAAGAAAGCTGTTTGCAATTTCAGAGAGAACCATTTTATTGTATTCCCTCCAAAGAGTGCTTGAGTTGTGTTTTGTTTTGAAACGTTGTCAGCATTCTGGATTGAATAAATTGGCAGAGACAAAGCAACTTTGCTTCTCCTATCCCCAGCCCATGCCCACTCTGTCCACAGACCCCAGATCCCAGCCAGAAGCCTCAAAGCCCCCGCCCACAGTCACGTGGGGCACCCATCATCCTCCTAGGGGCTCACCTGGACGAAGAAAAGGAAATCCTTACCGCTGCCTGTCTCATGATCCCTTTCCTCTCCACCCACCTCATCTCCTCTCTAGCAACCATTGGAACATTCACCATATGTCAGACACCAGGCTACGCATTTTGTATGCTTCACTTCATCTGCAAAGTCTTGTGAGCTATGTTTTAGTATATTTGTTTTCCAGAGAACCACCTGAAGTTCAGAGAGATTGCCACTTACCCAAGGTCACACAAGTAGTTGACCACATTGTGTAAAAATCTAAATCTTTGGGCTGTAAGCCACTCCAAGAAGCTCCCTGCTTGGAAACAAAGCTATTTGTAGGGACAAGAAGAGCCCCGAGATACTTTTAGGGCTAAAACCAGCCTGCCGCAAACTTCCAGACACAGTTCCGTTCCTGCTTTTCAGTATGCCCTCTTCTACAGTGCAGCCTCCATGATGACTATAAGCATTAGTCAGTCCCACCACAGACTGCTGGGGTCCAGTGCAGCTTTTCTATGCTTCCCCTTTCAGAAAACCCACCTCAGCTTGTGGTGGTCTATTCCAGAGGGAGACACCTATCCTCCCCCCCATTCACTCTGAGATAGCCCTTGCCCTCTCTATCCTGGAGAAGCAGTGGAGGCCCAATTTGGGGTGGACAGCTCAGAATGTGGCTAAAAAGGAAAGAGTATCTTGAGCCATATCTTCCTAGGTTTGTATCCTGGCTCTCCTGGCCATGAACTTTGATGAGCTTGGGCAAATCACTTTGGGCACACCTGTTTTCCTGCCGTTAAGAGAGTAGTCCTGTTGCTGAAGTCAGACAGTAGTCACAAAGGTTGAATGAGGGAATGTTTGCAGTCACTGAAGTCTTCTCCCTCCACCATGCAGCTGAAGGGCAACTAGGTTTCCCAAAAATAAAAAAAAAGAGAGTACTGCCTGAACTTTTATCCTAGCTTCTCAGTCCTGTAACATCATTTTCTCTCCTTCACTTTCTCTGCCCGTCTATGTCCCCCTCCTAGTGTGTGTCCCCCTAATAACTGGGACATAGACTCTGTGTATACATTTTAAGCTTGCCACAGGAATGAATTTACAGAGAGGCTAGACAACTTGCCCGCTCTGTATGACTGAGAAGCAGTGAGCAGCCATGGACTATGGAATCCTCTCATGCTCTAAAATATTTTCCTTTTCCACCTCCTCTTGCCTGCTTGGGCAATGCAGAGATATCTAAAACTGCCAACTTACCATCCAAAATAGAAGCATGCCTTCACCACTCTTTCTTCTCAGGTTCCTGTTGTTTCATCTCCCTTTCTGTGGTTCTCTTGGTCCTGTTGCTCATTAGTTAGCAGGACTAGTGGAGTAGAGGGCTTGTGGGAAAATTGTACTGTCTGTTTGCCTTTATGGGGTAGAACCCAATGGATGATTGATGGGGGGAGGGAAAGAGAGAGAGAGAGAGAGCTCAGAGAGAGAGATTTCAGCAAGGGCCACTCTTACAGAGTCTTGCTAGTTCAGGCTGGAGTGGAGACACAGAGCATCTTGAGGCAAAAGATGAGCCTAGCAAAGGGCCAGGCAAAGGGCAGGTGTTCAAACATTTGCCTACTAAAAATACAGATTAGAGGTGCTGGGAATGTGGCTTAGTGGTAGAGTGCTTACCTAGGATGCATGATGCCCTGGGTTCAAGGCCTCAGTACCACATAAACAGAAAAGGCTGGAAGGGCAGTGTGGGTCAAGTGGGAGAGTACTAGCCTTGAGCAAAAGAAGCTCAATGACAGCCCTGAATTCAAGCCCCAGGACTGGAAAAAAAAATACAGATGAGGACTCCTCCCTCTCCCCATCGCATGCCATCAGACTCCTAGTTTGCCTGCTGCACACACACCCAAATTGGGCATCACTACTCCAGCCTCTCCCAGTAAGGGCAGAGACCACAGTCATGCCCTACAAGGTCAGGCTCTCTTTCTTGGGGCCAAAGCAGTGCTGTTAGCTGATGGTACTGTCTGTGGTAGCGACTTCCAAAGCTAATTGGGACTCAACCCTCCCACCTACTGGCCCTTCTCAGTTCTTCTAACCTTTAGGGACTACCCAAGAAAAACTTCAACACAAGCTTGGTAGGCACATCCTTCTCATGGGCTTCCAGGCCTTACCGTGGAACAAAAGAAAGATCATTAAATATGGAGACCCATTGACCTGGACTCAAATTCCACACCTTTCATTTCTGTGATCCTGAGCACATCACTTAACCAGTGTGTCTCCATGACACCCTGTGTATAAGGTAGATAGAAATATTCAGTACAGCATGGCTGTGGGCATTGAACAGTGTGAGGCTCTCGATGTGCCTGGATCAAAGTAGACAAAGTAGGAGCATGACAGAGGGCTATCCATCTTGTTAACCATCTGAATTGCCGGAAGTTATCCTTATCCCTCCCACTCTACCTTCCTTTCTCACAAGAAAAGAGAGCAAGTAATCCTACAAGGAGACAAGGCCTAAGGGTGGCACTGTGGACACAATCTTGGGAGACAGAGTGAGCCTATCAACTGGATAGATGAGGGGTGGAGACCTCTCAAAGTGAGCTAGTATTGGATGTGGGAGGCCTGGACCTGACTCAGAGAGGTAGTCTCATCTAATGTTTTGGCTGACAGCACAGGCTTTCAGAGGGAAGACTGCCTAGAATCTAATGCTACTTTCTATTCATGGACCTCAGCCAAGTGACTTTATTTCCCTGTGCCACCATGTCCTCATCTGTAAAATGAGGGTGAGAGCACACTTGCATCTCCTGGACTGTTGTGAGGATTGCGCGTGTTAATGCATGTAAGGCACATGTAGCATGTGGAAAATGTTCAAATGTCTTAGCCGAGAGTGCTTGCTGTGGTAGCCAAATTCTGCCACTGGCTGATTTTTGATCTTGGGAAAGCCATGAACCCTCTCTGGCCCTCAGTTTCTCATCTGAGAAATTAACAAGCTGGCCCAGATATCCCTCAGGGTTTATCAGTCATTCTCTGACAGCTGGTGATTCTGGAAGCCCAGGAACGACTGAGTATGATGCTCTGTTGAGCAGGATCCCCTGTGACTGTGTAGGCTTGGCTGGGAGGTCACTCCTGGCCAGCTTGGGAAGGAAGAAAAGCTGAATGGGACAGAGCCTCCTTCCCATGTAAATAAGAACAGGCTGAGCCAGCCTTCCTCTAGGGTTCCGGTGGGCTGCTGCTGCCAGGAGCTTGGGAATGAGTCACTAACTGACAGGCAGCCACGGTTCTCAAGCTCAGGCGGCACCAGCCCTGGGGCACAGTAGCTTCTGAGTGTAGAGGTAAGATTTGGGAACTGAGTAACAGAAAGGGATCATAGTTTACCTACATGCTCTAGCTGATGCCTGAAAACCTTTTCCTTGCTTCCTTTATCCACAACCCCTAGAGCTGTGACCTAGGACACTGAGTTCATGTCTAAGAGACATGACTTCTTTCCTTCTTTCCTTCCTTCCTTCCTTTCTTCCTTCCTTCCTTCCTTCCTTCCTTCCTTCCTTCCTTCCTTCCTGCCTGCCTGCCTGCCTGCCTGCCTTCCTGCCTTCCTGCCTTCCTGCCTTCTTTTTTTTTTTTTTTTTTTTTTTTTTGGCCAGTCCTGGGCCTTGGACTCAGGGCCTGAGCACTGTCCCTGGCTTCTTCCCGCTCAAGGCTAGCACTCTGCCACTTGAGCCACAGCGCCGCTTCTGGCCGTTTTCTGTATATGTGGTGCTGGGGAATCGAACCTAGGGCCTCGGGTATACCGAGGCAGGCACTCTTGCCACTAGGCTATATCCCCAGCCCCCCTTCCTGCCTTCTTTCTCTCCATACTACTGAACCTCTGAGGATCCACCAAGTAAACATCAGGCACAAAAACTGTATCATAACCCCACAGCAACTAGTTTGGATTCAAGATTCCTGCTGATCTAAGGCCTCCTCCCTCCTAAGTTCTTACCATCCTCCCTACCTTTGCTCTGGTGTCCTTTTCCTGAGAAGTTGTATGACAAAATGGAGCCACTACTTGGTATCAGAAAGCCCTGGATTCAGATCTCAAGTCCTCACTTAATTGGTAAAGTCTCTTCACCTCTCTAAGCCTTGATTTCCAGGCCTAGAAAAATCTCCCTGCACGAGATACAAGCCCATGAGGAACCCAATATTAAATCACTTGTCAGCAAGCAGCCTCTGAGTCAGGGCTTCATGCTTGGCAAAGCAACTACCTCACTGTGAACTATTGAAAAACCAGCCCTTGACACAAGCATCCGCCTCTCACTGACAAAATGGGGTTGATGATGATAATGTCTACTTCATAGAGCTGTCGAGAGAAGCACATGCAACTGTGTGCAATAAAAGTACTTTGGAAATGGCATAGACATCCCAGTGAGGTGAGATTATCATTTACACAGCAAGATAAGTGAATAGAAAGGAGGGCAGGGGAAGTAGAGGTGACATCATCTCTAGAAGGACAAAGACCAAGAAGACAAATGGACCCAGGACCCCAGTAATCCATGCAGATAGACAATTAAATCCACTGCTGAATTCCCAAAGCCTGACTTGGTGCTTGGCAAATCAGGCACACAGAAAAATACTTCCTGAATGGCATAAGAGTGGATCCTTGTGTTCCTATGCTTTGCATATTGGAATTCAGTAAATGTGTGTTGGATTTATGGATAGATGAGCAGACACTGAAGTCAGAGAGACAGGTTCCTAGCCCAGTTGTCTACCTTTGCAACTTCCACCATTTTCTATGAGAGACTCCCATGGCTCATCCTGAGAACAGGAGTTTGGGGTTTTTTTTAACTGAGATCCATGGAATCTCCTAAAAGTATATGCAGATTATAATATGTATTGGAAACATGCGGTCCTGAATAAAAATATATCCTGTTTCTACCAAAATAAAAGTAAGTAAACCCTACTGTGATGATATACATCCAGGGCTGGGAATGTGGCTTAGTGATAGAGTGCTTGCCTAGCATGCATGAAGCCCTGGGTTCAAGTCCTCATTACCACATACACAGAAAAAGCCAGAAGTGGTGCTGTGGCTCAAGTGGTAGAGTGTTAGCCTTGAATTAAAGAAGCTCAGGGACAGTGCCCAGGCCCTGAGTTCAAGCCCCAGGACTGGCAAACAAGTGTGTGTGTGTGTGTGTGTGTGTGTGTTTGTGTGTGTGTGTGTACATCCATCCACCTATTCCCCAGTAAAACACCTATCCATCCATTGCGTTCATCAGGCCCCCAGGGTTTCCAAGTGACAAGTCATTTTTTAAGAAAAAGTTCTATTCTTCCCTTTGTCTCTGACATCTGCATACTGGGCCCATTAGCCTACAGTTTTTCTCTCACCTCATAATGTACAAGGCAATTTACCTTTCACTCTCATACACGGAAGTTATGATCCCACATTCTCAGAGCAACTTGCCTTCTGTGCAGCTGCTCTGCCAGACGGGTCTCACAGAGCTCTTTGGAACCTGACAACCTATGCTACACCCCATGCATTTGGCTGGGACAGGTAGAGTCAAAGCCTGCCACCTAAGTGTACTAACTAGGCTTCCTGATGCCTGCACCCAGAACACTGATCTTCAACAAAAAATCTTACCACAAATATGTACATATCTACATATTTGTTGGAGGAAATTTAGAATGTGTAAATAAAATCACCTCTCTTCTCACTCTCTCTCTCAAAAAAAAAGTGTTACTACCTGGCTTATGGTCTTTCCATTTATCATGTAGAAATGTATGCCAAGCTCTACAGAAGAGGAAGAAATGTCCAGCCTGCAGACTATATGAGGCTCGTGAACCCATCTGCGCAGCCAACTGCATGTGGGACTTGAAATCCAATAAGTCTAAGCACTTGCTGCATAGCAACACGAATATCAACACCAGCTAATATCACACCAACTGGGTCCTGGCAGAAAAAAAGGTCCCGTCCCCATACCCCACCCACCCGCAGTTCTACAGGTGCATATTAACCTCTTGTCTTTTTTTTTTTTTTTTTTTTTTTTTTGGCCAGTCCTGGGGCTTGGACTCAGGGCCTGAGCACTGTCCCTGGCTTCTTTTTTGCTCAAGGCTAGCACTCTGCCACTTGAACCACAGCGCCACTTCTGGCCATTTTCTGTATATGTGGTGCTGGGGAATCGAACCCAGGGCCTCATGTATATGAGGCAGGCACTCTTGCCACTAGGCCATATCCCCAGCCCTTAACCTCTTGTCTTACATGAGGTACTTTTCATCTTTTATAAACAGAGCTATACTCTCTTGATTTTTTTTTTGTCCAAGACCAGGATTCGAACCATTGATCTGGCACTTTTGCTCATTGGCTGATGCTCTAACACCTGAGCGACACCCCCAACCACTATACTTCCTTAATTTTTAAGGCCAGTGAGAGAATACTGTATTATTACCTTGCCTATCTTACTCCATATTCCAAAATTTCTTTCCACAGTATTAAATATTCATCAACAGAGTGACTTGTAATGGCTGCATGATAAATTGCGGGCAACTTCCATGCTTCTCAGACTGGGGTGCATATATCCCTGAGGGCAAAGCCACAAGATAAATGTCATACATCCTTTTGGCGCATAAACCTGATACAGAGCTTTGGGAGTGAGGGGAGAAACATTTTAAAATCAAAACAGATGTCGATATACCATCATAGAGTATACAAAATGCCCATGAATTTTAAAACAAAGCATTGAAGTCCAAAGTTGTATGAGCTTGCTGTTCCTTCCTCCCCAAAGGTGACACAAACATCTACAATGAGTTAAGTTCTTGTGCAAGATCCTCTTCTTATAGATAAGTAAATGAGCCAGAAAAAGAAAAGGATAGCCCAAGGTCCAGAGCAAGCTTAGGCATAGAAGCCAGGTTACCCCAGGCCTGTATCCTTCCACACTTAGCATCACCTGGCACATGCCCTCAAGAAATTCAGTTACTATTCATCAGTGGTAGAAACTCTTGGCCTCCCACATGATTCACCTTCTAAGGCAGCTTTTCCTTTCTCGCCTTGTGCCAGGATCTGAGCTGACTGCCTACAGGGTGAGTAAATGGAGGGTCCAGCCCTCATAGATTCCACTGGCGCTCAGAGGAATCACCTAATGCATTGTCCTGTAAACATGTATCTATTGGTCTGTTTTTCTCATAAGACTAGGAGTCATTTGAAGTCAGGGTTTATAATTTGCCATTATTATTGTAATCTGCCATTTGATGCATACTAAATGTCAGGCACCATGTTGAGTGTTTGAGGGGTTTTTTGCCAGTCCTGGGCCTTGGACTCAGGGCCTGGGCACTGTCTTTGGGCTTCTTTAACTCAAGGCTAGCACTCTACCACTTGAGCCACAGGCGCCACTTTTGTCTTTTTCTGTTTATGTGGTACTGAGGAATAGAACCCAGGACTTCATGCATGCTAGGCAAGCACTCTATCACTAAGCCACATTCTCAGCCAATGCTAAGTGCTTTAGCTGCAGTATCTACAGTCTTAAGGCCGAAGATGTAGCTCAGTAGTGGTAATGTTTGCCTGCCTGGGTTAGATCCCTAGCATGGAAAAAAAATTAAAGTCTTCATAACAATGTTTTATAGGATGTATTTTTACTCCCCTTTACTAATTAAGAACAGGGGTACAAGAACATTATTTGTCTAGCATGTACTCATTTAGCAAATATTTATTGCAGACTTAATTGCTATGATTTGTACTAAATACTGTAGATAACCACAATGAGCAAAACCAAGACTACTCCTTCCTTGACTTCCAAGCAAGTAGAGGAGATTATGTTTCACAAGTCATTTTACAAACCACAGTGAACATAATGTCACCCAAGGCCCATCTGACTATCTCATTCCAAACCTACCTCTGCTAGCTATCAAAGTGTTGGCCTTGGGAAGATCTCTTCATCACTCTGTACCTCATTTTCCTCATCCCCATTAAAGGAGGTTGGTAATAGAATAAATTTCATAGGGGTACTATGAAGAATAAGTAATTTAATACATGTAAAACACTCAGAATAGAGCCCACACATGCCAAGGCGTATTGTTGCTGCCCTCTAATGATGTGAAGGAGTAGCATCTCCTTTAGGTGACATTTGATTGAGACCTACAAGGTGAATAGGAGCAACCCTGGTAAAGTATGGGGGAGGCAGGGGAGGAGAACGGGTGGTTAGGTGGATGTTCCAGATAGAGAGACTTACATGTGAAAAGCACATGGGACAGGCTCACCTGATGAGCTATAAGGGGGGTGTGGTTGGAATCCAGCATGTAGGAGCCATCTAGGATCAGCAACTGAGAAACAAAGGGCCTGAATACTAATACAGATGTCTCTAGCACTAGGCTTTTAGCACCACACTATTGATCTAGGCCATGTAATAAGATCAGTAAATATGATACTGTCTACAGTATGGGTTCATTTTCTCTGCCAATTAATGAATTAAAGGTCAGTAAAGTGTTTAAAGCAGACAGAGCAAGCTGATTTGAAAGCAAAAGCATCTGTGAAACTAACTCTTTGTGCAGGGAAGAGTTCTAGAGCCACATGTCCACTGCTTTTCTCTCTCTCTCTCTCTCTCTCTCTCTCTCTCTCTCTCTCTCTCTTTCTCTCTCTCTCTCTCAGGTCCAGCTATATATAGGGTCTGTTGCCTCTGCCCCCTAGGATATGTTCCTGGTCTGATTGGTCAAGGAGTAGACATGGGCTTCAGGGAGTCTCATGATTGGCTGCTCTGCCTGGGAGCACAAGCCTGCAAGTTTCTCTATGATTGAGTCCTTCATCTCCACTCAGGAATAGGGATGTGGCTCCTGATTAGATGGGAGGCTGGAAGATCATGTATTTGGTCTTGGCCTCCAAGGGTGTATGTGTTCTGTTGCATCATTTCCTCTCCTTATGTTGGAGCCAATCCTGGCCACCATCTTTTATCCCTAGCTGAGGAGGCCTACCTAGCTTTTCCTCAGATGATTGTCCAGTGAATAAGCAAGTATATGCACACATAGATATGCCAACCTCATATGGTTCTGTCACTACCTAACTAGAAAAGAGGTCTGTTTTCTTACAAGCACAGTGATGGGTGAGCAGACATATTCCCACTGTCGACCTGTATATATTGATTTGTATGTGTGCACACACCAATCCTTGGGCTTGAACTCAGGGCCTGGGCATTGTTCCTGGGCTTATTTGCTTGAGGTTAGTGCTCTATCACTTGAGCCACAGCTCCTCTTCCAGCCTTTTGGTAGTTCATTGGACATAAAGAATCTCGTGGACTTTCTTACCCCAGGCTGGCTTTGAACAGTGATCCTCAGATCTCAGAGAAAAACGCTGTAAGGTACAATAAGAAAACTAGTGGTGTACCAAACTCCCATTTTCCAGGTGGGGAATCTGAAGTCCAAACAGAAAGAGAGAATAACTCTCCTAAAATCATTCCAACTAAAGATAGACCTATACTGGATCCCAGAATCTGGTACCAATTCTTCTATACCAGACTATTCCTCCACATCACCCTGGCTGCTCCGCCCCCCCCCCCCACACACACACACACGCACGCACTCTCAGTGTGTGGAGGGGTCTGGAAGTGGGGGAGGCACATGGCCCCAATCCTCTCAAAAGTCAACTGGAGCATAGATCGGGAAAGATAAAAAAAAATTACCAGGGTAGGCGTAGGTGGGGTTTTCAGGGTCACTGCCTGGATATACCCTTTTTCTTTTTCTTTTCTTTATGTCTTTTCCTCTTGCTTTTTTTAAATTGAGTTTGAGGTGGTTGTTTTTGTTTCCTTTAAGAAATGGAAAAGAATGAAGCTGCGTAAATACAACGATATTAACTCGGAAAAAAAAAAAACCTCCTGCCATTTTAACTCTGTTACTGGAGAAATAAAAGAGAAATAATTTGTCCACCCACACTTAGCTCAGTCTGACGAAGGTAGGTGAATATTGCTTTGCTAGTCGAGGGTGACTGCTGGAAGTGGAGCCACGCTGGCTGATCCCTGATTGAGAGGAAGCCACAGCAACCCCACAAGAAACCTTCCGTCCACTGTTGGTCGGCAGAGCCTGTGCACGAGCAGGGCTCGGAATCATGGCCCGCGTGTCCCACCTTCCACAGGTCTCCCCCAGCAGCCGGTAGCAATGGAGGGGTTGGACAAGGCCGAAGAACTCCCCGACAAGCCGAGAGAGATGCCACCACCCCCACTGCCCTCACCACCCTCAGAGCCTGCTCAGAAGCCACCACCTCCAGGCGGGAGCCACTCCCTCACCATAAGGAGCAGCCTGTGCCTGTTCGCTGCCTCTCAGTTCCTGGTAAGAAAGTCACAGGCCCCAGGAGGGCCTGGGGAGAGGGTGGGTTGAGCAACACAGCCTTCGACTTCCTCCCAAAGATGGCCACCTGGGAGGACAGAAGGATGGGGTGGGGGGAACTTCTTGTAGTCCTCAGTGAGTCTTAAGTCTTCAAGACGGGTGTAAGGGGTAGACCTCCGCTCAGTAGCCCAGCCCCTCACACCCTGCCCTCCCTAACCTGAGGTCTCACCAGGAGCACAGAGTCCCTAGCCTTTTCTGAGATATGTCCTTATACTTTGTGTACAAGTGGGGGTCCCCCTTGGGGAAAGTCTTTGTCCTGGCTGCCTTCAGTCAGCTTTTCTCCAGAAAAAAAATCCTGAGGCCTCTTCTGGATACATTGCTCCTGGGCACTTCCCCCGGCTGCCCATTGTGATCTGAGAGGTTCCAGAGCCTCCTTAGGGCTGAGGTTGGGAACTGAAGGTGAGCTCTGCAGAGCAATATGGGAGCAAAGAGCCTGAGGGGCTCTGAACTCAGCCTGCTCCCCTGACTGCCCCAGCTTGCCTGTGGGGTGCTCTGGCTCAGCGGCCATGGCCACACCTGGCTGCAGAATGCCACAGACCTTATCTCCTCTTCGCTCACACTACTGAACCAGCTGGAACCTGAGGTGAGTACGTTTGGGGAGTCGCAGGGCAAGGGGATCAGCTGGGGGGGAGCTCCAGTCCTACCCTCCCCAACCTCTCCATGGGGCTTCTCTTGAGTTCTCTTCTCTTCCACATCCCTCAAGTCTATCTGCATGCCCCCCCTCCCCCTCAACAAGGCTGCAGCTTCAGAGTCTCCGTTTTGTTGCTATTGAAATACAGGAGTTCTCTGCCTGACTCCTGTGTCTGATGTTCTCCAGGGCTGGCTGGACGCTGGAACTTGGGGGATTCCCAGTCTGCTGCTGGTCTCTCTGTCTGTGGGCCTGGTCCTCAGTACTACCCTGGTAAGACACCTTCTAACCCCACTCTTAGTTCCTCCTCCTTCTTTCTTGAGCTCTACTCCCCACCAGCTGGTCTACAAGCTGAATAACCTGGAACCTGAGGAGGGCAAAGATAGGTCCAGCCTAGAGTGACCATCTCCTTCCTAAAAATTGGTTTGCAGTGATCTGAAGTAGGGAAAGAGGGCAAGACTGGGGCAGGGAGGGAACATCAGGTCCCACTCATAAGACCAGAGTCCACAAGAAACTGAGGGTCTGTGGAAGAAGGGACTGTGAGAAAGGATGGGATTGTGTAACCTGCTAGGCAAGCACCTTGCAGACAGTTCCTAGGAGAGCTAGGTTGCTATAGACACTTGCAAGGAGAGAAAGCTCAAGCCCATGCCCCCTGCCCCAGGAATCCAAGGGACAGCTCTCGGTCCCAAGTCCACAATGCCTTATGATCCTAACCAGGTGTGGCATCTCCTGAAGACCTCCTCAGAACCACCCACCCCACTGCCAGCAGAGGACAGACGCCAGTCAGTGAGCCGCCAGCCCTCCTTCACCTACTCAGAGTGGATGGAGGAGAAGGTCGAGGATGACTTCCTGGACCTGGACCCTGTGCCTGAGACACCTGTGTTTGACTGTGTGATGGACATCAAACCTGAGGCCGACCCTGCCTCATTGACCGTCAAATCCATGGGTCTGCAGGAGAGGTGGGAGGGGTGGAGGAGGGGTGGGCATGATAGGGCTCTCAGCTCTCCACTCCCATCCAGAAGAGTTAGCTGCCAGACTATGTGTTCTGATAGCCAGAATCAAACTAGCTTCCTAGCCTAGCCAACGTAGATATTTGTGCTTTTCAGGTGATTCATGTAGATCAAAGTACCCTAAGGTGAAGGGCTGGGAATGTGGCTTAGCAGTAGAGTGCTTGTCTAGCATGCATGAAGCCCTGGGTTTGATTCCTCATTACCACATACACAGAAAAAACCAGAAGTGGCGCTGTGGCTCAAGTGGGAGAGTGCTAGCCTTGAGCAAAAAGAAGCCAGGGACAGTGCTCAGGCCCTGAGTCCAAGGCCCAGGACTGGCAAAAAAAAAAGTACCCTAAGATGAATGCTAATATATACTATTACTTCACAGGCATGTTGTAAGTGTGTGCATTTACACACTTATGGGCCCTCCTTTTCTCAGTGAAGCTTGGGTCCATTCCTTGCTGCAGGGCTTTTTTCATGTCTGTGTTCATTTTAGATGAACAAGGAAATGGTATATAGCATTTCTCAGAATCTCTTGGCCACTGAACACTGCTTTCTTAGTGTTTCATGGCATTCCTCAGAACATATTTGGGAGGTATAAATACCTTCTTAGAGCTTTTGTGGATCTCATCAGGTTTGAAGGTACCTACATGTTGTCATAGACAGAGCACTAGATGAGGAGTCAGAAACCTAGCTGTTTTCAGAAAACCTTTGCACCCACTAAATGGGTGAGAGCCCTGGCAGTGCCTGTCCCCTTATGGCGAGACAGTTCCCGTCTATGAAGGAGGACTGGTTCTGTTCTCTGGTTTTAGACAGCATAGTAGAGCTTTTCAGTATAGGCGTTCTTGATGCCCCTGGGAATCCTCCTTCCCTGGAAGCTGAGGTTCTCTTCACCCTTGGATGAGATGTCCTTGACCCAGTCAAGCTTTCTCTCAGGGTTGCTGAGCCAGAAGTGGGTTGCAGAGGTCTGGGGCAATCCTCTCTGTCTTGAGCCCTGCCTCTGCCCTCAATGGATGTGTCCTCCATGGGCTCCCAGCAGTCATAGGAGATTTGGGGGGAGGGCCATCTTGGGGATGCTTTAGATGGACTTCTGGTACTGAGGCCCCAAAGCCCCACTGTAGAAAGCCAGAGACAAGGATGTAAGCCCTCACCTCAAAAGCTGAGTCTCATGTTCCTCATGATCGCGTCCTCTTGTCAGACTCCTACTCCTCTTCCTGGAGCCCACTCTGATCTCCCCTGATCCTCCTCCCTCCTCTCTCCATACCTGAGGTCCCCCGATTAAGCCTCTTTCGGCCAGAGACTCAATTGGTCTTCCCTGGTCCTTCTAGGAGGGGTTCTAATGTCTCCCTGACCCTGGACATGTGCACTCCAGGCTGCAACGAGGAGGGCTTCGGCCACCTCGTGTCCCCACGTGAGGAATCGGCCCACGAGTACCTGCTCAGCGCCTCCCGTGTCCTCCAAGCTGAGGAGCTGCACGAGAAGGCCCTGGACCCCTTCCTGCTGCAAGCTGAATTCTTTGTGAGTCCCCTAGTCTATAAGCGGGTAATGCTCACAGCTCACAAGTCCGTGAGTCTGTCAGACTCCTGTCTGGTATAGCTGTCATTCCTTATCAGCTTTCCCACCATCTTGGGTAAACTCTTCCCCCTTTGAATCTTAGTTTCCTCATTGGAGAATGGGATGAAAATGGAAGGATTTTTACAAGAACTAAACACTGATCATGTGTGTAAGGCATCTAGCAGTGATTGGTACACAGTGGAATTTCCAGGACTGTGGTCTGAGAGGCATAGAAAGTCAGGTCTTCTCACTGTCCTGTCTCCCCATCCTTTACTGCTGGACATTACCAAATACATCATCCTTTTGACACCTCCCCACTCTTCCCCCCTCCTCCCACCACTGAGTCTTGCTTAGGTCTCAACTCTCATGGAGCCCCTGCAACTGTATCTGGCTGCCTCCTGTGGAACTTTGAGATGCCCAATAAATAATCTCCCTATTCCCCTGCCCAAGTGTTCAGTTAAGAATTAAGCCATAGATCTCTATCACCTTATTGTCCTAACAAGGTAGGTTTGAAGTGAGGCTCAGCAACATGTAGCAACAGTGAACCTCCTGATACTGAGCCCTCTCCCATCATGGGCAGTACTGGCCTTGCTCCACAGGGATGTATGTCCCCATAGTTCTTTCTTGGCATAAGGGGCTGAGAGGAGGACTTTTAGGCCTCAGCTTAAGCATTTTCCTTAATCAACTTCACCAGTCAGGTAACTCACCCCCTATTCCCCTCAAACCAGACTCTAAGCTCTCCAGAACTTGGCATTGCTTATGGGAGAAATCAACCCACTCAACCTGAGTTGGCCTAGCCCCAGCCTTCTCCCAACCTTCTGCTCAATTCTCAACCCCTGAAAGGACTGCCAGTCACAGTGTGCCTCTGTCTTCTTGTACCTTTCTCATATCATTCCCCACCCAATGCCTCTGGTGAGCCTTCCTCCACCACCCCAGCCACAGCTCCTGCTCCAAGCTCCCACCACCATCTCCCCTTGAAGAAACAGCTGGCGTCTTCCACGTCCTTTTCCATTCAGAAGGTAGCCCAGATGTTGCCAGAGAGGAAGGAGCACAGCCTGCCCACTACTCCACGGGCAGTTCTGTGTGTGTGCTTTTTTTGTTTCCTTCTTTTGGTTTTTACAACAGCCTTAGAAGGTATTATGGTCTGCATTTTACAAAGTCCTTAGAGTGCATCCCAAAATTGATATTAAACTGTGTGCAACTGACTGCTGAACTGTGCAGACTGAAAGGGAGTACAGAGGCAGGTGGTACTTTCTGGGGGGGGGGGGGTCACCCGACAGGCATCTGGAGGAAAATGGGGCTGGGGGTTGGCCTTAAGCAATGGGGACAATTTAGAGAGGTGGAGATGGACCAGTGGAATGCCATGAGCTCAAACCTGGAGGCAAGACTGAGAACGGCGAGTCAACCACAGGGAAAAGACAGACATAACTGGGAGAAAAAAAAGATGCCAAGTCCACAAAGACCTGGAGGCAGGAGCATGGGTCAGACCCGGCATTCTTACCACAGAGTCGCTGGAGGTGAGGAGAGGGGCCTGGGAGATCATGAAAGAGTTGTCAGAGGCAGTGGCCTTTCGTTAAGACAGGATATTGCCAACAAGGGTGAGGTGGGTGTTATTGCAGAGACCGCAGCGTGAAGTCAGTTCATAAGGCACGCATGCCCAGGGAAGGAACAGATCAGCAAAGTCACCTGGAATGGCAGATGCATACAGAGGAGGGGAAAGGCAGTGATTAACAAGGTCACTTTTGTATCTTATTCTTTCCTCTTCATTCATTGTCTTCTGTCGCAGTTATCATGACTTAGACATGTGTCAGGCACTCTTGTAAATCCTCTGGTATGCTAGCTCATTTAACAGAAAACATTGGTTGAATGAATGAATGCATGCGGGGCACCCAGCCCCTAGATTTGGACATGTCTGAGAGTAGTAGGTAAGCTGCTTACACCCGTATTTCCTCCTCTGGCAGGAAATCCCCATGAACTTTGTGGATCCGAAAGAATATGACATCCCTGGGCTAGTGCGAAAGAACCGGTACAAAACCATCCTGCCCAGTGAGTACTGCTCCCCAAGGCCCACAGGGATGGGGGTGGGGGGACCATCCCTCACCTGGTAAGACCTTAAGTGAAGCCCAGAACTGTGCCTCTGGGAGCAACAGGACACTTATCATGGGAGAAGAAGGGAAGTAGGGGGAAAGCAGGAAAAGGAAGGGCACTCAGAGGGTAATCACTTCCTCACACAGCATTGACTAGACGCTTACCCTCTCCTAGCCCAATGTGCTGGGTTCTGCAGAAACCCAAGAGATAAAGAGGCCCAGTGCACAGTGCACAGTGACTGACAAGTTTTTACATCCTTTCTCCCCCTACCCCACCCCCTTTTTTTTCTTTGCCAGTCCTGGGGCTCAAACTCTGGGCTTGGGCACTGTCTCTAAGCTCCTTTTTGCTCAAGGCTAGTGCTCTACCATGTAAGCCACAGCCTACTTCTGGCTTTTTCTGTGATTCATTGGAGATAAGAGTCTCAAAGACATTCCTTCCCTGGGCTGGTTTCGTACCAGGATCCTCAGATCTCAGCCTCCTGAGTAGCCTAGTTTTACAGACTTGAGCCACTAGCGCCTGGCTAGCATGGACAGATTGTAAAGTGAGGGAATTAAAGCTCAGAGAAGTTTAAGGGACTCATCCACAGTTAAACAAACAGGAAGTATACATCTGATTTCCCAACCTGTACCTCTGCATCCTAGAATTGTGTGTGTGTGTGTGTGTGTGTGTGTCCTTGTTTATTTACTTGTTTGTTTATTTGCCAGTCCTGGGGCTTGGACTCAGGGCCTGATCACTGTCCTTAAGCTTCTTTCGCTCAAGACTAGCACTCTACCACTTGAGTCACAGCGCCACTTCCAGCTTTTTTTGTTTATGTGGTACTGAGGAATCAAACCGAGGAGTTTTGTGCATGCTAGGCAAGCACTCTACCGCAAAGCCATGTTCCCAGCCCCATGAGTCCTTGCTTAGTGTGGTGTAATTCTTGGTCTTCCAACAGGCTGAGCCACCCAAGCCTCCTGAATAGCCTAGGATGACAGACATGAGCCACCCTACAGGGAAGGACTCCCCTGTACAGTAGCAAGCTCCTGCCACCCAGTGTATCTGAGCAAGGCTGTATGAACAGCCCCCTGAGAGTCCTGAGGGGGGGTTTTCCTTATTGAGGGGCAGTCAGTGCAGGCATTCCATGCCTGCGGTGTCCTTTTCAGTCCTGGGCTGTCTGCCCCAGGCCCCAGAGCCAGCTTGGGGGTGACTTGCTAGAAGTGACTTGCTCAAACCCACTCCACACAGTTTGTGGAGTAGCGAGGATTTTTTTTCAAAAAGCAGTTTTACCATCAGCATCTCCAACAACATGTAAGATGTCATGACTTATTTTTAACTTTTAAAATATCGACTTGTGGTTGCTATGGCTACACGGTCTCTAGGTAGTTCTGGTTAAACAAAGCACCATTTAAGGCCAGGATGCAACTATTCAGGGCTGCTCACCTCTTCCCTCCTCTCGCCCTCCCCTTCCCAGCTCTACCTGCATGAAGGGGCTTGGGTACCCCACAACCTAGGGGTTTGCTGGCTGTTCTGAATGTTCACTGGCGTCACCAGGTGGTTGACAGACTCCAACCACTTCTAATCACTCCTTGAGCCTCAGCCCCTAATCCCAGAATGCAATGTAGTCCATATAGAGCCAGAACGTGACCCTGCATCCTCAGACACTGGACCTAGGGGACATAGGGAAGGTTAGCCTTAGCCAAGACCACCTCTCAGATCTGACACCAGGGCACACTCAGTACATGGTTCCTGTGTCTCTGCTCCAGGGTCCCAGAAATCAGACATGAATGAGACAGACTCTGGACACATAGAGCTCCCAGTGAGAGAGACACGTGTGTAGACATCAATAGTCTTCCAGTTGGTAGCCCTGAGAACAGCAGGCAGAGGGACAATTTCTGTTTCCTTTACCATGGTGTCACAGCACTAAGGCAAGTGCCTGGCATGTGGGAGACATTCTGCACCTGTTTGAATGAATGAATGAGAATGAGTGAGTGCCAACTTGAGCTCCCTTTCTCCATCTTTACTACAAGATTATTGGAGAAAGGGATTAAACTTTCACACGGCACAATTGAGGGAGTGCTGTCTACATAGGGTGCCCTAGGAATATTGCCAGGCAGTGCCTTCCTGTGACCTTGGCACTTCTTACTTGGGTCATTGCAGCAATCACCTAACTTGTTCTCCTGAGTTCTACATTCTCTTCTCCTGCCTGTCTTCCACTGTTGCTACAAAAGTGGTGCAAAACAGAAATCTAATTGTGAATTCCTCCTCCTCAACACTGTCATCAGCATCCTTTCTAAGCTCCAGCTTCATCTCACCAATCCCAACTCTGCCCCTGAGTTCCTGAATCAGAGCAGTATTCACTGTTCCCCCTCCAACCCCAGCTGGGTACCACCTCTTCCAGGAAGCCCTTCTACCCTAGCCAAGCCAAAGGCCTTCCCTACTTACCCAGCCCCAGTGCTCATATGCCACGCAGGACTTGTCTGCTTGTCCAACACTGTTCCTTGTCCAGGAAAGAGATTATGTTCTTGATGATCTGGGAGTCAGTCTTGTCTCACCTTCACAGTACCAGACCCAGGGCTGTGCAATAGATCATTACCATCACCACAGTGATTCTCCCTAATAGCAAAGACCCTAGCATCTAGCCAGAAAAGACAGTGCCCACTTCTGTCCTTCTACCACCTAACTTGAGCAGGTGCAGCCAAGGAGAAGCAAGATGGCCCAGGCAGAGCTAGCTGCCTGGTGCAGTCAGAAGTCCCTCCCCTGACTCCACTTACCCATACTCCTCTCCTCCCCTGCCACCCTGCTGCACTTTCCCCACAGAAATTGTCCATTCCCCAGTCAGATGCCAAGACCCAGGCACTAGGTTGGGACAGGCAAAGAGCTGGAAAGGGAAGGCTGATGCCCATTGTCTCTATTGCTCCTACCCGATTGAAATCCTTCTTTGTACCTATTCACATCTGATAAAACGTGTACTAGCCCACAAGAGTAACTATCTGCTATAAGATGTGTGTACGTGGGTCTGCACTGCTTACTGGTCTGTAGGCCCTGCCTCTTTTTTTTTTTTTAATTTTTATTGTCAAACTGATGTACAGAGAGGTTACACTTTCATACATTAGGCACTGGATACATTTCTTGTACTATTTGTTACCTCCTCCCTCATCCCCCCTCCCCCCTCCCCCTTTCCCTTTCCCCCCATGAGTTGTTCAGTTGATTTACACCAAACAGTTTTGCAAGTATTGCTTTTGTAGTCGTTCGTCTTTTTACCCTGTGTCTCTCGATTTTGGTATTCCCTGCTTCTTTAGCTTAATTGCTTTAGTCTTCCTTAAACAAATGAGGTCACTGTGGAAGGAATGTGTAGATAAAGCCCAGGGAGGTTAAGTAAATGGCACACGTAAGTCACTGTATCAGAATCTGAAGCCAGAGCCTTTAGGCCTTTACTCCTCCCTGTTGCAGTGGAGAAACTGAGACCCACCAAGGAATAAGACATGAAGCTGATGACAAAGTGATCAGAGCTCTGATCTCACTTCTCCTCCCTGTCTTCCCCCCACCCCCCGTGAGCTTCCCTGCCCACCTCACACAATGTCCCAATCAGTCCCAGCCTCTCAGGCTGATGGATTCGTCAATACAGAGAGACTGTCACAGGAACAAAGCAAATTTTACTCAGGGAAGAACAAGATGTTATGGGAATCTGTTACTATGGGATCTGACATGTGAAAAGATGGCAGGGGAAAAAAAACACAAACCTTTGTGCACACGTCTTTATGCATCAGAGATACAGATGTGAAAGGCTTGTCTTTTGTCCCAGGATTATTCTGTAGCTTTCTACCTTCAAACCTTAACCGACCTCTATGTTTATAAAGCACTTTACAGTTGATATAGCACTTTCACATGTTTCCTTGATTATTTTCCCAAAAGGAAGCAACTTTTTACTTAGAATGCAAGGCCTTGAGCTTGCTAGGCTAGCACTCTCCCCCTTGAGCCATACCTCCAGCCCAGCTTTTGGCTGGCTATTTTGGAAATGCAGTCTACCAAACTTTTCTGCTTAAGAAGGCTTCAAACTATGATCCTCAAGATCTTAGACTTCTGAATAGCTAGTTTTACAAGGATGAGCCACCAGGGTCTGGCTCACAGAAGCCACCTTCATCCTTACTTTACAGATAGGAAAACTGAGGCTTTTTAAGACCATGTGCTTTATAATTTGACACAGAAGTCAATGACAGTGTGTATTCAAACCCTGGCTGCTACCTGCTGTTGGGGCTTTGTACCCTAGGTCATTTCTCTCTTGACTGGCTTTCCACATTCCAGAACATGAGATGAATAGAAGGGCAGTTTGAGGGTACAGGTAAATGGTAGGGATTAAATCCTACAGACCCAGGGTCTCTTTCCCTACCCTTTTGCCCTTCTTGGCTTCTCACCTACCTATGTGGACCAAGGATGTATGAGTGTTGAGCTACTAGGTAGGGAAAGGAAGAGCTACTTTGATCCCAGAAGAAATCAGGTGCTGTGCAGTGGGCTTAGAGAGGTTGGGTCCTGCACTAGAGGACCCAGCTCCTGGCCTGACCTGTCTCCTCCCACCCCAGATCCTCACAGCAGAGTATGCCTGACCTCACCAGATTCTGATGACCCTCTGAGTAGCTACATCAATGCCAACTACATCCGGGTATGTGGCCCCACCCCAACAGCCTCCCACTAAAGAAGAAACCTAAGCCATCCTCTAGACTTGTCCCTAGCCCAGACTGGCTCTTGGCAACCCCTTGGAGGAGCCAAGTATGGGGACTGGGAGCCCTTCCTCTGGCCATAACAGGCTGACCTTTTTGGATACAGGGCTATGGTGGGGCAGAGAAGGTATACATTGCCACGCAGGGACCCATTGTCAGCACAGTGGCCGACTTCTGGCGCATGGTATGGCAGGAGCACACACCCATCATTGTCATGATCACCAACATCGAGGAGATGAATGAGGTAAGGACCCCTGTGCCATTACATACAGAGTACCAGCTGCTTTGAGCCTCACACTGAGCATCTTGTTTTCCAGTTCATCCTTAGGACAATCCTATGTGACTAGTGGTATTCAGCCCACTGTCAAGAGGAGGAAATATGAGGCTCAGTAATGTTAAGTCAGGTTTTCACGACCACACAGCCCAGAGCTGGTCTCTCCCCTCCAGTGCCTATAATCTTAAGCACAACCCAGTGCTGCTTCCCAGCAATGCCTATGTCTGTCATAGCCCTGTGTCACTGAATTACCATTTTCCATATGGGGAAACTGAGGCTCAAGAAAGAGAAGTCATTTAACAAGTGATGAGGTTAAGATCTGACCCAACTTTCTCTAACTGCTCACATGTTGCCCTCCAATGGCCCAGATGGCATGGAGAGCATGTGGGAGGGAACTGGGGTGGATCATAAACTTGATTCTGAATCCTTGCAGAAATGCACCGAGTATTGGCCAGAGGAGCAGGTGGTGTATGATGGCCTGGAGATCACTGTGTGCAAAGTTATTCACACGGAGGATTATCGGCTGCGACTCATCTCCCTCAGGGTGAGGCCTGGGGCTGGTGGAGGGCTGGGCTGGGCTGGGCTGGGGAAATAGAGCCTTAACTAAGTACTCTGCAGAGAATCTCTGACCTCTAGCCCACTCCACAGCACTGAAAAATCCATTATGATGGAAACAAAGGTCTACGTCACTCCCAGAAGTTTACTAGTAATCAGGGTTAAGGAATCATAAATGGACTTGGGAGCTAGAGGCAGGACCAAGCCCCAACTGCATTTCCCAAACTTCAGTTGTGTATAATGCTATTGGACTCGCTGATTCTCTCCTCTCCCTCCCTCTCCCCCCTCTCTCTCTCTCTCTCTCTCTCTCTCTCTCTCTCTCTCTCTCTCTCTCTCTGAGCAGCAATTTATAATATGTTCTATTTATGCTTCAAATGCTTCCAAGGCCTAGGTAGACTGGACCTCAGAAACGTCTAGCCTTGACCTTTTATTATGACTTTGAGATCCAGCTTTGTAACATCCCTTCAAGATGGGCGCTCTGACTTGTAGTGCCCAATATGTCCACCAGAGAGCAGGCACTCCTTGCTGCTATGGATTTGCACAAGAAGGCTGCAGTTACAGAAAATGATAATTAAAAAAGAAGAAAAGAAAGGCATACAAAATATGAGCAATACAGAACAGCCCAGAAGAGTAGGGGGAGGGATCCTCCCACCCTAAAGTTGTGCTTCTTCCAGGATGAGCATAATAGGAGGGACTGTTCCTTTGGAAACGGGATCCGGAGGTTCTATTTTTGAAAAACACTAAGATCCATGTTTACGGAAGATAGTGGCCTCTATAATAACCTAGAAGGGCAGACAAGGTGAGCTAGGCAACCAGGAAGCTGATGCCTATCCAGAAACAGCCTGGGAAGTCTCACTGATGCTGACAGCCAGAGTCTAGCCATAGAAATGAATTCAAAGCCTGAAACTTACTGTCTCTCTCCCACTGGATGGTGGAAGCTTCCGCCCTCAAGGTCAGTGCTCACCTGAGCCACTTGCAAGACATAGGCCTCACTGGAGGCCTTGAAGAGCCAGAAAGTGAGCACTAGAATGTGAGATGGCTGTCAGAAGCCAAGTAACTCCAAAACTTGAGAAACAAGCTTTCCAAGTAGAAATTCCCCAGACACAGAGCTTTGTCAGCGTTTGTCAGCATAGAAGCTTAATTTTCCTAGCTCTGTGTGTCTGGGGGAAGAGCCAGGATATTTGAGGTTTGAGGATATTTACCTTCATCCATAAGCTATTATGATCAGCTGCCCTAAGCTTGTTTCTGGGTTGGGTACTTAGAACCCAGCTGCCCCAAGCCCTGACTCTCCTCAAGGAGCAAGTAAGTATCATGGTAAGTATCATGCTAGAGCTAGTTGGGAATAGAAGACACCGGCTGGCATCCTCAAGGAGGGGCTCCTGGAAGTGGGGGTGCCAACTAAGATCTTGCAAGATGAGCAGGAATTGACTAGGGACAAACATGTACAGAAAGCATTCCTGGCAGAAAACAGTAAGGACATAGGAGAGAGAGCAGCTAGCTCTGTGTGTCTGTGTGCACGCATGCGTGCATGCATGCTGTACTACAGAGATTTTTTCTATAAATCTTTTGCAGTGCTAGAACATCCATTATAAGCATGCAGTGTCGGGAGATGCAAGGACAGGGGATGCACTGACGGTCTTACTTGCCAGGCTAAGGACTTAGGGGATTGGGTTGTATTCAGAGAGCAGTGAGAGCCATTGATGGGTGCCTTGGTCAGTTTGGGCTGCTATCGCCAACACCATAGTCTAAGTGGCTGATAAACAGCAGGTTTGTTTCCCATAGTTTGGAAAGCTGAGACGTCCAAGGTAAGGCACTGGCACAGTCAGGTCTAGTGAGGTCCACTTTCCACCCTCATGTGATGGAAGGGGTGAGTGAGGTAGTACTCTGGGGCCTCTTATTTAAGGTCATGGTGTATAGTGAAAGTCCCTACCTTCTAAGACTCTCATGTTGGAAAGGAGATTTGGGCATATTAATTCGAGGATGGGAGGGTACAAACGTTTGACCTAGCCCACAGGGTTTCAAGCACAGCACAGCATGTCCAGATCTGTGCTGTGGAGAGACCATCTTGACCGCTGTGATCCTGGGGTGGGCAGTGATGAGAAGGGGAGCTCAGCTCGGTGGAGAGACGATAATGGTCAGAGTGGGGGCAGTGGGAGTGAAGAGGAGGATGTGGGCAAGAGGGGTGCCAGCAGCGCCTCATGAGGACGGAGAGATGGGCAGGCAAAGCATAGGGGAGGGAAAGGAACGGTGGTATCTCTTCACCCTGTTCTGTTTCACGTGACTAAGGGAAAATTGGGACATTTGTCATGATAAAGAAATCTAGAGACAGAAATGGATTGGAAAATGGCTCATAGCATCTCTTGGATGATGAGGAGGTGGAGGAGGGAAGAAGTGAAGGCTGATGCCAAGGCTACTGAGCAAGCTGACTTTTGGGCCTCTGTCTGGAGGGCCGAGAGATCCCATTCTCTCTGTGCTCCTCACATTCCATCTTTCTCTCTGAGCAATTTGGGGGCTAAACATATCTCTGGGGTGGGGCCTCTGTCTCCTGGGCAGAATGGAACTGAAGAACGAGGCCTGAAGCATTACTGGTTCACATCTTGGCCTGACCAGAAGACCCCAGACCGGGCCCCTCCGCTCCTGCACCTGGTACGGGAAGTGGAGGAGGCAGCCCAGCAGGAGGGGCCCCACTGTGCCCCCATCATTGTCCACTGCAGGTGGGTCCTACCAGCCACCAACTGCAACAGGACCACCTTCCCACGCCCTTGGGCTGTCCCTCCCCTCACCCTACCCATCCCCTCGGCCCTCAGTGCAGGGATTGGAAGGACCGGCTGCTTCATTGCCACCAGCATCTGCTGCCAGCAGCTGCAGCATGAGGGCGTAGTGGACATCCTGAAGACCACGTGCCAGCTCCGTCAGGACAGGTCAGCCCACGGGTGATGGTGGGGGCATACAGAGAAGCTGAAGCCTGGGGGTGCCAGGGAGACACTGACTGCTCGGGGGCCAGAGGCAGATACCACCCCAGGCACGGGCTGATGGGCACAGAGAGGGCAGCTGAAAGAAGACAGGATCTAGATGGTTCTTCTTATGGAAGAAAAGGAAAGAGACATAGCTAGTGGACAGGACAGGGACAGGGCAGCGGGCATGTCACTTGTGCTCCTGACAAATAGAGCAATGGGCCCTTCTTGGCAAAGATTGCTCTCACCAAGCTGCATATGCACAAGGCCATCAGCATGCCTCATAAGGGTCTGGTACTCCGTGGGTTTGGGGGCTCCCTCCTTCAGCCCATCCCTGTGATCCCACTGTGCATCTCTGCTGGGCAGGGGTGGCATGATCCAGACATGTGAGCAGTACCAGTTTGTGCACCACGCCATGAGCCTCTATGAGAAGCAGCTGTCCCGCAAGTCCCCAGAGTGACCACGCTCCTCCTCTTGAGGTCCTCTGGGCACTGCCCCACCTGAGTCTGGGTCCTCAATCTAGCCACCTCCAGGGCCGGGCTTTGGACTCTGGGCCTGTTCCAATCCCTGCTCCATCCTCCTCCTCCTCTTCAGTCTGCTCCCTCCTTCCTCTGTTAGCCTGGCCTAGCCCCCTCCCCCCAACCCAGATCTTCCTACTGTATATATTGGGGAGTTGAGGGAGGCAAGGGAGGGATGTGCCAGGCCAGGCCTGAGGCCCCAGGGCCTGACCCACACCTCGCAGACCTGGGGCCTCATTTTTAACCATGGTTCCATTGCTGTTTGATCCAAAATGTTTCTATGCCGCATCCAAGTGTCCTGCCACAATGTGTCTGCCCGTCCATCTCTGCTGTCTATACCGGACACTGTGTCTCCTTGGCCAGGAAAGGGGTAATAAGCTCCAGCTCCTAAGTAGCCAGGCAGTGGTACCCACCTTGAGGTACCCTCATGTTCCCCCACTTCTCCCAATAGGCAAACTGCATTTCCCGACACACACACACCCCTGGCCAATTTTTGGGACCAGGATGTAAAGGACAGGACTGAAGACTTAGAGGCCAGGCAAAGGAGCTCCCGATGGGTTGGTAGAGAGAAGGCAGCTGGGGAAGGTCTCTAGGTTGGGGTGAACAACATGGCAGAGTGGCTTCTGGGTGTCAGATGCCTCTCAGGAGGCAATGACCAGCCTGTGAGGCCATTGAAGAAGAGGGGAACTGGTGGGGATGGAGAAGCCAAAGGATCCGGGCCCTGGTTGCAGGAACAGGGGAACTCCAAGGCTGAGCTAGGGTAAGGACTTGGCCTCCGATCTGTGTGGGACATGTTTCTGTCACTGTGGGAAAGCCTCCCCAAAAGTCTCGCTGCGTGTCGCCGTGCGTGTGTTCCTATGTCCATGCGTGTGTTGAGAGCCCGTCAGCAGGGCGTGCATGACTCTTTGGCCACATGTGTTATCTTGGAGCCACGTGTTTTTATTGCTGACTTTAAGTATTTATTCCACGGCAGACAGAGACATTTGATGTCTATTTATAATTCGCTCGTGGTCATTGAATAGAGCAATAAACAGCATTTTGAGCAAACTCAGTCTCCTGAGTCAGTAATTTACCTCCTCCCTTCACTCCTTGCCTTTGTGACTCAAGGCTTTGTGCTGTTCTTCCCTTCCCAGCGCACACACACACACACACACACACACACACACACACACACACTGCCCCTCACATTCTCACATTCATGCCCCTGTACAGATTTGGAATCCAGGAAGAATCCAGATTTGTAGGCTTGTAAATCCATTCTGAAAGGATTCTCAAACATCCTTAGCCCCAGGCCACTGAGGTGCCCTGAGCCATAGGGAAGCACAAAAAAAGTAGCATGGAAAACTTCCAGGAAAGGCAAACGGATGGGGGTGGGAGAATCACCAGCTCCAACAAGGGAGGCCAGAGAGGCCAAGGCTGATGGAAGGGAACATTCAAGTCACACTCGGGTCCCTTCCTGTTGACCAACCCACATTTCCCATGTTAGCCCCACAGCTCAACAGTGGCTCCCCCTGGTAAGGCGCTAGCTCAAAAGTAGCCCTTCCCAGGCCAAGGAGTCAGAACTCCTAAGCCATCCTCAGACATGCAGCTCTATTCTTAGCCTCTGCCCTCTGGGATGGAACAGAAGTAGCTGTGACACTACTGCACATGGATGGAGGGCAGGAAGGGGATCAATGGTCAGGCTTCTGACCCACCAGCTGGTCCTTACAAGACACCAGAATCTTGCAGCCCAGATCAAGGGTGCAGGCATACAGAGTATGCCACAGATGATGAGGGAAGAACAGGTATGGCTGAAGCAGCCCAGAGGTCTCAGAGAAAGAAGCCTGTTCTCCAGCCACCATCCCACAGAGATCTCTCTAGCAGGATGGCCCTTGTACCCAGATTCCAAAGGTGGCACTGTGGAGTGAGAAGAGAGAGGGAAGTTAACACTCTCCCCTCCTCTACCAGGGTGATCTCATAAGGCCACTCCAGCTGGGTATGTCCCACATATACAGTGCAATATGTATGGTGTCCCCTGTGCAAAGTGTCAGATCTTCCAGACCTTTCCTGATGCACCCCCCTCAATAACGACCCCAGTCCTAATCCTTGTTGGATTCGAATGCACACGAAGATGTATGTGTGCCCACATTAACCTGAGCCCCGCAGCTTAGAGAGTGCCCACCCATCAGCACTGCGAGGCAGAAACCTTGACCACAGGGCACAGGAATGATGGACCCCTGGACCAGCCACCACCTGCCTTCCTCCCATCCTGTCCTCGCCATTTTTTCTAACCTTGGATCCAGCTAGCTTCCCCACCCCCGAAGCAGTGTGCCATCTGGCTGAAGTCAGAGCCTGAGTCAGGGATCTCCCCCAAGGGCACAGGCATTTAAGGAACAGGTGGCTCTCAGTGCCCCCCACAGTTGGTGCAAGAAGAGACTGGCCACACAAAAAACCCAGGTGCCAGCTGAGCCTCCAAGCAGTGGATATGACATTCAAGTGGTGGAAATTGCTGGTCAGTGCAGAAGATAAGACTTCCTTCTGCCTCTTTCCTTTGGAAAGGGGGATAGTCTGGTACCTGCTAATCCAGAGGAGAACAAGGGTTGAGAGCAGGAGCTGGGATAGAAAAGTGGGCTCAGAAGCCTGAGGTAGAAGCAGCCCAGGACAATGTATAGAGTAGGAAGAAGGCAGGGTTTGTTTTTTTTGTTTTGTTTTTCAACCACCTAATTCAAAAGTGGGCATGATTTCCCTGGAAGGAACTAGACTGAGGGTCAAGAAACTAGGGATCTGTCCTGAGTAAACTTGGACAGGTCAGTTCAATTGGATATCAGTTTTCTCATCTATAAACAGATTTCTCATCTTTAAAGCATGTGCTTAAGCCAGGCACCAGTGACTGATGCCTATAATACTAATTACTAAGGAGGCTGAGATCTGAGGATTGCAGTTCAAAGCCAGCCAGGGCAGGAAAGTCTGTAAGACTCTTCAATTCACTGCCAGAAGAAAAAAAAAGCTGGAAATGGAGCTGTGGCTCAAGTGGTAGAGTGCTAATCTTGAGCATATAAGCCCAGGGACAGTGCCCAGGCCCCAGTGAGTTTAAGCCCCAGGACCAGCACACACACACAAAAAAAATTTCTGTGCTTGTTAATAAAGGTGGCAGCAGCTACATCCATTCACTGAAATACTATGGGGCTGTTAACAAGAATAAGGAAACCTCTATCCCATGGCCCATGTTAGCCACAGAAAGGGACAGAACAGTGTAATAGCAGGTAGCCTGATATATAAAATGAGGATGTGTACAAAAGCTTATGTCCATGTCTGAGTGAAGGGATTCCAGAAAGAGCTAGAGATTACACATGGCCACCAGTCAGGGAAGCTTGGGAAATGGGGGACTTAGGAATGGAAAGATGTTTATATTATTTTAATTCACCAGCTGATTTGGAAAAGTATAAGAAATAAAAACTAAACACCTGTCTTTACGGAGTCACAGCAAAGGTGAAATGAGCATTGCAGAAATGCATTGTCATCTGTCTTAGCATTCCAGGAGCGCCAGGGCTCGGAAAGATCCACAGCTTCCTTATAAGGGCCACTCCAGCATAGCTTAGGCAGGAAGTTCCTCTTTAGGTCGGACTTCATTCCCTTCTGGTGAACCATGCAGCCCTTCTTTTCAGGCCCCTCAGGTGTCCTCAGCCCCTGTAGGGCTTTTTCCTGGTTGGTAGGTAAGTTGAAGCCCTACATTCTTCCCTTCACAGAACTTGGAATTGTTTTGGGTTACTCAGTGAGGGAACAGGCCCACTGGTCCTTGTAACTCATATGCTAAAGGGAGATTGGGACTAAACAAATGATGGCCCAGAGAGTGTAGGCCTGCTGCTGCATAACTGCTCTTCTGCCTTTTGCTCTGTACTCCTAGCTCTCATGTGTGTACGTACACACACACACACACACACACACACACACACACCTCTGAATATCCCTCCTAATTCCTTCCTCATTCATATCCTCATCCTTTCCCTGGTCTAAACAGGTGAGTATACAAACCTTCTGTCACCATAACAACATTTCACCACCAGCAGATGGTACAGGAGCTTGTGTCAACGGAGTTCTCTAGCTTCACCACCCATGTGCAGACCTTCTCCCAGACAACCAAGATTGTGGGGGCAAGTGGAGTGGATGTGACCAGGAAGGAGGGTTGGGGAAAAGGCAGCCTTTCTTCCTCTACACCCACCCTCGAGTAGCCTGTCTTTGCCGCAAACGAATCCCAGAATACCAACAGCAAAACCTTCCCAACCAGTACTTCCAATCTGGACCTTAGTGGCACTTCACCCAGCTGGATGTTTACCCACAGATCAAATCTCTAGGAAAACAGATTGGGAAAAACCAATCACATGATGTTTGTGAAGGACTGATAAACTCTCAATAGCTCTAGGCAAATGGGCTGCAAGGATTTCAGGCAAGCTAAAAGTAGGAAGGTGTTACCTCATCTCCATTGAGTAATGCTGACCCTGCTTCCTTTAAGAAATGGGTGACTTGGCCAGCAGTGAAGACAGAATGCACAGGTCAACAACTGACCTCAGCTTCCAGGCTCTTAATCCTTGGAGGCTAGAGTTGAAGGAGGGCAAATCCAAGAGAAAACTGAGAAAGGGCCTCAGAACAGGTTGACTGTAGTCATGTCTCTAGCAGAAAGTGATTAAACAATGGTCAGGGGCTGGGGTGTTGAATATCCATTTTCACAGTTATTGCCTCTCCTTCAACATCCCAGAAGAACAGAGTCCCTCAGAGTCCTCTGTGTTCAAGGCCCCCAGATGGAGGTTACATTAGCAACTTCTGGCCAGTGAGTCAGAGCAAATGGAACAGCTGAGATTCAAGGTCAACAGTCCAGACCAGAAGTTGCGAATTCAAGTGATTTATACCCGAGATTCTTAGCCCTCATTGCGGCACATTGGAGTCAGCTTAGTGTAGGGGAAGGGGTGGGGTGGAAAATGACAATATCTTAGTCTAACCCAGACCACCATTAAATCAGAATTTTATTTTTTGCTGATCCTAGGGCTTGAACTCAAGGCCCGGGCACTGTCTCTGAGCCTCTTTGTGCTGAAGGCTAGTGCCCTACCACTTGAGCAACAGTGCCACTTCCAGATCTTCTGAGTGGTTTATTGGAGATAAGAACCTCACAGGGACTTTTCTGCCTGGGCTGGCTTCAAACTCTGCTCCTCAGATCTCAGCCTCCTGAATAGCTAGGATTACAGGTGTGAGCCACCAGAGCCCTGCCAGAAATTTATTTTTGTATTATCTTTTAAGTACAGAGGAATTGCCGCTTAGCAAAGCAGTTGTATTAATACAATGCACTTTGATCAGTGTCACCCCTTTCTTCATTCTCACCCATCTCCCCTCCCACCCCATCCCTAGTTTTTATAGGCTATACATTGAATTCTTTACTGCATCCTCTCCTCTTCTTCTATTTAAATCTGGAATGTTTAAGCTCTCCAGGGATTCCAAGGTACAGCCAGACTTGAAAAACACTGAACAAAGAGCTCAGGCAGAAAATGTGAATTCAGGGAAAGAGTGGAGACCCCATTTAAAGGAGCAGCCACCGCTCATTTCCACTGACTTGCCATTCAACACTGAAAAACAAGTCTAGTATTGAAAATACAAACTAAACTTTTATATATAATCTTTCCCTGTCAGATACAAGTTGTGTATACATTGTGGAAGTCAAAGAAAAGAAATCTGCAGAAAAGGAAGGAAGGGGTGACATAGTCCAGAAAGAAAGAGAGAGAGAGAGAGAGAGAGAAATGTACTCTGGTAACCCTTCTGTACAACACCTTAATAATAACAATAAGATTGTATTTAAAATACATAAATAAATAAAATGTTAAACAAAACAGAAAAAAGACATCTGCAGATAAAAATACAATCACCTGCTTCACTGGAATCAGCTGTGATGATTAGATAAAAATAATCTCTGCTACGTGCCTAGCCAGGTTTGTGACACAAGGCAAGTGTTCCATGAATCACAGCAATTGTTATTCATTAATAACTCAGCAGCCATGAAGATTCTCTTTAGCTTATACTGCAAAGAAAAAAAGTGGTATGGTTTTCTTCAAATATAAAATTATATTACCACATTGCATATGCCCTTGGAGGCTAGGGTACAGCTTACTGGTAGCGTACACACTTAGCATGTAAGGCCTTCGGTTTGATCCCCAGCACACATACACCCCCACAAAAATGCAAGGAAATTTCCATAAATAGCTCCACTGGAGTGGGAATGTGTCCTTTCTGTCACCTAAGAATCACTTCCAAGGCCAGGAATGCTGAGCCCACAGAATGGCAGAAAGAAAGTCTAGAACAAAGCTCAGCTAAGCAAGCAGTCCTTCCAAGCAGAAGCAGGCCTGGCCCATCTTCATGCTAGAAGGTACTAAGACTTCCAGGAGAAAAACCCAAGAGACAAAGAAAATCCCAAAAGAGAAGTCACCTTTGGACTTTGTAATAATCATAATGAAAATAGGACTGGGCTGTGTCCCTCCAGGAAGGGCTGAGAAGGAGTTGGTGATCCTGGTGGCTGAAATTTGACATTACACAATGACCATCAACTCTTAAGGTCCTTTCTGGACTCAAAGCAGATCTGGCCTTCAAGGCCTCATTGTCTCCCAGGCTCTAGTATCACCTAAGTAAAGATGCATCCGTCCTCCATTTCCGGGCTGTGCTCCCATCTGGGGCCCATTCTGACCTCTCCCTTGACTCACAGAGGAAGTAGTAGCAAGGAAGTCCTCAAGCAATGAGCAAGGTGGAGTTCTTCAGCATGGTGACTGGAAGTCCCAATATCCCTGCAGGCAAGAGCGCTCCTGAGTTTGTGGAGAAATCTCACCAGATCACCTCACCAGAGGATGTGTCCCTCCCCATCTCTCCCTGCCCCCCCCCCGTGTTTCTATTTCTTCCATTCCCACTGTAATGTCCCCCAGTACATAGGCATTGGCAAAGCCAAGGTGAAGATCCAACCCCTGCCTGGGTCCAGGCACAAGTCCCTGGGATGACACAGGGAGTGGGCAGGGCAACCAGCCTGCAGGCTAAGGGGTGAACATGTATCTCTTGGCCACCACAGGGGATAAAGCTGTTTTGAGCCCAGATACACAAGGAGACCTCAAGCTCAATGTCTCCTGGAAGATGGAGAGTGGCCTCCCCATCAAGGAGTAGGCCAAGATAGCCTATGACCGCATTAACAAGGAACACGTGCTGAAGGTATGGCGCGATCCCCAGGTACAGTCACCTACCCAGGTGGGGGGCACAGGGGGGTGACCTGCCCAGCACTCGCTTGGATAAGAGAGCCTCCAGGGCTACCCAAGACAAAGGCAGAGGGTAAGGAGACTGTCAGGGTCTTAGCATTGTAGTGGGATAGGAGGGGCTAGCTCAGGAGAACCTATGTTGCCAGAACCAACTGAAATCCAAAATTATCTGATGCCCAAGCCCGGAGAAGGCAGTAGGAGGCCAAATGGGAGCCAAGGGTGGGAAGGAGTGGCATCCAGAAGTTGAGGACTAAAGAAGAAAATGCTCGAAAGGGGTGGGGCCTTAGTGAGGAGTGACTTAGCCTGGAGTTGGCATTCAGACATGGGCAGGGACTAGACTGATCATGGAGTAGCCTGGAGAAGAGTTTTGCCAAGTGATAGTATCTGGGGCACTCAGCTCTCCAGAAGAATCCTGCCAAGGGCTGATCATCCTTACATGTAACCACCTTTTGAGCTACTTCCTGAGGGCTGCTACCTAACTGTAACTTGGTTTCAGGTTCTTTGAGGAGGATGGGTCACTGAGAGGCTCAGTCCAAGCATTACTCTTGTCTGTCTGATTCCTTGGATCCTGCCCCCACTTCTCATTGAGAAAGACAATGGTTGCCCTTCTCCCACAAGGACAGAAGTTGGTCCCAAAGTCCCATCCCTGATCCTCTTGGCTATGCACAAGCTATCCTAGAGTCCCCCTATAGGAGACCTCTAACACAAGTCCAGGCATTTTGAGAGCAATGGCTTCCTGGAGCCCACCCAGCTCTGAGCTGCACACAGAGAGGCATGAAGTCGATCTCATTCACCCATTTCCTCTGGCACTCATCCCGGTGCCTGGTACAAAGGAGTAAATTGTTTAAATCACAAAATGCCAAGGACTGCAGATAAGTGTTACAACTCAGAAAATGCTCATCCTCTATTAGCTCACAGCCAAGAGGGAGGATCTCCTAACAAAGCAGACCATGTTGTTGCCATGGGATCTGTAAGCCAATATGGATACTTACACTGGCTGCCACCTGGGACCTCCCCTCATAAACTACCCAGCTTTCCACACATACACACAACACTTAGTTCTGCCCCTCCCCACACAAAAGCCCCTTTTTCCCACTTCATAGAACATCTGTGCAGTTCCCACCCCTCCCCCACTAATGGTCTGATCCTGCTCCAGCTGGAACCACTGACCTCAGATGACTCCCACAAACACAAGTGTATTGCAAGTAATGACTACGCAGGTGCCATCTATACGGTGTCCTCGCTGATGACAGAGGATAAGCAAGCCCCCTCCTTTTGGCCTTTTCTCTTAGTAACCAGATTTCCTATATTTGACTATGGTCCTCTGTCTTCAGGTCAAGAAAAACTAGATTGCAAGAAAAATGTTGAAGGAGGTGAGGTTTGGAGGTCCTACACCCCAGGGTTCTGTCTCCTACCCAAAGCTGGAGCCTCTCAAAGGTATCCCAACAAGGGCCTGAGCTCCAAGAATCCATAGAGTAGGGAAGGGTGTCTGTCTCAAGGCCAGAGAGAGACTGAGTACAGCTTGGTCTTCTCTTCCCCTCTCCCCCAGGGCTCCTCCTATTCCTAAGAAGAAGCAGAAAATAACAGATAAGAAAGAGATGCTAGAGATTTTTTTTGTCCAAGGTAACCAAGGCCTTTGAAAAGGTTTGCACAGAACATGGTTTCACTGACTTCCAGGCACTGCTTAAGAAGCTCAAAGGAATGAAGAGGCCGGGGCTGGGAATATGGCCTAGTGGCAAGAGTGCTTGCCTCGCATACATGAAGCCCAGGGTTTGATTCCCCAGCAACACATATATAGAAAACGGCCAGAAGTGGTGCTGTGGCTCAAGTGGCAGAGTGCTAGCCTTAAGCAAAAAGAAGCCAGGGGGCTGGGGATATAGCCTAGTGGCAAGAGTGCCTGCCTCGGATACACGAGGCCCTAGGTTCGATTCCCCAGCACCACATATACAGAAAACGGCCAGAAGCGGCGCTGTGGCTCAAGAGGCAGAGTGCTAGCCTTGAGCGGGAAGAAGCCAGGGACAGTGCTCAGGCCCTGAGTCCAAGGCCCAGGACTGGCCAAAAAAAAAAAAAAAAGAAGCCAGGGACAGTGCTCAGGCCCTGAGTCCCAGGACTGGCAAAAAAAAAAAAAAAAAGAAGAAGTAGAGGCCTGCAGGCAGGGGGCTTGGATTCACCTATGTGTGTGTCCCCAACCTTGCACACATATACTCAGAGGCAGTCTGCTGCAAGAGCAGGAAGAGAGCTTGTCGCCTTCTGTCTCCTCTTTTCATGATTCCCTAAATTCTTACATGGACTGTGGAATCAGACTGACCTGAGGTAAAATCCCAGTTTCACTGTCTTCTTTTAATTGTACAAACTTAGGTATCTTTAAGTTTCAGTTTCCTCATCTGAAAATTGAAACTTATACTTCCTTGTTTGTTTTCCTTTTATTATTCATTCAACTCAAATGAATCCTAATTGATAATACAGTTACATCATTTATGTGATGGGCTCAGATATGCAGTCACTGTTTTATGAACAGCAGTTCCTTTATCATCCTCTTGTTCTAAATCTTCCAGGTAATCCATGAGTTAAAAGAGAGGGTGTTTTCTAATAAGCTTAATAATTTCTTCCAATCACCTAGGGATGTTATCCAGGATTGCAGATTGTAGACAGAGCCTGAATAGGCTCCAGATACTTGTACATGTACAACATGTACAATTTTATGTTGAACCATTAACACTTGCAAAAACAACCTCTCAGGCCAGATACTGAAACCGCTAGAGACATAGAAACAAAGATTGATACCACAGTAGTTTTTGACTGCATCATGGAAATGAAGGACCCCAATGTCAAGATAATATGGATCAAGGTACAAAACACCTAGTCTAGACTCACCTGGCAATGTCATGTCTTCTCTGACTCTCTCATTATCCAGAAGTCAGGGCTTCTCCCTCCCATCAGGAAGATGGTTGAAAGAGGATGAAAACTAGTCTTCGTTGGGTTTTGTTGGTTTTTGGTTCGCTTTGTTTTTCGGTGTTTGTTTGTTTGGTTGTGGGGTTTTTTGGCAGTAATAGGCTTGAATTCTGGGCATTTGCAGGTACTCTACCACCTGAGGTATACATCCAGCCCCTTTTTGCTTTCAGTTATCTTTCAGGCAGGGTCTTATGTTTTTTGTTTTTTGTTTTTCCGGGGGGTTGGACTCAAGACTACAATTCTCCTACCTATGGACCCCATCACAGCTGGAACTTCTGGTACATGCCACAGGCCTGGCTTATTGATTGAGATGGTGTCTTGCTACCTTTGGCCCAGGCTTGCCTCAAATCATGAATCTCCTGATCTCCACCTTTCAAGTAGCTGGAATTATAAGTATGAGATACCAGTATGAGATAAGTATGAGATACTCAGCCTGAGTTTTATTTTTAGTTGTGTCCTTACTTTAATTTTTATTGGAACTGGTCCTTTCCTCTTTCTGTGCCTCAAACCTTTAAACTGAAAAGCTAGATTAAATAGTTCCAGTGCTTTATGAAATGGTATCTTTTGAATTCACGCATATTAAAAGTTTAGGTCTTGTGGGGAGACAGGGGTCTTGGATCCCCACCAAGCTGGATATGAAGCTAGTGACATTGTAGGGGCACCAGGTAATGTTTTGAGGGATGGATAAGCATCCTTCAGCTCAGCATGGCTTTGAGAAAGAGGAAGTCTAGATGTCTCCTCCTCCTACTTTCCTCATCCACTTTCCTATTTTTTCCATGACATGGGATACCAAGCCACTGAGGATCCAGTACTCCATTGGCAAGTGCCATATAAAGCAGCTGGGTACCAAGTACATGTTGGTGATTACTAATGTCAACTTGAGTGGTGCTGGTACTTGCAGCCTGGCTGTCGGTGATAAAAGGATGAATGCACAGCACACAGTATTGGGTATGAAAGGGGACATAGCAGGGGTGGGGGGAGACATGAGGATATAGGAATAGCCAGGCAGGATCTCATGGAAATAAATATTGGAGAGAGAAGACTGTGGGGCTAGGCACAAAAGGACTACCAGGCTAATGATACAGAAGGGAGAAAACTGGGAGATAATAAGTGTCATGGGATAGTGTAGCATAGTGGTCTAAAAGGGGGAAGACTCTAGCTAAACTACTGAGGTTCAAACCCCAGCTTCTGTCAATTATGAGCTATTGAATTTAGGGTAAGTTATTTAACTTCTTTGTTTCAGTTTCCCCTGCCTCTAAAACTGGCAATCTCCCTAGACAAGAATTGGATGAATTAATAACTTCAAATTGGTAAGAATATTGGCGATCATATATCTAAACTAAATAGGTGGATTATTTTTAATTGCTGTTAATATTACTGAAGGGGAGACCATGAACGGGATCTCCAGAGAAAAAGGGTTCACAAGTAGAATGAAAGAAAAGGTGCTTTCCCCAAACTGTTGGCTATAGAAAGCCATGGACCCCAAGATTTCTATGCCCCTTCACCATCCACCTCCCCCACTCTTTGCTGCAGATGAAGCCAGTGAAGGTGACAGAGTGCCAGACAGCTGTGTTTGAAGCCCACCTGTCCAAGAGCCCAACTTTATGTGGAAGTTCAATGGGCAGGAGCTGAAGAGGGATGACAGGTATGAAATCTCAGTGTCTGAAGATGGTCTAACTCACATGATTAAGATTAAAGATGCCAGACTTGGTGACATTGTTGAGTTCTTAGCTCAAGCAGGGAACTTAGAGCAAAAAAGGCTCAGCTCACTATTGACCGTGAATAATTAAGCAAGTGCCTGAGAGGCGGGCTTCATGCCACAACAACCTTCATGTGGTCATCCATTCATCCTTCAGCTCCTCTTTGCAAGACTCTATGATGGATACAAAAGGATTCTCCTCTGAAACTCCTAGTATCGTAGTAGAGGAAGGCATAAAAATGAAATTATAATAGAGTTCTTCCAGGCACTGATAGCTCACACCTGTAATCCTAGATACTCAGGAGGATTGCTGTTCAAAGGCAGCCCAGGCAGGAAAGTCTGGGAGACTATCTCCAATTATCCACCAGAAAACTGGAAGCTGAACTGTGGCTTAAAGTGGTAGAGCAATAGCCTTGAGCAATAAAAGCTCAAGGACAGAGGCCAGGCTCTGAGTTCAAGCCCCAACCAATAAAACAGAGGGTGGGGGGAGAGAATTCTTAAACCATGAGTAAAAACACACTGGGGTCTTATCAACTGGGAGGGCATGGCACAAGAAATTATTAGACTTTATGGCTCTAGTATCATATATTACAATAAATCTATGTTATTCTTCACTACTTTCTTTCCAATATTTTAAGTAGTTTGGAGATTTGTATGGATAGTAGGTATACCAATGAACAATGTCACACACATACACGCACACGCGCACACACACACACACACACAAATCACAACTGGCATCTGTCACATGTAGTCATTATTGCCGTGATGGAGGAGGGAGACATAGAAGCCATGGGATCCCAAGGATGGGGTACCACCAGGAGATGTGAACTATGATATGATGATGTGAGGCCTAAGCATTACCAAGAACTAAACCACTTCAGCTTTCAGAGAAGGGGGAAGAGGAGAGAACATCTCCAACAGAGGTAACAACATACACAAAGGTCTGGATACCAGACCAACACGGCAAGTATGATTTTCGAAATATTAACTACAGTGCTTTAAACATTGTCCTGTTTAATGTGTGAGGAAACTGAGGCTCGGGTGCATGAGTTGTATAAAACCAACTAGCAAGTGAAAGAGCTAGTATTGTCCTTACTGTGTACTTCCATGGGTCATAAACTGAATACAAATTAACTGAGTATCTCAAGTTCTAGTGACTTATTTGGTCAAAAAGAGATCCACAGAATTAGAAGAGGATGTAAAGGTTTGGGAGCAGATTGAAGTGCCTGTCTGGCTGGCTACCAGCATTTCCATCAAATTTTTGAGCAACCTTAAAAATGCACATGTCAAAGAGAAGTGCCGCACATGCCTTGAGTGTGAGCTGACTTCCAAGGATGCAACATTGCTCTGGAAGAAAGATGGGAAGCTGCTGGCACGTGGCTCCAAGTACAGCATGAACCATGAGGGCAAGTGAGTGGGACTGGTCTTTGAGGATGCACAGCTCAGTAATGGTGGTGAATACACTGTGGTGGCCATGTAGGATGAAGGCCTTACTGAATACTTTAGCAATGCCACTTTCACTGTGGAAGGTGTGAACCCACACTTTTAATCCAAATGAGCCCTAGCATTCCCTACATTAGACAGTGATATGCACCTCTCCTGGCTCCAGCCCTTCACCAAAGCATAACCAACTTGCAGCTTCCCACTGTCACCACTGATATCTTCCCAAATCCTAACCATCTCTAATCTCCCATATCCTGAACATTTAACCCTCTTAGAATTTGACCATCCTCCCTATCCAATATTCTATTCCAGTTTCCCTACTTCTTTTACTTCCAGATTATGAGCATCCCTCACAACCCCAATCATCCCAAACCTCTTGGTTTTGACAACGCCCTACTTTTTAATCATAGTTATTCTCCCTGATCGCTCTGGGTATCCTGCAGACCAGCATAACTACAACTAAACATCTCAGTTCTATAAAGGACCAACCTGCTTGCCTAGCATCTAGTTCCCTTTATCATCAGAGCATCCTAAATTCCAGCTGACCATCCTCCCTAATCAACTCCACATTAACCATCTGCCAGTTATTCTTGACAGCATAACCCAAGCCATAGGCCTTTCTCCAACACTTAAACTCCTCCTACTTGCTCCAGTCTTCACAATGACCATCTGAAAATCACCTACTGACCATTGCCAAACCACTTGGGTACTCCCACAACCCTACCACCCACCCTTCTATTCCAACACCTTGACCCAATCCCAGCCTCTCTTTCTCCCTAGAGTGTCTCACCACATGAAGAGTGGGATGTCCAATGTGCACACAGCCACTGGAGGCCCCACTGAGTGATGCATAGTGCGTAATGATCAGTAAATGGAGGGTGTGTGGCTGAAGGATGGTAAGGAGGACTGAGGCAGGGGCCAGGGAAGGGGAAGAAGGAGTTCAGACTGGCCCACACTTGCATTCACACCTGCTCTTTGCTTGCAGATCACAGACTTGTCTGGCATTCAGATGGTAGAGCAGGGTGCAGTGCACAAGCTCATCTTCGCCAGTGTAGGTCCAGAACACAAGGGCAGGTACACCTTCCCGGCCAAGGGTGCAGAGAGTAAAGCCTCAGTATTATTGCAGGTACTGTCCACTCAAGGTAGAAAATGCTCAGTGAAACCTTCCCATGACTTTCTCCTTTCCTCATGGGCTCCTCTTCCCCTGGTAGGCAAGGCTTTCTTGATTCCCTCCCCTCCAGATCCACCTACCACCAACCCACCAATCCTGAAGGCACTAGCTACACATCCTGTGACTGTGAAGGTGGGCCACACAGACTACATCAAGGTGCCCTTCCATCCATGGCCATGCCCCAAGTGACATGGTACAAGAATGGCATGGAGGTGACAGAGGAGGAGCACGTGACCATGGAGCCTGGGGAAGACCAGGCATAGTTCACCATCTGAAACCGTGTACGTGAAGATAGTGGCCTGGTCCTGCTCAAGCTCAAGAATAACCATGGCACAGCCACCACTATGCTGCATCTCAATGTGCTGGCTGAGAGCAAGGCTGAGCAGGGCTGAGGACACCCAGCACCCAGCAGTCAGGATGGGTAGCAGGTGGGTAGGAGTGCCAAGACAGAGCTGGAGTTTCTGAGAACAGGATTGAAGTTCTGGCTTTGCAACCCGAAATCCACTAATTTCCTAAGTGACCTGGGTCAAGTGAACCTCCGTAGACCTCAGTTTCCCACCAGGAACAAGGTGCTTTTCCTCCCTATTTATTTCTAATGATCTTCAAGTGCTTACCAGGTAGACCTTCCGATACGTCACTTAAGTATTGTTATTAGCTGAATGATAAGAACATTGTTGAAGGTAAGGAAATGAGGTAAAAAAAAGAAAAAGAGTTGAGATTTAGGAATAGAGGTGAAGTTATGTGCTGAAGTGTAGGAAGTAATATGGAATAAAGTAGGAGGTGAGAGGGTTGAGGATTTAAAACAATATGAAATCTGGATTAGGGAGTGAGAATGGTATCTGGAATTGGTCAGAATATGAAGATGAGTGAACTTAATATATTCATCATCCAACACACACACACACACACACACACACACACGTCACCACAATCTTTGCCACCTGCACTTCCACCAATCTGTGGGTGTTAAGGATTTTCGATTGAGTTTAGCAGCATGAATGAGCATCTGTCTCTTCCATGTTCTCAATGTTGGGGATATAGAGATGAAGTACCTAGCAGTCTCTCAGCCCAAAAAGAATAAATCTGGCAGACTATGATACCAGAAAGAAATGGTGTTCCAGAAGCTCAGAAGATGGAGATAATTGGTTTAGAAGAGGGCAATAATCCAGCTAAAGCAGGGGTCCCGACCTGTTCCCAAGCAGGCAGGAGCCTCAGAGGGACAAGGATCAAAGTCTCTGGGTAAGTCTTTGAAGGAGGGGTAATGGGCACAGGAAAGAGAAAAGGATCCCATAGCTCAGAATCAAGTTATGCCCAAACTAGCCAGACATCTGGTGAGTGGGCTGAAGGCCTTCTAATCCTGTGTCCCATTGTAAAGTTATTCTCTGTCTCTAGATCGTCCCAAGCACCCCCCCCCCCAGGGCCCAGTAGAATTCCTGGGGCTCACAGCTAATTGTGAGCACATGAAATGGAAAGCCCCGAAGGACAACAGAGGATGCCCTGTGACCCAGTTCATAGTGGAATAAAAAACAGTTGGCAAGAGCTTGGTTAAGATTGGAGAGGTGGATGGTAAAGTCACCAATTTCTCCACCAACAAAGTGGAAGAGGAGAAAGCCTACCAATCTGTGTCCTGGCAGTCAATTCAGAAGGTGTGAATGACCCACTGGAGACTATAGGTCAGTGAGATCACCTACTGCTCAAAAGGGATCTAGAGGGGTCAGAACAGAGGTCTTTAGCCAGTGATAAACACTGCAGGGAATTCATTAGCCTCTTCTCAATCTGTCTCATGAGATAGATGGTGTAGAGGAAGAATAGAACATCATGTACATGCAGGAATTTCCAACTTTTCCCAAACAGATCACATATAAAGCACACCCTCATAGGCACACCCAGATATGCACAATTCCAGGAAACTAACTCCCCTTCTTTCTCCATTCCAGTAATCATCCTAGAATTTAAAGAGTATGGTGTTACTTTTAGTAACCTTAAAACCATTCTCCTGTGTTCCTAAGAAAACCCCTGACAATATCAGCATTTTAATTATGATTGCTAATTATTACTTGCTACAACCATCCCAACTGATTTCCTCACCTCAGTGTGTCAAGATAGTAAATTGAGAACTATGGTATGGGGGAGGAGTGTCACACAGGTTTGAAGATTTAAGTCACTGATCTTCCTTACTCCTACCTACACATTAGAATAATTTGGGGTCTTCAATAAATTTTGATGACTGCCCACTACACCAAGCCAGTTGAATTGGAATATTTAGGAATAGAACCCAGATACTAATTTTTTTTGCCCAGTCCTGGGGCTTGGATTCAGGGCCTGGGCACTGTCCCTGGCTTCCTTTTGCTCAAGGCTAACACTCTAGCACTTGAGCCACAGCTCCACTTCAGCTTTTTTCTGTTTATGTAGTGCTGAGGACTCACTGCTAAGCCACATTCCCAGCCAACCAGATACTAATTTTTAATGATGAGTTTCTTTTTACTCTGCACTTGATGTTTATGTGCAAAAACTGCTTTAAAAATCATTGGGTGTTAACATGAGGTGGGCAGTGGCCTCCAGAGGTTTCCTACCAACTTTCTCCAAAATGTAGCTCCCCACAGCTTAGTAACCTCAGTACAACTTCCCAGTCTTAGGTTAAAGAGACCTCCTTATCACTTCAAAGCCAGGCTTTGTCAGCCTTTGGAAAGAGAAAAGAGGGAAATGTATAGGTTTTTGTTTTGTTTTGTTTTCTCTTTCTCAAAGGCTGGAAGCCCCAAAAGCTTTGAACTAGAGCTCAGTGCCTGTAACAGTTTCTTAACTGGTTCAGTTCTTATCTGGTAAGTTCAGGGAAAAGAATGCAAAAGTCTTTCCCATTAAGATGGGGGAGGGACAAGAGGGCAAAGGAAGATGAATCCATTAAAAATAAGTGACAGAGAGGACTAGAAACTGTTTTTTTTTTAATGTTCTAAATCCCTAAGAATGAGCTTTTAGTGACTAGTAAATTCATGCTGGACATCCGACACATTAATGAAATGAAATGAGTGGTCCCTGTTGGTCCTCATTTTTCAAATGAGGAATATGAGTCTCACATGCATCTTGCCCAAGGGTCACAGGTACTGCATGGCCAAGTGACATTTCAGAAACATCTTTCTGGGGCTGGGAATATGGCCTAGTGGTAAAGTGCTCGCTTCGTATACATGAAGCTCTAGGTTCGATTCCTCAGCACCTCAGCATATATAGAAAAAGCTGGAAGTGGTGCTGTGGCTCAAGAGGTAGAGTGCTAGCCTTGACCAAAAAGAAGCCAGGGACAGTGCTCAGGCCCTGAGTCCAAGCACCAGGACTGGCAAAAAAAAAAAAATCAGAAACAGATCTTTCTGGGGCTGGGAATATGGCCTAGTGGCAAGAGTGCTTGCCTCGTATACCTGAAGCCCTGGGTTCGATTCCTCAGCATCACATATATATAGAAAAAGGCCAGAAGTGGTGCTGTGGCTCAAATAGCAGAGTGTTAGCCTTGAGCAAAAAGAAGCCAGGGCAGTGCTCAAGCCCTGAGTCCAAGCCCCAGGACTGGCAGAAAAAAAAGAAAAAAAAAGAAACAGATTTTTTTAATCCAGGACTTCTGCTGTCCAACAAAAAAGGACACTACGTCCCATCTTTAACCAGTGTAATCAGGTAGCTGTGGGTAGGGGTACAATACATCTACCCCAAGGGTTGCTGAAAGATCTTCTAAATGATCTAGAGTTCCCCAGGCCTCCTAAAGACTTGAAGCTGTATGAGGAAGTCCCTAATACAGTGTCTCTGACCTGGAACCACAGCTCTGATGGAGGAGGATGGTGATGCCCACTATGTCATCCTGAAGCGGAGCAAAGCGTGTCTTTAGCAACAAGTACATGGTGACAGGGCTAATCCCTGGAAGAAAGTACTACTTCAGAGTGGTGGTTCAAAATGAAATTGGTGACAGTGACCCGCTGGACTCCAAAAGCACCTGGCTCATCAATAAGGACCAAAGTAGGAAACTTAAGGTTTGGGTTATGTCTGGGAGCCCTGATAGTGGAGATGATGAGAGTCACTGAAGGGTACAAAAGAGTTGGGATAAACTCAGGGAACCATCCAGACAGAAGTTTTAACATCTGGAACACTTGGAATGTACATGTTGGTGAAGCTTAGCAAAAACAGTATCTTAAGCCAGGCTCATACCTATAAACCAAGCTACACAGGAGGCTGAGATCTATGAGATTTATCTCCAGTTAATCACCAAAAAGCTGTAAGTGGGGCAGTGGCTTAAGTGGTAGAGCACCAGTCTTGAGCAACAAAGCTAAAGGACAGTGCCCAGGCCAAGTTCAAGCTTACTAGGGCCAGCTTTGAGCAGAAAAAGCTAATGAAGCGTGCTAAGCCCTGAGTCCAAGCCCCAGTATTGGTATACACAAAAAAATCTTAGGGGTGATACATGGAGGTAGGGAGGAAACCTTGGGGGCTAAGATGACATAGGGACCAGAAGGAATTACAGAGTAGATATGCATCTTCTCTGAAGAGGGGTGATAATGGAGGTGAGAGCTGGGACTCCGCCCAGCAAGCCAGCCAGGATGAAGTCTGAGAACACTGGAGAGGATGGGGTCAGAGTAGAGGTAGCATAGGAAAATGAAATGAAGGGCTAAATGTATACTCTGGAAGGTGAACTACCACAGAAAGTCAGAAAGAAGTTAAAGGCCATGGCAAATAGCAGTAAAGGTCTGAGAAGTTAGTACTGGACAGACACATAAGCCCATAGGCTCTGGAAAGTGTAAACACCAGTGACACCAGCATAGCTCACAGTGGACCAGGAGTTGGGAGGAATTGAGGAAGAATATGTTAGGACCTCCAGCATTACTAGCTCTTGAGAATCTGGTCCAATTCTTTGGCATTTAAAAACTGGGTCTTCTAGGTACCTTGAGAGCTCTAAAACATGAGAGCCTTTGGTGACACTCACATCCTGCCTTGGCAATTGAGGACCTGAGCACCACACTGAAGTCCTACCAGCATAAAGACTGGTACCACACACCCCGCTTCTTTTTTTTTTTTTTTTTTTTTTTTTGTTGGGCCAGTCCTGGGCCTTGGACTCAGGGCCTGAGCACTGTCCCTGGCTTCTTCCCGCTCAAGGCTAGCACTCTGCCACTTGAGCCACAGCGCCGCTTCTGGCCGTTTTCTGTATATGTGGTGCTGGGGAATCGAACCTAGGGCCTCGTGTATCCGAGGCAGGCACTCTTGCCACTAGGCTATATCCCCAGCCCCACACCCCACTTCTTGACACCACTCAAGCCACACACTGTACTCTGTGGCCAGAACCGCACCGTGACCTGTGCCTTCCTTGGGAACCCACGGCCCAGTGTGACCCTGTACAGGGTGATGCCAACATCACAGCTAACTCCAAGTTCTGGTACAACTCTACCAGCAGTGTGTGCACCCTTGTCATTCCTACCTGCACCCTAAAGGACAGTGGCGAGGACCGCATACTGGTGGGGAATGAGCTGGGCAAGGATCGCAGCAGCTGTACACTATGGTGAGGGAGCCACCAGGGCTGGCCTAGGGACCAGGTGTGAGGGGAAAGGCAACGTATCTATCCTGGGCAATAAAGGAGCACAAAATAGTCTGTGGGCCATCAATCAACTCTCTCCATTTGACTGGTACCATTCTTAACACTCTCCCATCCTCTATCATGTTATGTTCCTGGCCCCTAAGATGTGGGAGTTTCTGATCCCTTTGATAATCTGTGGCTTGCAATCTTGGTGGGGCTGGACCCATCTTTTAAAAAGATACTGTGTGCCTAAATAAAAATAACTACCAACCAAGAATACTGTACCCAGCTAAAAAGATACTGTGTGTTACTCAGTAGGCTGAGATCTGAGGATTGAGGTTCAAAGCCACCCCACACAGGAAAGTCTGACACATTTATGTATATTTAACCACCAAAAAGTTGGAAGTGGAGCTGTGGCTAAATTGGTAGAGTGCTAGTCTTGAGTAAAAAAAGAGTTCAGGAACAGCACTGAGCCCGAGTTCAAGCCCCAGGGCTGACACCAAAAACAAAACAAAAAAAAAAAACAACAACCCATAGTATGAATAATACTGCTTAAACCAGACTCATCACAAATGAAAAATACTGGTCTAGCATAAGAGCAGGCGGGAGGCATAAATGTAGAAGGCTAAAGGGGACCCTTCCTTTTGCATATTTGTTCACATATGAGAATGTAGCAGGAGATATTTTATTCTTTCCCACACAGTCTACTGTCTTCATAGCACAGTAAGCCATAAACCTTTAAATGCAAAGCTGATCTGCCTTGCTCCTTTTTTTTTAAATTCCCTCCTAGATTTCCTCTGATCCTCATAAAATCCTAACTAACAAGCCTCCCTCGTTCTCTACTCCTTTCAACACACTCTGGTGGTATTGCTCCCACTGCATCAGTCTCTATGGCTACAGACCATTTTAGAACCAATTAGAGGTGCCTTCTCTTGGAGTAAGGACCATATCCTATTGCTCTCTCTCAAGTGTTCCACTAAGAGTCTGGCACTGAGATGATGACACCACCAGAGTAGCTGCTGGTCTATGTAACAGAACCAGGCCACGAAAGCACTGGAGGAGCTTTCCAGCTTTCATTACACAGCCAGGCAGATCTTTGCCACTTACTTCTGGTTGGTCCCTAAAGTACATTGACCCAGGGCCCTTTGAGATCATGGCAAACTACCTCTATGTCTGCCATGTTGTACCAGGATTGTGAGGTTTAAGTGAAATCCTATATGGATGTTCCTGGCACAATGCCTGATTAATAAGTACTGAATAAATGGCAGTTCTTAACCCCACACACAGCCAATCCAGGATTGAGGGTCCCAAGGCCATTTCAGTTCCTGTGTAATAACTAAGAGAGCTTGGAGTTTTCCTGGGCCCCAGCATCACTAACACTAATGAATATTTACTTTGGTCTTTCAGACAAAGATGATAGATAAGTTAATTCTGGCACCGATCACAGAAAATACGCGGAAGAAATCAAAACACCTTATATGAGCCCAGGCATCAGATGTTGTGATGTATGGCTTCTTTGTCCTCAGCATGGCCACCTGTAGTCCAGGGTGCCTTCTGGTGTGTGTTAATGTAAGCATTCTCTGAATAGTACAATAAATTCATCAAGCTCACCTGTTTAAAATGGGCATCATATGGACAAACGTGTAGGACCAGCTTCCAAACCCACCCACAAGGGAAAGACTTTGTGAGTTGCATTCTCCTCTTCCAAAAGCACATTGTATCTTTCTTCCCTTCCTTGCAGAGCATGGGAGTTATGACTTCTCTCCCACCCTGCTCCCTCCTATTCTTCACACAGTAGGCCTATGCTCAGCATTCTTGGGTTTGAAAGGATGAGGGATTTGTCCTTTTAAGGTCCAAGGGTTCTATCAGAAATAGAAGGGATTTGACATCTAGCTTATGGTTTCAAATATACTTTGCAGTGGGATTCCTTAAAGGGAAAAAAAAATGCTGGACTTGAAATAGTAGGTCTTGGGCCAGACACTGCTAGCTCATGCCTGTAAACCCTACTCAGAAGACTGGGATCTAAGGATTATAGCTCAAAGCCAGCCTGAGGAAAGAATGTCTGACAGACTCTTATCTCCATTTAACCACCATAAAGCAGAAGCAGAGGTGTGATTTAAGTGGTAGACTACGAGCCTTGATCTGAGAAAGCTGAAGGCGAGCCTCCAGGCCCTAAGTTCAAACATCAGGACTAGTAGACACACAAAAAGGTCTTTAAGATTTTCAGTCCTCTTCTTCTTTTACTACATCCTATGAGGGATCTCCATAAGACTATAGTTTGGGACTAGGGATATAGCTCTGTGGTAGAGCACATGCTTAGCATGATCCCTAGCATAAGAAAAAAAGAAGTTTGAAAAATCATTGAACAACATGAAACTTGAATCCACTATAGAACAATCCCAAAAATGTATAGCAACTCTACCAATGGTATATTCCCCACCACTCAAGGCTTCCCTTTCTTCTTAAGTGGTATTACCTGTAAACCACCAATGCCTCCCTAGTGTGAGCAGGTTTCATGTCTAGTATATGAACTAATCACAATTACTCCTGGCTGCTCAACTAAACAAAGGTCTAAGGAAGAGACACTTGGAAGGACGTCTGCAATATTTTGAAGCAGGCAGTGGATTTGAGGTAAAGATGGGAGCAGCAGAAGATACTGGGTAGCTAAAGGTCCCAAAATTGTTGGTCATTTATGCGTAAGGACAAATTTGGACAATTGCAAAGTATACCCATCCCCCATCCTACTGAAGTACCTTATACTCACATGTGACCAGGAAAGTGAGACCCACTTAAACCAGCATAGTGTCAGCACAGCCAGGGAACCAGGCGGGTGCCAAGCTGCTCTGGCCAAGACTGTGACCCAAGCTGTGAGGACAACCAGGATCCCTGGCACCATGCCCCCATTCCCTGTCCAGTACAGGCATGTGCCACACAGTCAAAGTAGGGAAGCCAATAGCCCTTGGTTTTTGTTTTTTGTTTTTTATTTCTTTTTCACATGGGCAGTAGAGGATGGAGTTGTCCCATCCTTGCTCCCCTTGCATTGCTTGTGCCTTGGGCTTAAGACTCCAGGGTCACTGGAACCCCCTCTTGCTCCCCTTGCATATGGAACAGGGAGGAAAACATTGTTGGTGCATTGTGGAGAGGGGTCCTAGCTTTCTAAGCCAGGCTCAGCACCCCTCAGCAACTCCCTGAGACCCTCTCTCTCTGATTCTTATACAGACAGCAGGACAAAGACATATGACAGAGAAAGACATAGGCAGGTTAGGAGACAAGAAAGACCACATATCACTCACCTCCACATGTGCTCATGCACGTTCACGCACATGTGCGCATGCACACGCATGCGCGCACACACACACACACACACATACGCACAAAACCACCCTGGCCCCTTCCTTTGGCGTGGTTCACCTAACCCTGAGGACAGGATCTGAAGGTGGTTGTATGGGGCCTGAACTCTGGGCCGACCAGGTAGGGAGACAGGACCAACTTTAATCCTTGGTATCCCCAAGCTGCCAAACTAAGGAAGTTCCTCCTATTGCCTAGCCTAGACAGACACCTCTCCACCTTCCCACTTACCACTTAAGAATTGAGATTGTTCAAGTAACAAGGAAAGGGAGACTCCACCCTCTTCCAGTCTTCCCAACTCCTAGTTGGAAAAGAGCTTCAAGCCCTAGATCTGGATCATCTCAGCAGATTTGTTCCCTCTTTCCCTCAACTCTGTGCAGAACAGAATGGGCTGGCCCAACATGGCCAGTGGTCCTCAGCATAGAGATGGAGTGACTCTTCAACCTAGCAGAGAAATGGAGAGGTCAAGAACTGAGCACCATCACCCTGCAGGGGGGCTTGGACAGTCCTGATGGAGTACAGGTGGGACAAGGTCAATTCTGGCTCCAGCGAGGAGCATGACATGAGGCTGCCTCTCTGAGCTCTCAGTATTGTCCTGAACCATTAGCTTTGCCAGGGTGATCCTTCTGCTTTCCCCCTCAAACTTGTCACTTCCCCCAGAGGTACCTGCTATCCCAGGCTGGCACTGATTACCGAGCCACCCTAATCTAGCTCCTTCAGGTTCCCAGGGTCTGGACCCCAGCTCCAGGAAAGAGGTGAGCAGAGCCTTGGTCCTCAATTGGCCTTGCTCAGTCTGTAGTCTTCCACTGGCTCTCGGCTCTCAACAGCTGAAAGGGCAATGAGCATCTGCGCAGCATAGTAGGTGGACATGATGAGTGCCCGAGAGTAGGGCACCGGAAAGCAGAACTTGTTGAGTGCGATGGTCATGTCTGAGATGATAAACAGCAACGCACCACAGCCAGCTGCCAGCTCGGTCCAGCGCCAAGCTGCCCCAACCAGCCGCAGCCCTGCCATAGCTCGCCAACCCATGAAGCTGATGAGGGCCACATACACCCCCACCAGGTAAGTGAAGGCACCTGAAAGCCCTGGGTAAAGGAGGGCATAGCACAGGCCTGAGAGCACTCCCATCACCAGACCTGTCCGGAGAGCCAGTGGTCTCATGCCAAAGGCTGAGGCATAGAGCATGTGGGTCACAGCAAACATCAGCAGACCTGAAAATGAGGGAAGAAAAGGGATGCTGATGACACCTTTGGCGATTAATGTGTTCTAGAGATCAAGGGGAAAGGATTAGGGATAACCCAGCAGGTTTGCTTTGGGAGTCACAGGGATGAGAAGATCATTAACAGGTAAAGATCTGTCTCACGCACACACTTCCATGAACTCTGGAACTGATCAACAGATCAAGGTCATTATCCCACAAAACCTCACGGACCCTGGCCTCAGGAACCCTCAAATTCCCCATTCAAAATATTTTCTCCATCCCAGGACCCTATTTTAACCAGCCCCAAGCCCCTCCCAAGCAACTCCTATGACCACTGACCGTGCACAAAGTAGCCTTGGTCCTGCCAGATGAGGAAGGCATCCCCTACAGCAGAGAAAACAAGTCCCACAAAGATTCTTGTGGCACTGGGATGAGCCAGCAGGAATCCAAAGCCATGAGCCAGAAGGAAGAGCCAGAGGCAGAAGATGGGCAGGCACTTTATGAGGGCGCTGACCCAGGACGGGCTAGATGAGGGCAGCCACAGCACAAAATACACGCAGGTGGCCTTGAAGAAGGGTACCAGTTTGGGTCCCTCACTTTTTACCTGGAAAACACAAGACAAAGGCAACATTCAGAGCTCAGAAGCCCATAGGGAAATTCTGAGCCAGGACCCTTCCCTAGGCCTACACCCCCACCCCTCCTCACACCACTCTCCATACTATCCTAAGCAGGGAGGACTGACACAGAAACCCAACCTATTCTGTCCCAACCAGCCAACAGTATGAACAAACTCATCACTCTGGGGCTCAAATTTTAGGAGGAAGGGCTCCATTGTTCGTACTCTAGTCTACTCTGGCTAGGCCAGGATAGTTGCTCACTGGGTAGCTAATATTCCTTTGGACAATATCCTCTTCCGGAGCCCAATGCTTTTTCCTTCTAAACCCTTTCCCCAGGAGCTACTTCTCCATCCTAGAGCTGCTTTAGCCTCATTCTCCCCAGCAAACTGGAGTGAATCATTGGGAAACCACAGAGACACCTGACTGATCCTTGGGCAATGAGGCCAGGACATAGGCTTAGGGCCTTGGAAACACCGGGTGGATGCCAGGAATGTAGGGGAGTTGGCAACAACACCACCTCCAACCCAACAGGCTCTCCTTCTTGACCAGCCTGCTCCTCAGGCTCCAAGCTACTTATCTTAGGCATCAAGAACAAAGATAGGTGCTAAGGATGCTGAATAGCAAAACAGACCCAGGAATGGGACCAAGAAAACTGTCTTGAAACAACAGAGATTTCAGCCCTAGGATGAGTGTGTGTCAGTCAGATTTGTTTCCCAGAGAACAAGAGCAACTTGAAGCACACCAGAAAGAGGCAGGAAGGGGGGTGGGGAGGGCTTCTGGTCCCAGCTTCTGATCTGGAGCCAGCAGACAGGCTGGGAGGAGATGGGGAACTGAGAGGGGGAAGTTGGAGCAGCTGACTTGGTCTCAGCCAGATTAGGGAGGGAGAGCAGCTAAAGAAAGGTTGTACTCAAGGCCACTGCATGCATGGTCCAAGCTGGGGGAGGGGACTGCTGCAGATGTTCTGAGTCTGTGATCCCCTGAAGCTCTTCCTTGGGCTGTTACTTCTCAATTTCTAAGGATAATTTGGAGCAGATGAGGTTCACTGTAAACCCACACTGAGCCCAAAATGCTCATGTCTCTTGCTGGGTAAGCTGTCCAGAACAGGGGTCTCTGGAGACACACAGAACTCCTAGCCTACCAGATACCTAGAAAGACTGATCATATTGTGATAAGCGGGGTAGGGATGAGGCAGAATTCCAGGGTCCAAACCTAGTCTTGTTCTGCCAGAAGGGACAGCATGGAGCAGAAATGATTTCCCCTTTTCTTGGGCAGTCCTCTATCAAGGCTGGTCAGGGTGGGGGCATGTCCTGGGAAAAAGACCGAAAAGGATGAAGAGGATGCTAAGCCTCACAACCTCTGTTAGGCTTCAGAAGCATAGACAAGTCCTCTCCCTCCTCTTCCCAGTCCCCCGTTTTCTAGGAGAAGCAGAGAGACTAGGTGGGGAGATCACCATGAGAGTCATAATGAGAAGCCAGCATTAGAAAAAAAAGACAGGAAAACGACAAAGGCTGGAGTTGAGAAGGTATGAGACGGAGTACAATCCATCCTCCTCTTGCACCTTATCAGAACTGCTGTGACTCGGGGGCGACCCCCGCCTACACTCCTGTGACCCGGTTATAAGTTGAGAAAGAGGAAGAAACCAACTAGGGACAGGATTCCCAAGAGGTCCCCGTCAGCCTGCCATCCCCCACCTCCCCCGCCCGCTCCCACGCTTCCCCGTGGTCCGCGTACGCAGAACCCCGCGCCCCGCGCCAGCCTCACTCCCCCCGAGCCACGACCCCGCCGACCCGCGCCAGTGCTCTGATCAACAAAGTCACGCTTCCGAGTCACGTGCCCAATGTTTTCCTCCCTGCGGCTGGCGGACGGGGGGCGCGCGGAGGAGGGCGCTGCGGGTCCGGAAAGCTGGAGCGGGGGGCGGGGATCGTGACAACCCCCGCCTCCCGCCAGGGGACACTGGCCTCCGGGGGTCTCGTGCTCCTCCTTGGCCCCACCAGGTAGGCCAGCTGCTGCCAGGCACTCAGAGCGGTGGGCTCCGGCCGCTGGTTCGCTCGCCCGCTCACTCACCACCGTGACCGGGGACACCATGGCGGCGGCGGCGGCGGCGGCGACGACGAGGGCTGGCACCGGGCTCCGGGCTCCCGGCTGCAGCAGCCAAGACCGCACCCACAGCCAGGTAAGCAAACGACGAAGGAACAAAGCCGAGGATGGAGGACAATATACCTCCCGCGCGCCGAGAACTGGGGGTTCTGTCTGTAAATCCTGTGACGTCACCGCAGCCCCCACCAATGAGCGAGCCTGAACCCTTGGTGGGCGGGACCCGCCTGGCGGCGCCGGCTGGACTCAGGATTTCTGCCCTGAAAAATGAGGTTTCCCCGCGGGCCGGAGGCGGAATCCAGAGACCACGCCCATCCTGGAGGCGGGGCCAGTGCATCCCGGAACGTGACCGTGACCCCTGGTGCCTCAGTGAAGAGCAAACTTTTGCTCAAAGACAAACACATCTCTGCCCAGGACACGAATTTAGAAACATTTCCTCATAACTCTGGAATAAAAAGCAAAGACAAATTCCCTTTAGGCTTTGAACATGTAGTCTACGCAGGCACGATAAACACAACTATATCTATACATGTATGTGTGAGATATGGATAGAAGCCAGAGACTCACAATCCCGACATTATACAAAAACACATACAGCATCACAATTACATTTAACAAATATAGGCACTTGTTAAACATAACAAGTATACACAAAACGAGCAACCATGGATTGACTTCCATCCTTCACTGTGAAACAGAGACACATAAAAAGGCAAGCAGTAACCTACGTATGGACCCCATAACTCTAATATAGAACCAAACACAAATTCTCAGTTGTCCTTGGGCACATACATCTCTCAACTCAGACAATTGATCTCTCTCCTCTCTCCTCTCCTCTCTCTCTCTCTCTCTCTCTCTCTCTCTCTCTCTCTCTCTCTCTCTCTCTCTCTCTCATACACACACCAGAATAACAGACCCAAAGGAATGTGAAGCAACTTTGCCAAAAATACATTGCAAACTGCTATAATGTTGATATAGACTAGAGATACTCAAGCACATTTGGAACTGTATTTGTTAAGAATCAGGGGAATTACATGAAGGGAATGGTAGGTAGTCAAATGGACCCAATCTAGTCCCAGTTGTTGTTTTTTGGGGTTTGGGGTTTTTTTTTGCATTTCCATTCCCTGTAATTAGGTCAATCACTTCCCCACTCAAGCCTTGATTTCCTTATTTATAAGATGAGTGAATGATCCATTAAATTTTGCCCAACCCAAATTATGTTGTGTAAGATGGGAAAGAGGAAATGAAAGTCTAGCTGGTTTGCAGAAATAAAGATTTCAGACACATCTCAAATGATACACAAGTTGTTTGTGATCTTCAGTAGGTCAGTAGCTGTGATGTTAGGCTTAGAAACTGGAGGGTGAAAGGTAACCAGCCCTGGTTAACAGCCATCAAGGAGGCTCATCCTAGATAATAACACTTGTGCTGCCAGAAAGAGACTCAAACCGAGCCCCCTCCCACAATGGGTCTCTTCCTCTCTTACTGTTTCTTCTGGGATCTAACCACCTTTCCCTAAACCTGCGTTATTGACCTTATACCTTGTAGAGGACAGCCCTTTTTCCCTTTTCTTTTTCTTTTTCTTTCTTTTTTTTTTTTTTTTTTTTTTTTTTTTTGCCAGTCCTGGGGCTTGAACTCAGGGTCTGGGCACTGTCCCTGGCTTCCTTTTGCTCAAGGCTAGCACTCTGCCATTTGAGCCCACAGCACCACTTCAGGCTTTTTCTGTTTAAGTGGCACTAAGGAATTGAACACAGGGCTTCATGCATGCTAGGCAAGCACTCTACTGCTAAGCCACATTCCCAGCCCAAGACAGCCCTCTTCCAAAGATAGAACTGACAACCAGAAATTTAGAACCTGATGTAACAAGGGAAAGCAATAAGGAAAGTAGGGTTCACCCTCTTCTCCTCCAAACCCCTCCTGCATGGAGCCCCAGTGGTCAATGAATTCTGCTTTGTTTCCTTTCTAGCCAAGGGCTATGGGAAACCCCCTTACCAAAATAAGGGAATGAAAATTGCTGCCCCCAAGGCATTTTTCCTCTCCCCCCCCCACATCTCTCTGATACGCATGTGTGCACATGCACACTTACACACACACAATCAGAAACCTACATCTGTACAAAATGTGCTGCCTGAAAAGCCTTGGCTTTCTCAGCAACAAAATGGAGGAATCGGCTATTAAATAGATGAGTATATGTTACTTTTCTAGCCAAAACTCTCTAATATCACCTAAAAACTTTTTTCTCATAGAGTATCCAGGTCAGGACATTTTTTAAAAATTTCTCTGGACCTAGTTTACATAGAAATGAGAAGGTAGACTGTATTAGTTATTTTCAACAGTAAGTGTGACCTATCAAATTTTCTTGTGAAGCTTTTTTTTTTTTTTTTTTTTTTTTTTTTTTTTTTGCCAGTCCTGGGCCTTGGACTCAGGGCCTGAGCACTGTCCCTGGCTTCTTCCCGCTCAAGGCTAGCACTCTGCCACTTGAGCCACAGCGCCGCTTCTGGCCGTTTTCTGTATATGTGGTGCTGGGGAATCGAACCTAGGGCCTCGTGTATCCGAGGCAGGCACTCTTGCCACTAGGCTATATCCCCAGCCCCTCTTGTGAAGCTTTTTAAAGATGTAAATGACATTATCCCACCCAAGACCTGTCCACAGATTTTTAATAAGCTTGCATGAATAAATACCTACATATACAAACATGGGATCTAGAATTGTCATCCACAGAATTTGAATTAGTACTTGATTACCCAACAGGCAATCACATACATAGGTCACCCATAAAACTGAGATATCTCTCCTCCATGCTGGTTATTCTCCTCTTACCTGCCCATCAATCAGACCCATTCTTGGTCTTTTTCTACCCTGCCCCAGAAGCCTAAGGTATATGGGCTGTAGTACTAAGGTAATCAGGACTCTGGCTTAGATTTGACTTGGGCTAATGTGTCACAGGTTAATCTGAGGATGACAGAAGAGCATGGACAAGGCCCAAGTATGACGCAATTCTAGAAGCTGTGCTCCTTCATGATTACCTTCATGCTCTCTCCCTGAAGCTTCAAGCCTGAAATGGCAGTATTTCTTCACTCATGACAGTTTTGTAAACTCTACCTTACCTTGTACTGCCTACTTGACCTAGCTGAAATTCTACCTGCTGTAATCTTGTTCATCTTAATGACACAATGTCCTCTTCAGATGGGCTAACCAAAACTGGTTGGATATAAGATGGCTTCTAGCATGACCTCCAAACAACCTCTAACTTCATTTTTTATACTTTATGGCTGCATTCTAGATGAATAACACCAGGACAGCACCATCACAGTGGACGATTTCTGTGATTACTGGAAAGGCTTATAAAAGGAGCAAAATCATGTAGCAGCTGAATTCCCAGAAAATCTCTATCCAGTCCCGAAAAGTCCATGAATATCCCTCCCATTTTAGCCTGTCCCCTTCCCTTCTTGAACCCTAAATTTGTAACTTTCTGACCCTCAGTAAATCAAGAATTGACTTCTGAGTCTGTCTCCTACTTCTATTCTTGGCCAAAAGTAAAAGTTTAAATTATATTATGGGTTCCAAATTCCAAAGACTCAGTTTGGGATCTGAAATTGGTAAGTTTCTACCCACATCTCTGTTAGTAATCATTAGATTCTCTTCAGTTACATTCCTAATGGGTTTTTTCCCCTTTTAATTTAACTAATTAATTTATTTTTGTGTACGTGGTTCCGAGGAATCAAACCCAGGGCCTCATCCATGCTAGGCAACCACTTTGCCACTAAGACACATTGCTGGCCCTTCAGTTATATTCTTGAAGTGTCAGCCCTCCTGAGTGATATAGATAAGAACGAAGCAGAGGTCCTCACTTCTTTCTTCCCCCAAAAGAGTCTACCCTAATTTTTTTCATATGGGTAAGTTTTTTTCTCAATTTTTAATGTACTATTCGTGTTTTATCAGGTGTCAAAAAGTGGGATAGGACTGCCCGGGGCTGGGGATATAGCCTAGTGGCAAGAGTGCCTGCCTCGGATACACGAGGCCTTAAGTTCGATTCCCCAGCACCACATATACAGAAAACGGCCAGAAGCGGCGCTGTGGCTCAAGTGGCAGAGTGCTAGCCTTGAGCGGGAAGAAGCCAGGGACAGTGCTCAGGCCCTGAGTCCAAGGCCCAGGACTGGCAAAAAAAAAAAAAAAAAAAGTGGGATAGGACTGCCTGAAAATTAGGATTCCTTCCTTTCTATACATAAAAGGACTTGTTACCTGCTCCTTTCTACACAGCTTTGTAATTTTTTTTGCCCTTGTTTGTCTCCTCTATTTTTTTTTTTGGCCAGTCCTGGGCCTTGGACTCAGGGGCTGAGCACTGTCCCTGGCTTCTTTTTGCTCAAGGCTAGCACTCTGCCACTTGAGCCACAGCGCCACTTCTGGCCATTTTCTGTATATGTGGTGCTGGGGTATCGAACCCAGGGCTTCATGTATACGAGGCGAGCACTCTTGCCACTAGGCCATATCCCCAGCCCTGTCTCCTCTATTTTTAAAAAAAAACTATAAACCCATTCATCTGCTTATTCATTTATCCAACAAATGGTTTCTGTGCACCTAATATGTGCTAGCTCCATTGGATATTGAATAATATACAAGTCACTTCTGACAGGCAAGACAGAAAATGCTCTGGTAATGGACAGAGATGTGAAGCTAAGCTTGGCGTCACACACCTAGCTACTTGGGAGGTTGAAGTAGGAGGATCAGTGGAGCCCAGGCTGAGTTCAGCCAGTCAGCCCTGACAGAGGTCAGCTCGAACAACAGACTGATACCTTGTCTCAGAAACAAACAACAACGAAAAGAGTGAGTTACCCTATGACAGTATATACCATCAGAATCACTAATTGCACCTGTCATAATTGAGGAAGCTGTGAATAAATCTAGAAGGACAAGTTAGTCTTCATTGCCAATGTATATGACTTTCTAGACAAAAGGGATCATATGTATACCTAAAAGCAGAAGAGAAATGCTGAATTCAGGAAGATGCTTGTAGAACTTGGATTAGCTGGAGAGTGGAAATGAAGTTAGAGAAGTAAGCAGGAGCCAGGTCAAGAAGGATCACAAATGTTCTACTGTGGAGTTTGGACTTGACCTTGTAAATGTCTATTGTTTACTGTTTCTTAAATTCTCTAATTAATGGTAGCTTTTGCAGGTGGACAAGGCTAAAAGTAGTGAATAGTCATCATTCTGTGAAAGTATCATTGCTTCCTCCTGTGAAGCCTCTTCTCACTCCATGGCCATCCCTGTCTCTGACTTCTGTAATTTTGCCACAAGACACCTTCTCCTTCCTTAATTTGACTCCCTTGGAATTGCAGTTCATCTCTAAGATGTTTAAACAATTCCTGAGTTGCTACAAAATCTTAACTAACTTCGTTTTTTGTTGTTTGTTTTTCTTTTTTTTTTTTTTTTTTTTTTTTTTGGCCAGTCCTGGGCCTTGGACTCAGGGCCCGAGCACTGTTCCTGGCTTCTTCTTCTTCTTCTTCTTCTTCTTCTTCTTCTTCTTCTTCTTCTTCTTCTTCTTCTTCTTCTTCTTCTTCTTCTTCTTCTTCCTCTTCTTCTTCTTCTTCTTCTTCTTCTTCTTCTTCTTCTTCTTCTTCTTCTTCTTCTTCTTCTTCTTCTTCTTCCTTCTTCTTCTTCTTTCTTCTTCTTTCTTCTTCTTCTTGCTCAAGGCTAGCATAGCACTCTGCCAACTTGAGCCACAGCACCACTTCTGGCTTTTTCTATATATGTGGTGTGAAAAAGCGAACCCAGGGCTTCATGTATACGAGGCAAGCACTCTTGCCACTAGGCCATATTCCCAGCCCCTTAACTAACTTCTTTCTGTATGTCTGTTTCAAATTCTCAGAATACTTCTAAACAACTTATAGAATCTTCACACCTATCCTATTCCATTCCCAACCAATCTGTAGACCTGGAAAAGTATAAAAAATGTCGAGGATGCAAAAGGCCAGCCAAAGTTTTGATAGCAATGTCAGATAGCAAGTTGATAAGTTTTTTTTTTTAAGTGAGCTTAACTGTATGTCAGCCACGTGCAGGTGTTTGAAAGAAATTAGATACAGATCTAGGGCTAGAGTCCAAAAGAGCAGATTGGGGTACAGATTTGGAAGTCATAGCTGAAAACTATTTGGTCATGATTAACCAAAGAAGAGTGTTGAGTGAGGAGAGGAAAAGGACTAGACCAAGTCCTGGGTGGTAATGCTATTTAAGGAATTACCAAAAAAGAGAGAGAGAAAGAGAAAGAACCAGATGAGAAACAAACACACAACCTAAGCAGATATTCTGCAGATATATCTGATATTCCCAGATATACCCAGATCCCAGTGCACTCACAGAGAAAGAGACAAGCACGCCTACACACCTAGAGAAATACATACACAGATAGGTGGTTTGTGTGGTATAGCTTTTTCTTTCTAAAACAGGTGACATCCATAGGATGGCAGAAACTTCAGACAGAGGACTTAATGAACCATTGACCCATCACCATTCCTAACTGTGCACTTCACAGCCTGTGATCTGAGAGAGGCTTTCCCCCCTTTGCCCCCCCAGCCCAAGGCATTCCTACCTCTTCTGCTTCCAGAAATCAACCTAATAATACCAAATCCTAGTGCCAGCCACCCTCTGAGGGCATCCATCCAGAATGCGCCTGTCAGCATATAGCCTCCTGAGGTGAGAGAGGGGAGCCCTGGAGTAGTCAATGAGACTCATAAGGCAGGGTCTGTCCCTTAAGACAACTAAGAAAAGGACAAAAATTTGGAACAGAACTTGTCTTTCTAGGCCCTGAGTGGGGGCTAAATTTTGTCCTCAATGTCCATAAGGTATTCTGGTCTCTTTTGGCCCCTGGGCCTGGGACCAAATATACCCAAGATTAAGTGCAGGCACTTTATCTAAAGTATGCCTTTGACAAATGGTTTAGTTTCTAACTGACTTTCACTCTGTTTCGTTTTCTATGAAACACCAAACTTGGCAAGGGTAGTGTGAAAGGAAGTGTTAATGCATTCACCCAGCAGTCTCTCACCCATAAGGTGTTCCTTTCTTTTGTCCATTGATAAAGTGTAAATATTCAGGCCTTACTATACTCTAAGTAACTATAGCACCGTAGCTTTCAAGCCCTTGCCTTCAGCTTTCAGTGCTTTGCCCTGAGTAACTCCATTTTATGAAATAGAGACTCTCTTTGCACCTATACCAACTCTCAGTTCTTGCCTTCAGTAAGGTCTCTTTGAATCTTATCTAACCTTTTCTTAATCATTCTGATGCATATATATGTGTGTATGTACATATACATATGTGACATTTATACTGTAGGTACAATTATACATACATAATCATGAAAAAAAATTACATGTGTGGGGCAAGGAATTGGCTTAGTGATAGAGTGCTTGCTTAGTATGCATAAAGCCCTGGGTTCAATTCCTCAGTATCACATACACAGAAAAAGCCGGAAGTGGTGCTATGGTTCAAGTGGTCAACTGCTAGCCTTGAGCAAAAGAAGCTCAGGAACAGTGTCCAGGCCCTGAGTTCAAGCCCCAGGACCGGCAAAAAAAAAAAAAAAGGTGTAATTGTATGAAGTGTGTGATATGTAATCTTAGAGTAAATATTAGTAATTAAAATTGAGATGAAGGAATCTGTGATGTAGCTATCAAATGAAATCAGTAGTACTTGGCAAATTAATGGCAATGAAATTGGCATAGCTTGTGAATTTATTGTTATTCAATAAATTCTGACACTAGCCAGGTGTTGGTAGCTCACACCTATAATCCTAGCTACTCAAAAGGCTGAAATCTGAGGATCATGGTTCAAAGACAGCCCAGGAAGGAAAGTCCGTGAGATTCTTATATCCAATTAACTACCAGAAAACTGGAAGTGGTGCTGTGGTTCAAGTGGTAGAGCACTAGCCTTGAGCCGAAGAGCTCAGGGACAGTGCCCAGGCCCAGAGTTCAAGCCCCACAACCAATAAAAAATAAATGATAGAGAGAGAGAGAGAGAGAGAGAGAGAGAGAGAGAGAGAGAGAGAGAGAGAGAGAGATAGATAGATAGATAGATAGACTGATTGACTCTGATGCTGGGGACACAAATGTATCCATCTGTATTTCTGTCATAGTTCACTTATGACAAATAAGGTACTGTCAGGGCTTAAGACACAAATGGGTTGTTCTAACTATAAATCAACCAAACTAAAAGTCTTTTTTTTTCTTGTCATGGGGCTTGAACTCTGGGCTTAAAGGCTTGTGCTCTACCACTTGAACCACAGCGCCACTTCCGATTTTCTGGGTTAATTGGAGCTGAGTCTCACAGGCCTTCCTTCCGGAGCTGGCTTTGAACCACTATCCTCAGATCTCCACCTCCTGAGTAGCTTGGATTATGGGCATGAGCCACGGGTGCCCAGCACTAAGAGTCTCTTGATGGAGTTCAATGCCAGGGATACCCCAAGAGGATTCTTTTTGTTGGAATATATGGGATATAATGACCTCCAGTACCCAAGCTTCCAGGGTCCATACTCTATGAAATCCAAGAGTTTTCTTAGTCCTTGTGTTATAGTTATCTAAGTTATTTAAGTAAACTTTGTCATCATCCTCAGTCCCCATCATTATACACATATACATTTGTTACACCTTTGGGTACACCTTTAGGCTGCTGCTTCTTCAGTAATGCAAATGCAATAGGAAGAAGTAGAAAGGAGAAGTGGGCAGGAGAATTGCCTTAGAAAATACTTAGAAGATCTCAGTTATCCAACCCCCTGAATTAGTAATTCTCTCTTCATTATCAGTGCCTGAGGACCAGTCTTGAATTAGCAGATAAGAGCAGACTGCCTAGCTCTTCCTCTCAGAGGTCTATCTTCCCAGACAGATAGTCTCTAATTAACCTCGGTCAGATTTATTCATTCATTCACTAATTCATTCATTTCCCTGAAACTTAACTACTTACAACAGACCAGACTGAATCTGGGATACAGTGAGGAACAAGACAGACATTCCCTGTCCTCATGGAGTTCATGGTCCTGCTGGAGAAACCATCACAATAACTTCATTCACCCTAGAACTCTCAGACCAGAAGTGGAGCAAATGGCAGTGTGGCTGAAGCACCCTATACAAAGGTCACGAAGTTATTTATATTACCTCCGCCTTCTCCAAACCCTTTCCTATTCTGGCTCAGTTTCCTTCCTCCCATCTGGAGAAAAGCAAGCTTAAACTTTGGAAGCTCACATATTTACAATAAGATTAAACCTTAAACCAAAAAGAACTGAAAATATTTCTTTCCTTGTTCCCCCCCCCCACCCAGCCCCCAACTCCGATGGCTCCCAGGATGATAAGGAGAGAAAAGGCAACCATCAAAGTGGAAGATACAGCAATATGCCATCATTCTTCTCTCTCCTAGAAGTGAAAAAATCCACCTGTTCTTTTGTTTGCTTGTTTGTTTTGTTGAAACAGCGTCTCCATATATAGCCCAGGTTAGCCTTGATCCTCCAGCCTCAGCCTCTTGCCTCAACTTCTTGCATACTGAGATTACAAGTATGCATCACCAGACCCAATTAGACCCATTCTTATTGTAAAAGAGGAAGAGCCTGAAGTGTTCTGAGTAGTCTCCCTTTGCCTCAGAACCCCCCAGCTTGGAACACAGGCGCTCATTATAGAAGCTCTGCTGTACAGACACCACATGTTAACATTTCCAGAACAAGCCAAATCACAAAAATAATTGGGCAATGACTTAGGATTGCCTATTTTGTATTTTACCAAATATAGATATGCATAAAGGAAACAATCAATTTCCATTACCACCACATCATAAAAGGAATAATCTCAGAATTGAGGTCAATCCTTTAAATAGATTTTACTAACAAGAGTTGCATTTCTTTTACTTTTCCCATTTTTCCTAAGCCAAATAAAATCATCATTGGGGACCAGAACCAGTGAGCTAGGGGCCCTCCTAGGACATTGAAAACCAAGGCCCACAGAAAAGAGGTATTTGGGACTGGGAATGTGGCTTAGTGGTAGAGTGCTTACCTAGCATGCATGAAGCCCTAGGTTCAATTCCTCAGTACCACATATATAGAAAAAGCTGGAAGTGGTGCTGTGGCTCAAGTGGTAGAGTACTAGCCTTGAGCAAAAGAAGCTTGGGACCAGTGCCTACACGCTGAGTTCAAGCCCCAAGACTGGCAAAAAAAAAAAAGGTATTTGTTGTGGAGGTGTGCGGATGAAGCCTAGGGTCATGGAAAGAGCTTCTAGGTCAAGTCATTCCTGGTTACATTTCTAGTGCCAACAGTTTCTCCTGGGTGAATAAGTGTTCTTTCTGGTCTTCGTTTCCTCTGAAATAGGGAGACAATTAGTTCTCCCAGAAATTAAAAAAGAAAAATGTAGAAAGTAGCAAAATAGAAGGAACCTGGAACCTTAAAAGAATTTTGTAACTAGTATTTTGTTGTTATTGTTGTTGTTTGTTTGGTGCCTTGTTTGGGACTTGAACTCAAGGTTTGGTCACTGTCCCTTAGCTTTTTCACTTAAGGCTGGCACTCTATCACTTGAATCACAGCTCCACTTCCAGCTTTTTGGTGGTTAATTGGATAGGAATCTCATGGACTTTCCTACTCTGGTTAGCTTTAAACTGTACTGAAAGTCAAGGACTTTGAGGTAGAGCTCTTTCATCTGTTTTAGTAAGGTGATACTTAGATCCCAGCCTCCTGAGTAGCTAGGATTATAGATGTGAGCCACTGGTGTCTGACTGATCATTTTTTGTTGTTGTTTTTCTTCTGAGGAAACTGAAATTCAGAGTGGGCTTTTATATTCCTGCAATGACTCAAACATGATCTTATCTGAAAACAAAGTAGGACTTCTCAACATTAAAAAACTGTGGGATGCATCATAATAACTCAGAAAGCTTATTAAATGTACCAAAGTTCATGTAGGAGCATCAGATTTATGCAAGGGTGTTAGGGTAGAACTCTTTCATCTATATTTTAATAAGGTCCCTAAGTGATTCATATGCACATGCAAGCTTGAGAAACTCTGTACTAGATAGCTCATTGAGCTGTTCATCCAATAAGCATGTGCCCAGTTCTGGGCGGAGGAAAAGAAAATATTTTTCTTTCTTTTTTGTTTTGTAATTCTGAAATCTCATTGTTTATGGTGTGCACTTACTAAGTGTCTGTCAAATAACAGCCCTCAAGGAGGTATGTTTTATGAGGGAGACATATATATAAATTAATAACAAGTCTATAAAGTAGTAGATAAATTGGGCACAAAGTGAAGGGAAGTAATCCTGCCTGTAGAATTTGTCAGAAAAAGGAAAGGGGCATTTGACAATTGGAAAGATAAGGTTTACCAGCCACAGTGGTAGTTGTGTGCAAAGACTTAAAGCTGTGTCAGAGAATAACTAGGTCTGTCTGGATCTTATTCTCTCACCAGGGAGAATGGTGGGAAATGACTCAGGAGAAGGAAGTGCATGGCTTTGAGAAACAGAACTGCAAGAATGACCTCCTGTCTTTCCCTGGGTACTCTAAGCTATGGAGAATTGGGCAAGGATAACCAAGGCTATTTTGGAGCCTTGAATATATGAAACCCTGAGTTCATGCCCCAATATTGCCAAACAGAATGTGAAAATTATCACCATTTATTTAATCTCATCTTTTAGGATAAATTGTTTCCTTGTTGTAAATAATGATATAAACAACATCCACTAAATAAATCTGTGTTCATATCTTTATTTTCTTTTTTTTCTTTAGTAAAAGTTGATCTCCTTTTTTTTCATTCTTTATTGTTAAAGTGATGTACAGAGGGGTTACAGTTTCATATGTAAGGCAGTGATTTCTTATCCAACTTGTTACCTCCTCCCTTATTTCTTTTTTTTTTTTTTTTTTTTTTTGGTCAGTCCTGGGGTTTGGACTCAGGGTCTGAGCACAGTCCCTGGCCTCTTTGCTCAAGGCTAGCACTCTACCACTTGAGCCACAGGGCCACTTCTGGCTGTTTTCTGTATATGTGATGCTGAGGAATTGAACCCAGGGCTTCATGTATACGAGGCAAACACTCTTGCCACTAGGCCATATTCTCAGCCCCCCTTGTTTCATTTCTTATCCAACTTGTTACCTCCTCCCTCATTTTTCCCAATTCTTTTCTTTTGTAATAGGGTCACACTACAGAGTCCAGGCTGACTTTGAACTCAACATCCTCCCATCTCAGCCTCCCAAGTGCCAAGATTTCAAGGTATATACCACCATGCCCACATTTCTTCGATTATTTTCTTAGAACAATTCTTAGAAATAAAGTAATTAAACCAAAGGAAATTATTGTGCTTATGTGTTACAAATTATTATCCAACTTAATTGTCAAATTACTTCCCAAAAAAGAGTTTATATTTTTGAGACTACTATGAAGAATCTTAATTCATCAGATAAGTAACTAATAAATTCTTTACTTATGATACAAAGATCACATTTCTTTTTCAATTAATTTTCTATACGTTCTATATCAGTAATAGGAAGTATTTTCTAGTGCTTGCCATAGGCTAGATACCTATACTTTCTCTTTTTACATTTCACAATATTTTGATGAAATAATTACTATTTGTGTGTGTGTGTGTGTGTGTGTGTGTGTGCGCACGCGCGCATGTGCACGCACGCCAGTACTGGGGCTTAAAACTCAGCCTGGGCACTATAACTTTAGCTTTTTTACTCAAAGCTAGTACTTTACCACTTGAGCCACGGCTCTACTTCTGGTGTGTGTGTCTGTGTGTCTGTGTGTCTGTGTGTCTCTGTGTGTTTAATAGGAGACAAGAGTCTCAGACTTCACTGCCCAGTTTCAGGCTTGTGAGTGACTAGAATTACAGATATGAACCACCACGGGCACCCAGTTTAGGAAGTATTATTACCGTCATTGTATAGATAAGAAACTCAAGGCAGGTAAGGGATCTTGCCCTAGGTCACAGATGAGGAAACTCTTCTCTAAAAGAAATCTTTGTTAGGAATTATATCTGAAGCCAAATCCACTAGCCTTAGTTCCTCATTTAATGAGGAACTGTGAAAAGAAAACTGGTGATAAAGGTTTCTACATATGTCAGAAGTGTTAGCTGGGCATTGCATCTAACAGAAATAATTAAAAGGATATATTGAGAATCATATCAATTACCATTTAATTTTTAATCTATATTTGTTCTCCATTCTGTCATTATAAAGTTGAGTTTCTGTTATAGACTGAATACTTGTGTCTCCCTAAAATTCATACTTAGAAGCCCTATCCCTACCATCATAGTATTAAGAGTTAGTGCTCATGGGAGAAAATTAGGTTTAAGGCAGGTCATGAGGATTAAATCTCCAACGTAAAATCAGTCATCTTATAAGAAAAGACAAATAAACTGGTTGCTCATGGTTCACACGTGTAATCCTAGCTACACAGGAAGCTGAGATCTGAGGACTCTGCTTTAAAACCAGCCCAGGAAGACAAATCCAAGAAACTATTACCTACAACTAAGTAGAAAAAAGTGGAGTGTGGCTCAAGGAGTAGAGCACCAGCCTTCAGCAGAAAAGGCTAAGCAAGAGCAAGAGGCCTTGAGTTCAAGCTCTACTACCAGCATGCATGCACATGCACATGCATACACAGAGAGAGAGAGATAAGTATACCAGAGCTTCTCCTCCCTAGCAAATGAGAACACATGAAGGCCATCATTAGAACCTGACCATGCTGGCACCCTGAGAACATTCCAGCCTCGAGAACATTGAGTATCTGCTGTTCCAGCCAAGCAGCCTATAGTATTTTGCTATGGCAGCTGATAAGGATAGTTATTAAGTTTCCTTAGTAAGAATAACATTTTTTTTAAAAAGACTTCCCTATAATACTTCAAGTTGATGCTTAATTTGGATTTTTGAGACAGGGTCTCATTACAAAACCTAGGCTGGCTTCAAAATCAAGGTCTTCCTGCATCCCTCTTAAGGGCTGGGATTATAAGCATGTGCCACTACACTCAGCTCAAACTGACTTTGAGGGCTTGAAAGATCGTTAACTAACAACCTTGGGATTGTAATTATTTTATAGGAAATTAATTTTATTAAAATGTTTGTTGTAGTAACCTGAGTTGTTTGTTCAAGGTCATATACTATGTTTACCATAAGAGGTTGAATTCGCCCAACAGTTTATGAAAATGAACTCCCCATGACTCCCTAAGACTTAATTAAGTCACTTTAGTGATTTCACTTATATTTTTTTAAACACCATGACCACTGCCTTCAGTGTTTGCAATGATAACTGCACAATTGGTTCTTCTATAGATGTCATTTTGATTTGCACTTGTGTGCTAACTTAATTTTATTTTCTTCACCATTAGATAATAAGTGCCATAAGAGATGAGAGTATGCTTGTTTTTTGATCACTATTTTGTCACTATAATTTAATTCAGAGCCTGACACATAGGATCATTCCCAAATGACATATTTATTAGCTTTCCTATTTATTCTTTTTCTCAACAACCTTCCATACAAAAGCTTTAAGGAGCATAGCCTGTTGTCCTGCTCACATATAGAATTCCAATGCCTAGCAAGTTTGTTTGTTTGTTTATTAATACAAGGTCTGGCTGATTGCTTCCTGTCTCACTATAAAGCCCTGGCCAACAAAAATTTTTGTGTGTGCACATTTGTGTGTATGTGTGTGTATACCACTACTGGGGCTGGAACTCAGGGCCTGGGAGCTGTACCTTACCTTTTTCTGCTCAAGGTTAACACACTTGAGACACCACTCTACTTCCAACATTTTACTGATTAATTGGAGGTAGTCTTTCTTGCACAAACCAGCTTCAAACCTTAATCCTCAATTCTCAGTCTATTGAGTTGATAGGATTACAGGCTTGAGTCACCAGTACCTGGCTTTGGCCTTGAACTCTTTTTTTTTTTTTTTCTTTTTCTTTTTTTTTTTTTTTTTTTTTTTTGGCCAGTCCTGGGCCTTGGACTCAGGGCCTGAGCACTGTCCCTGGCTTCTTCCCACTCAAGGCTAGCACTCTGCCACTTGAGCCACAGCGCCGCTTCTGGCCGTTTTTCTGTATATGTGGTGCTGGGGAATCGAACCTAGGGCCTCGTGTATCCGAGGCAGGCACTCTTGCCACTAGGCTATATCCCCAGCCCTGGCCTTGAACTCTTGATCCTCCTGCCTCAGCCTCCTGAGTGCTAGGACTTGCACAGCAAGTTCTCAATAACTTTTTAAAAACATTCAATTGAATGAATGAAAATAAGGAGTTGAAGTACTCAGAGGCAGAGCTATGATTTAGACATTGGGGTTCTTAGATGGTTCTTAAAATCCAGACTAGTCCCTTGCTGCTTCTCAGAGTAGCACAGATTAGCACAGGTGGGAGGAAGAAGTTGAGTAATTAATGTAAAGTCCCTAAACCAGACCTGCTAAGAGCTCCTCCCACTGGTCAAGTGACAGTGTACCACAGCTGATAGAGTGAACACTGATAACTAAGATTTCTTCAGGACCAGTAATCAAGCTCCATTTTGCACCTACATGGCAACTATGCATGATATCACAAAGGACAAATCAGCCACAAGCCACAGGAAGGGCCTAGGCCTAACAGTCCAGTGGCCCAGGCTCAGATCCTGGCTGGGCAAGTCAACTAACCACCATGGGAACACTAAAAGACACTTGAACTCTCACAGCATTTCTTCATTCTTTTCTTCATTTGCACTGGCAGCAAGATTTTATTGCCCTAACCTAGTAAACAACACATCAGGAGCTTACTATAGTGCCAACTGTTACAAACACTGCCTTCACTTAATTATGGATAGATATTATTTTATTTTATTTCTTGTCAGTCCTGGAGCTTGAACTCAGGGCCTGGGTGCTGTCCTTGAGCACACAGCTCACAAAGCTCCTTGAGCTTTGTGCTCAAGGCTAGTGCTCTACCACTTTGAGCTATGAGTGGTTAATTGGAGATGAGTCAACTGGGGACTTTGCTGGCTTTGAGCCACAATCCCTAGATCTCCATCTCCTGAGTAGCTAGAATTAAAGGCATGAGTCACCAGCACCCAGCTTGAGGTGACAATTTCTATGTCCCATATGTATTGTGAAATTCACATGGGCTATACATTTGGAAAAGTGTGGTATTTAGAAGGCTGTCAATAAATAGTACCTTTACCCATTATTTCTGTGTAATAAATGACGCTCAGACTTAGCAGTTTAAAACACATAAGTTTGGGGCCTGGGAGTGTGGCTTAGCAGTAGAATGCTTGCCTAGCATGCATGAAGCCCTGAGTTCAGTTCCTCAGGACCAGATAAACAAAAAAAGCTGGAAGTGGTTCTGTGACTCAAGTGGTAGAGTACTCTCCTTGAGCAAAAGAAGCTCAGGAGTTCAAGCCCCAGGACTGGCAAAAAAAAAAAAAAACCAAAAAACTAATAAGGGGCTAGGAATATGGCCTAGTCATAGAGTGTTTGCCTCCTATACATGAAGCCCTGGGTTCCAGTCCTCAGCACCACATATATAGAGAAAGCCAGAAGTGGCACTGTGGCTCAGGTGATAGAGTGCTAGCCTTGAGCAAAAAGAAACCAAGGTGCTCAGTGCTCAGGCCCTAAGTTCAAGCCCCAGGACTGGTTAAAAAAAAAGTTAATAAGCAAAAACATCTCCTCCTGAAAGCTGAATGCTATCATGGATAACATTTAAGAAATGTTTATCTCTCTCTCTCTCTCTCTCTCTCTCTCTCTCTCTCTCTCACACACACACACACACACACACACACACACACACAATCTTACACACAAATTGAAGAAAGCTGTATGTATTGGTTTGCACCTTGATTTTTTTCACCTACTACTAAAGTTTCTTAGAATTCTTTCCTCAGCAGCAAAGAATACAGGTCTGTCAACTGAGAATAAAATCAATCTAGTTTTAAAAACAGGAAAACTACATCTATTTGGGGGGGTAATTAGAATTGCAATTCCAAAAACAGAGACTCAAAGCAACCTTGAAAGTGTTCTGAGGTTTTATGCAATGGTTGTACTTTTACCTTTGGACTGCAAGGGGCTTAGTCAGGAATTATGACTGATTTTGAAGAAAGGAGTTGGGTGTAGTCTGTCTCTGAGTCATTTAAGGAAAAAGGTTCATTGTACAGCAGGGGTAAACAGGGTTTCTGAAAACTTCAGATTTGGTCTATTCCAAAGAATGCTCAAATTTGTGGTAAGCAACCCAGTTCAAATGTTAGCTGTGAAAGTTTCTGAGATCTGATTAACTATAGCTTCCTGACTCTAAGTTAAAGCTCTGAATCACAGCAGCTCCATTCTAATGGTTGTTTACTCTTGACATATACACAGTATTCATTAAAGAAATGTGTAGTCTTTTATTACCTAAGTATGTCATCTTTATTTTATCAGTCTTCTTTGGGTTGATTGCTTTGTTTTTGACTGGCACAAACTCCCATGATCATCTATATGCCTCTACATACAAGGGAGAATTAAGCTGTTTGATAAATACCTAGGAATTCAACACTGATTAAAAACTACATGTGTTTCTTATTTCTTATTTTGATATTAATACAAAGACTAGGCACCAGCATGAACTCACACGGTTATTTCTCACATTTGTCACAACCCTGATATTATTAGTTGTTTATGATATATTTTAATTTTTGCCAATTGGAGAGAGAAAATAACTCATTTATTTTAGGTTTATTAAATGAATAAATGAGTGGGACTAAGCTCTTTTTTTTTTTTTTTTCATGCTTATTAGTCATGAACAAGCTGGTCTTCTGGGAGCTTCCTCTTCTTGTCTTTTTTTCTGGAGCTCAAATCCATGACCTGCTGGACAAGTGCTCTTTACACTGAGCTACATCCTCAGCTCTGTTTATATCTGGCAGGTGTGGGGAAACTTTTTTCTGAATCTTCCTTGCTTGCCCCTCAAAGTTTACATTCATACGTTTTACTTAATATAAAAATTATGTTGCTATGAAATAGCTCCTAAATTTATTGACCTACCAATGTTTGCTGTAGCAGGGCCAAACCAAATGATTTTTGCACACTTTACACAGTCAGGTCGGGTGTTCCCACCCCTGCTGGATCTATTTGAGATTCTTCAGGAGGATGTGGAGGCGCCTCACCATCTGCTCTTCTCTCCCTCCGCTAACTAGCCTGCCCCTGCTCTGCTTAGTCCTCTACTGCCGCCTAGTGACAGCTGGATTTACCACAGGCTCTCTTTGAATCTCCCTGAAGCTTGATTCCTAGGTATTTGGGTTCAAAATGCACGTCTTGTTAAATCAGAATTTCAGGTAAACAGCAAATAATTGTATGTGAGTCATTCTTAAAAGAAATTCATTATAACCATGTACCGTATACCTGTAATACCTAGCACTAGAGAGTCTAAGGAAGGAGGACTGTGAATTCAGTGAGACTGAAATACATAGCAAAAACCTTTCTTTAAAAACCAAGGCTAAGCTGGGCTCTAGTGGCTCATGCCTGAAATCCTAGCTACTCAGGAGGCTGAGATCTGAGGATCGCAGTTGAAGCTGGCCCAGGCAGGAAATAGGACTCTTATCTCCAATAAACTACCCAAAAGAAGTGGAAGTGGTGCTGTGGCTGAAATGGTAGACCACTAACGTTGAGCAAAAGAAGCTCAGGGACAGCAACCAGTCCCAGAGTTAAAGCCCCAGAACCAGCAAAAACAAAACCCCAAACAAAAAAGAACTAAGGGCTTAATAAGAAGTTTTCTCTATGTTGTTGTTTTTCCTTTCTTTTCTTTTCTTTTCTTTTTTTTTTTTTTTTTTTGGTCTTCTTTGTTCATTTATCTGTCTTTGGGAGAATAAGGAGGGCACAGAAGTGCAGGGACAAAGGATGAACAAATGCAACAGTGGTACTCACTAGACACTACGTGGAAAATGAACTGTACAACTTGTGGGTAGGGATGGGAGGAAAAATGAGAGTGAGGGAAGGACTGACATTGTCCAAAAAGAAATGTACTCAGTATCTGACTTATGTAACTGAAACTACTGTATACCTTTATAATAACAATAAAATATATGTATATTTAAAAACAAGCTGGGCTCATGCCTATAATCCTAGCTAATCAGGAAGCTGAAATCTGAGGATAGCAGTTCAAAGCCAGCCCTGGCAGAAAAGTCTGTGAGACTCTTATCTCCAATAAACTAATTGGAAAAAGCCAGAAGTAGCTCTATGGCTCAAGTGGTAGAGTGTTAGCCTTAAGTACAAAGAGTCTCAGGGACAGTGCCCAGGCCCAGAGTTCAAGCCCAAGGACCAGCAAAAGGGCTGGGGGCTGGGGATGTACCTCAGTGTTGAACATTTTACCATGCACAAAGTCTAGCACATAGCCTCAGCACAAAAAAAAAAAAAAAAACAGGAGTGTGGAGGAGAGGAGAGGATGGGGGAAGGGAGGAGAGACTGGAATGGGAAGGAAAATAGTAAGGAGGGAGAGGATGGAAGGAATCATTGTTTATCTGAAACTCAGGTTTAACTGGATGCTCTATAATTTAGTAACTCTATCAAAAGCTTACACAAAATTCTATTTCTCATTCTGCACTCTTTTCTTTCTTTTTTTTTTTTTTTTTTTTTTTTTTTTTTTTTTTTTTTTTTTGCCAGTCCTGGGGCTTGGACTCAGGGCCTGAGCACTGTCCCTGGCTTCTTTCTGCTCAAGGCTAGCACTCTACCAGCGGAGCCACAGCGCCACTTCTGGCTTTTTCTGTTTATGTGGTGCTGAGGAATCAAACCCAAGGCTTCATGCATACAAGGCAAGCACTCTGCCTCTAAGCCACATTCCCAGCCAGTGCACCATCTCTTACCTCCCTTTACTCTTAGCAAATCCATGATACTACAACCACCTCAATGCTTTCCAAACCGATAGCTTTACATGATTTATGAATCACTGTGGTCAAGACTCTGGTTTAAATTCTGGCTTTATGGTGTGTGTGTGTGTGTGTGTGTGTGTGTGTGTGTGTGTGTGTGTGTGTGTGTGTGTGTACACTAAGGCTTGAACTCAGGACCTCTTCTTTCTTGTTTTTTTTCGCTCAAAGCTGTTGCTCTACCACTTGAGCCACGGCTCCAACTCCAGCTTTTTGCTGGCTAATTGGAAATCAGAATATCACTGATTTTTCTCCCCAAGTGGCTTCAAACCAGAATCCTCAGATCTCAGCCTCCTGAACAGCTAGGATTAGAGACATGAGCCACCAGTACCCTACTCTTACCCTACTTGCAAGATATAAACATGAAAGGAACATCCTCTCTGTCATCGTTTCCCTCACAAGAAAATACAAAAAAATAAAAATTTCTCCCAATACTGTACTTTATTAGAGCAGTTTCTCCATTTGGTTTTTATTTCAAACAATAAAGCTCCCATTTACTGAACACTGGATACAATACATTTGTCACTTCCTGTGGCTATTTCTAGAATTTAGAAATTCATTTTGGAGGAGCAGAATAGAGATAAAGAAAAGTTAGTTAACAGGTATAAAAATGCTATTAGATGCCTATAATCCCAGCAATCGGGACAGAGGACAGAAATTCATGAGGTACAGATTGGTCTAAGTTAAATAAGGAAACACTGTCACCAAAATAATTAAGAATACAACAGCCAGGCACTGATGGTTCACGCTGTAATCCTATCTACTCAGGAGACTGAGATCTGAGGATCATGGTTCAAAGCCAGCCTAGGCAGAAAAGTCCATGAGATTCTTATCTCCCATTATCCACCTGAAAACTGGAAGTGGAACTGTGGCTCAAAGTGGTAGACTGCTAGCCTTGAGCACAAAAGATCATGGGTAGTGCCCAGGCTCTCAGTTCAAGCTCTATCACACACACACACACACACACACACACACACACACACACTCCACCACCACCACCAACAACAACAACAGGAAAGTTAAGTTCAGTATTTTTAGCATAGTGAGATAACTATAATAACAACTTATTGTACATTGGGAAACAAGAAGAGTGAAAATGTTGCACTATACAACTTCAAAATACACTAGAAAGTGGTAGTACTCAAAACAGCATGGTACTGGCATAAAAACAGTACCATGTAAAAACAAAAACCAATGGAACAGAAAAAAAAAGCCTAAAAGTAAGCTTATGCATTTAAAGCCAACTAGTTCTCAACAACAGTGTTTAAAAACATGCATTGAAGAAAGGAGTCTTTTCCACAGATGGTGCAAGGAAAACTGAGTCATCACATGCAAAAGCATGAAAATTAGAATGTTAGATCCCTAATTCTCAGTGGTGACAACAATTAACTCAGAATTAATTATGCCATGATACTGCTAGAAAAAAACATAGGGGAAACATTTCAGGAAACTAGAAAGCAAGGAATTTTTTTTGCTGAGATCTCAAAAGTACAGGTACCAGGGCTGGGGATATGGCCTAGTGGCAAGAGTGCCTGCCTCATATACATGAGGCCCTGGGTTCGATTCCCCAGCACCACATATACAGAAAATAGCCAGAAGTGGCGCTGTGGCTCAAGTGGCAGAGTGCTAGCCTTGAGCAAAAAGAAGCCAGGGACAGTGCTCAGGCCCTGAGTCCAAGGCCCAGGACTGGCAAAAAAAAAAAAAAAAAAAAAAGTACAGGTACCAAAAAGCAAAAGTAGATAAATGGGAATTATATCAAACTTTAAAAAGTTTCTACATAATAATAAAAGGGAAGAGACAACTTATAGAATGAGAGAAAATAGGGCTGGGGATGTAGCTTAGTTGTACAGTGCTTGCCTAGCATGCATGAAGCCCTGGGTTTGATTCCTCAGTACCACAGAAATAGAAAAGGCTAGAAGTGGTGCTGTGGCTCAAGTGGTAGAGTTCTAGCTTTGAGCAAAACAAGCCCAGGGACAGTACCGGGGTCCAGGACTGGCAAATTAAAAAAAAAAAGAAGAAGAATGAGAGAGAGTATTTCCAAACTATACCTCTGATAAGGGTTAACAAACACTGGGGGGCAGGGGCGGGGGGAATGGATGCACATACTTGTATATGGAATTCAAAAAAAAAAAATTAGGGCTGGAGGTATGGTAGAATATCGGCCTAGCAAGCATAAGGCCCCGAGTTCAAAGCCAGTACTGAAGGGAGGAAAAGCAGCTAGATGTTATTGGCAATACCTTTAATCCTTGCTACTCAGGATGAAGAAACTAGGAAGACCATAGTTCAAGGTCAGCCTAGGCAAAAAGAATTAGTAAGCTACATGTGATGATGTGAACTAGTAATCCCCACTATGGGAAGGAATTGGTAGGATTGTGGTCTGAGCCCAAGGCAAAAACTCAAAGACCTTATCTGAAAAATAACTAAGGCATTAAAAAAAAGGGGGTGGGGGAAGCTGGGAATATGGCCTAGTGGGAAGAGTGCTTGACTTGTATACATCAAGACCTGGGTTCGATTCCCCAGCACCACATATATAGAAAATGGCCAGAAGTGGCGCTGTGGCTCAAGTGGTAGAATGCTAGCCTTGAGCCAAAAGAAGCCAGGGACAGTGCTCAGGCTCTGAGTCCAAGGCCCAGGACTGACAAAAAAAAAAAAAAATGGCTGAAGCATGGCTAAGTGGTAGAACTCTTGCCTAGCAAGCATGAGGCCCTGCAGACTCAAGTTCAGAACCTTTTAATTACTATAAATACAAATCCACAACAATAACAAAACAACCAAATTAAAAAGGGGCAATAGGCCTGAACAGACATTTTGCAAAAGAAGATATACAAATATATATGAAGATAGATAGATAGATAGAGTTCAATAACACTTCACCGAAGTAAGAACAGTTGTTGCCAAAAAGAGCTGGGCATGCTGGGAATGTGGCTTAGCAGTGGAGTGCTTGTCTAGCAGGCCCTGGGTTCAATTCCTCAGTACCACATAAACAGAAAAAGCCGGAAGTAGCACTGTGGCTCAAATGGTAGTATGCTAACCTTGAGCAGAAAGAAGCCAGGGACAGTGCTCAGGCCCTGAGTCCAAGCCCCAGGACTGGCAAAAAAAAAAAAAAAAAAAAAGCCAGGCCCTTGTGGCTCATGTCTGTAATCCTAGGTATTTAAGAGCTGAGATCTGAGGATCACTGTTCAAAGCCAACCTAGACAAGAAATTCTGTAAGACTCTTATCTCCAATTAATTACCAGAAAACCAGAAGTAGAGCTGTGGCTCAAAATGGTAGAGTGCTAGCCTTGTGCAGAAAAGCTCAGGGACAGTGGCCAGGCCCTGAGTTCAAGCCCCACAAACACACACACACACACACACACACACACACACACACACACATACACAAATAGAACAAGGGCTGGAAGTGTAGCTCCAGTAACAATGTTTATCTTGCATTGTGAGATTCTGAGTTTGGTCCCTGTTGTATCCTGGTCACCCAGGACTCAACTCATGACAATCAAATCACCAGCACTCAGTCAAGGGGCTAGGAGTCTCTATTTAGCTGTGCACAGCATCTGCTCTCCACCATTGGGATGGTAAAGAACAGCAATGAGCCACCACCACAGGGCTGGGTTTTTAACGGTAGAAGCTATGCATTCTCCAGCAGGTAGTCACATAGCACAAATGTAGGGGTCAACACGGGGGGAGGGGGTCAACATAGGGGGTCAGAGCAAGTCACAAATGGGTTAAGCAAGCCATTTACAGAAGCAGAATTTCACTTCTGACCTAATATCAACTTTGATATCTGGCTGACCTAATATCAACTTTATTCTATCAATTGTTACCATGTTTCCCTAATATTAACTAAGCAAGCATGAGCAGACTAAAACAATCCAGTACTCAATCATAAGTGGACCAACCTGACAGTCGCCATGGCACTGCTATAACTATGATTTTTTTCTATAATCTATTACTATGATCACTTTTACAATCATTACTATGGTTGCTACCTAGATACAGGGCTACATATATTTTTAAATGTCCAACTACAAGGAACTAGTCTCACGGGTGGGGGTGCACCCTCTAGCTTGGAGTCACCAAAATGGAGTGATAGAAGCTAAGAGTAAACTCTAAGATAGTGAAATTTTACAAGCCCTTTTGTTTCTAGGAGCTGGGGGGGGGTGGGGGTGGCGCTACACTTTTCCATAATTTTCACAGTCCCCAGCAAAGGGAGAGACAGACAGAGTCACACAGAGAGACAGACATAGAGAGATCCCCCACATGAAAAAGCAGTAAAATGTTTAAAGTTGGAAGTGGACACATGATTGAAAAAGCTAAATGAGAGCTCAAGGCCCTGAGTTCAAGCACAAAAAGAGGAATGTGAAAATAAATGTTGGAATTTGTTTTTTCTATGACTTCACCCTCCCTTATCTCTTCAGCATCCTGCTTCCTGTGTTTTCCTTAAAGCACCTGACTGCCCTTAACTCCTCCCAAGACTGTCTCCTCAGACCTTACTGCTTTCTCACACTACTGTTTTTGACAGGTTTTTGACATTGCCAAATGTCACTGCCTTGCTTTCTCTGGTCTCATTTTCCCTTTTCCCCTTGTAATCTACACTTGTTTCTTTTTTTTTCTTATTTATTGTCAAAGTGATGTACACAGAGTTTCATACGTTAGGCATTGGATACATTTCTTGTACTGTTTGGTACCTCCTCCCTCATTCCCCCCTCCCCCCAGGACTTGGTGTTTCTACTGAAACTATTATCTAGAAAGTTGAAGGAGTTAGGGCAAAAGTTGTCAAACTGAGATATATATGTATGTATGTATATATATATTCCCCCCCCCCCCCAGTCCTGGGGCCTGAACTCAGGGCCAGGGCACTGTACCTAAGCTTCTTTTGCTCAAGGCTAGCAAGAGCCACCACACCACTTTCGGATTTTTCTGTTTATGTGATACTGAGGAGCGCTCATTCCCAGCCAGTATATTAAGCCACATTCCCAGCAAGTATATACATTCTTTAAAGCTGAACTCACTTGAGGAACTAACTGTAAGTTGGGCCATTTGGCCTGTGTTTCCCTGGGTGCTGCAAGCCATATACTCCTACAGGAAGGAGGTCCTTCACAGACCAAGGGTAATACAGCCTTGGTTATCAGAAACTGGTAACTGAAGTAACCCTATGTCAGAACTAAAGGGAATAGAAGCCATGAAGCCAACAAAATTCGGTGCTGCTCTAATCCAAAGACCCATATCATGCCTCATGGTGATCCATATTTCTGTATTTTAATACTAGTGATACTAGTGAACTCCTCCTACTACATTCTCTTCTCTCTTTTTTTGCTTTTTTTTTTTTTTTTTTTTTTTTTTTTTTGGCCAGTCCTGGGCCTTGGACTCAGGGCCTGGGCACTGTCCCTGGCTTCCTTTTGCTCAAGGCTAGCACTCTGCCACTTGAGCCACAGCGCCACTTCTGGCCATTTTCTGTATACGTGGTGCTGGGGAATTGAACCCAGGGCCTCATGTATACGAGGAAAGCTCTCTTGCCACTAGGCCATATCCTCAGCCCCTTTTTTTGCATTTTTAAATGATATTTTTATTTCTCAAAACTATCAAGGAAGCGACTCTCTGGCTATTTGCCTAGGATTCACCATCTCATCTAGTCATTAGAGAAACATTCAACAATTATGTGCTTCTGAAATAAACACACAGTTCTGAGGACAAGGATATACAGCACTTTACTGGGACAGACAGTATTTTTCTCTTTTACTTCAAATTTCTGGAATTAGGAATATGTTACAAAATCGTTTTGGAAAGAATTCCTTTGAAAACGTATTATGAAAATTTAGGGGCTGGGAATATGGCCTAGTGGCAAGAGCGCTTGCCTCATATACATGAAGTCCTGGGTTCGAGTCTCCAGCACCACATATACAGAAAATGGCCAGAAGGGGCGCTGTGGCTCAAGTGGTAGAGTGCTAGCCTTGAGCAAAAAGAAGCCAGGGACAGTGACCAGCTCCTGAGTCCAAGGCCCAGGACTGGCAAAAAAAAAAAAAAAAAAAAAAAAAAAAAGAAAGTGCTTGCCTCATAAACAAGTCATCATTGTCTGGCAGGTGGTTGTTCCTGGGAAGCTCTATTGTTCCTTAGGGATAGTGTCAGTGCTCACCACGAAGACGTTGTGGGTCAGTGATAAATATTGTCCTTATCATATTTCATGTTGATTGCAAGTGACTGCAGAGAGAAGGCTTAGAAGTAGACACATTCAAAATGGACACAGGGATATCAAGCTTTTCTCCTACCTATAGCTAATATAAGGACTCAGCAAAAGCACTCCTGAAGCACCTTTTACACAACCAACCTATTCCTTGTTTTGTGTTGTGTTTTGCTTGGTATTTCATTGGATGGATATGCCATAATTGATTATCCATTCAACTCTTGGGGAATATTTGGGTTGTTTCCAATTTGAGGCCATTACAAGTAGATCACTATGAACACTAATTGCACATGCCTTTGTGAACACATGTAATCATTTCCTTTAAGTAAATGCATGTCTGCAACTGGGTTATATAGTAGGTATGTTTGTGAAAAGTTTCTTTTTACTTCAGCCTAATGATGAAGTGGGAAAAGCAAATGGAGATGTTTTCAGACATTTAACAATTCAAAAATAAAGTTAGAAATATAACTCAGTGGTATATCACTTGATTTGGACAAGCAAGGTCTTGGTTGATCCATAGTAGTGGAAAAGAAAAGCCCTCAAAATAACAAAGTCTTTTGTACATAGTGTAAAAAAAGTGTGTAAGGTTAGAGTGAACAAGGAGAGTCAAGATGGAAGCTTCATAGGCAGGGTGTGTGTGTGTGTGTGTGTGTGTGTGTGTGTGTGTGTGTGTGTTTTGTTTTGTTTTGCCAGTCCTAGGGCTTCAATTCAGGGTTTGGGCACTGTCCTTGAGCTTCTTTTGCTCAAGGCTAGCACTCTACCACTTGAGCCACAGTGCATCTTGCAGCTTTTTCTATGTATGTGGTACTGAGGAATAGAACCCAGGGTTCTATGCATGCTAGGCAAGCACTCTATCAGTAAGCCACATTCCCAGCCCTACAGGGAAGTTTTATTAGACAAAACCTGAGAGGGCCTTTCAGCATCTGGGATCCTGACTATGTGGTGGAGGCAAAGGAGAAGGAAGAGAGGGAAGAGAAGGGGTGGGGAGGGAAGAGGGTGGAAGGAAGGAAGGAAGGAAGGAAGGGGATGATGGAGGATGATGAGAGAGACTGACTAGTTCAGGGAGAGTTTAAGGGGATTAACAGAGGGGAGGGGAGAGGCTGTAGGAGAAAGCTGGGGCTGTTGCTGATTGGTTCATCTGGAAGTCAATTGCAAGAGACTGAAACTTAGAAAGAGAGAGGCTGAATACTAAGATGCATTGTGCAGGACTGGGAATATGCCCCAGTGGTAAAGTGCTCACCTCATATACATGAAGCCCTGGGTTCAATTCCTCAGCACCACATATACAGAAAACGGCCAGAAGTGGCGCTGTGGCTCAAGTGGCAGAGTGCTAATCTTGAGCAAAAAGAAGCTAGGAACAGTGCTCAGGCCCTGAGTCCAAGCCCCAGGACTGACCAAAAAAACAAAAACAAAAACCCAGTACTCATACCAAATAAAGGCTCACACTTTAAAAAAAAAAAAAAAAAAGATACTGGTTAGCAATTGAGGATATGTAAAATGAAACAATGAAGACATTTTTCACACATCAAATTGGCATTTGCTTGATAATATCCAGCTCTAATAAAATAAAGAGGAAAAGGAGTTCTAATATTTTCCTGACAGGAATCTAAATTGACATGCTCTTTTTATAGGACAAGTTGGTAGTAGCTATTAAAATATAGCTGGTTGTGGTGGCACGTGCCTATAATCCCAGCACAGGAGACCAAAGCAGGAGAATCATGAGTTAGTGGCCAATCCTGGGCTAAATAGTAAGTTTGAGGGAAGCCTGGAATACATGGCTAGACCTTGATGTAAAAAAAAATAAAATCAAATGTGTATACATCTGTTTCAACAAACCAAATTCTAGGTATCTAAATATCTAACATAGGAAAGCATGATCACTATTTGCATGAAAAAGTATGTCCAAAGATATTCAATGCAACATTGTTCATTATGGAAAAACCTTACAATATATTAATGGTGTGGTTAAACTATTCTAAGTGCATATGGTGAATATATGTAGCACCTTTTGGGGGGGGGGGGGTGGAGGGTCAGTTGTGAGGCTTGAACTCTGGGCCTGGGCACTGTCTCTGAGCTCTTCAACCAAAGACTGGTGCTCTACCACTTGAGCCACAGTGCCACTTCCAGTTTTCTGGTGGTTAATTGGAGATAAGAGTCTTATAGACTTTCCTACCCAGGCTGGCTTTGAACCATGATCCTCAGATCTCAGCCTCCTGAACAGTTAGGATTGCAGGCATGAGCCACCAGCTCACAGCTATTTTTTTAAAAGATCAATTTGTTGTGACAGGAAAATAGCTATGATATATTTTATTTTATTTACTATGTTTTGTGGTGCTGGGAATTGAACCCAAGGCCTCAAACATTCTAGGTAAGTGCTTTGCCAATGAGCTACATCTCTAACCCATTATTTATTTTAAACTGACTGAAAAAAATAATATCTTTTTTTAAGTTACAAACTATCCCAGTCTGCTAGAGCAAAAAGACAGGCATTAACATCTGAGATCAAAGCTGACAAGGTTGGTGTCTTCTAAGGCCTTCATTCTGGACTTGTGTATGATTGTCTTCTCTCAGTATTTTCACTTGGCTTTCTTTACCAGTGAGAAAAGAAGCATGTCTGGTGTGAGTTCCTTTAATAACAAGTCCTATGGGTTAGGGAGCTACCTCAGTGACTTCACTTCACTTTAATTACCTCTTAAAGGGCCCTATCTCCACATAAATCACACTGGAGATTCAGATTTCAATATGAATGTGAAGGGGCTTAATTAAGTCTTCCTTTACACACACACACACACACATACACACACACACCACACACCACACACACACACACACACACACACACACACACACACACACACACACACACACACACACACCACGCTGTATGCCTGTCTTTTTTTGACAAAGTCTCAGAAACCAGGCTGGTTTCTTGATCCTCCAGCCTCAGCCTCCCAAGTACCTGGGATTAGGATAATGTTTATTCCATTCTTTCCTGTTCACACTGTTTACATTTCTCCCCACATTCCCTGCATGCCACCCTCATTAGCTAATTACCAAATGGCTTGAAATATACACTCACCTGTTCTTCCCCACACCTCATTAACTTGGTCCTCTCTTTAGCCCTCATCACACTGCTAAAGCTGCTTATAAAATCCCTAAGCCAGGAAGAGATTGCTTAACTAGCAGAAGAATTAAGCGCTGACACAGCTAAACACGCAGCGCCTGCCCTGCTCTGTCCAAGCCTCTGGTTCTTCCTGTTGATAATACAACCACCCTGGTCACAGCTCTGACACCCCATGGGGTCTATTTCAGGCAGAGATTTCTGACAGAGTATTCAAGTCTGAAGATTGATCCGCAGAAAAGGGAAAATATGACTGTTCTTTAGAACGCATGAAGGTCAAAGAAATTTATGTAAGGAACCTCATTTTCAAGCCCTAAAAAGAAATCTTTTGAGGGAAGCATCTAAACAGCAAAGATGAGGTAGGTAGATAAAACAAGGTCTGAAAGCCAGGTGCTGGGGCACACATCTGTAATCCTAGTGAGTGGCTGAGCACTGAGGATAACAGTTCAAAGCTAGCCAAGACAAAGTCTCTTCAATTAACCAACAGAAAACAGGAAGTGGTGTTGTGACTTAAAGTGGTAGAGTGAAAAGGGCTCAGGGACAGTGCCTAGGCTGGAGTTCAAGCCCCATGACCAAAAAAACACAAGGTCTTTGGTTGCCATAATCACTTCCTGGTAAGACAGGCCTTGACTGAGGAATAGAATACTCCATGACCCTTCCCAACTCCCTGCCTCATGACTACCAAAAAATACTAACAGCCAGCCCCAGGGACTCAGGCCTGTAATTCTACCAACTGAAAAGGCTGAGATCCAGAGGATCTGAGTTTGAAAGCAGCTAGGCAGAAATTTTGTTGGTAAAATAACCACCACCACCAACAACAACAAAGCTAAGCTAGAGTTGTGGCTCAAATGGTAGAGGTCTGGGCACACACAAGAAAGCAGTGAGGTCAAGGCCCTGAGTTCAAATCCCAATACTGGAGGGAGGGGGGAAGTACTAGTATATGTCCCTTAAGCCAAATGGGTACCACATCCTAATAACAAGGATGTTTGTTCAGCAAAATAAAATAAAATTCCACTCAATGATAAATGCACAGTTCTGAGCTTAGCTGCCCTTAAATGAACTTTTGGGAGAGACCCTAATTAAGGCCTCATACTTAGGCACTGTATGTCATTAATAACATTCTTCCAGAATGCATGCATTGTGATGAGTGGGGAAACTGTTATGTAACTACCTTCCAATAAGAACTGTCCATTAACAAGGACCTCCCCTTAGACCAAACCAACCTAAAGTTGTCCTTGACAGCATTCTTCTGGGCCTTTGGTCAGTCCCATTCCTGTGCAGTGAAGCAACCCACTTTAATCCAATTCTTTTTTTGAGACACCAAGGACCTGGAACAACACCTAACTGAGACTTCCTGGTAATATTGGAGCTGATTCTTTTCTAGATCATTTTCTTTTTTTTTTCAAATTTTTATTATCAAACTGATGTACAGAGAGGTTACAGTTTCATATGTTAGGCATTGGATACATTGTCCCTCATACCCCCCTCCCCCCTCCCCCTTCCCCCCCTGAGGTGTACAGTTCACTTACACCAAACAGTTTTGCAAGTATTGCTTTTGTAGTTGTTTGTCTTTTTTTACCCTGTGTCTCTCAAATTTGATATTCCCTTTCAATTTCCTAGTTCCAATACCAGTATACACAGTTTCCAATATACTCAGATAAGATTGCAGAGATAGTGTAGGTACAACCACAGGAAGGTGATACAAGAACATCATCAATAATAGAAGCTACAGATACACATGGGATGTTGAAAGTAGTTACAACTATGATATAACAATTGTCTCCATAACATGGAGTTCATTTCACTTAGCATCATCGTATGTGTTCATAAGGGTATAGCTATTGGGCCTTGTGGTGCTCTGCTATGACTTGCCTAAACCTGTACTAATTATTCCCAATAAGGGAGACCATAGAGTCCATGTTTCTTTGGGTCTGGCTCACTTCACTTAGTATAATTTTTTCCTTGGCTTAGGACGGAACTTCCTTAACAAAGACCCAGAAAGGCTACAAATCAAAGAAAGGCTGAACAAATGGGACTGCATCAAACTTCAGAGCTTCTGCACGGCAAAGGACATAGCTCGCAAGATAAACAGAAAGCCCATAGACTGGGAGAAGATCTTTACCGGCCATTCAACGGACAAAGGCCTCATATCTAAAATATATGCAGAACTAAAAAAATTACCTTCTTCCAAAACAAAACCGCAAAGAACCAATAGCCCCCTCATCAAGTGGGCTAAAGACTTACAAAGAAACTTCTCTGATGAGGAATTGAGAATGGCCAAGAGACATATGAAAAAATGCTCTACATCACTGGCCATAAAAGAAATGCAAATCAAAACAACATTGAGATTCCATCTCACCCCAGTAAGAATGTCCTATATCAAGAAAACTAACAATAACAATTGTTGGAGGGGATGTGGCCAAAAGGGAACCCTACTTCACTGTTGGTGAGAGTGTAAGCTGGTTCAGCCACTATGGCAAGCAGTATGGAGATTCCTCAGAAGGCTAAATATAGAACTCCCCTATGACCCAGCAGCCCCACTTTTGGGTATCTATCCAAAAGACCACAAACAAAATCACAGTAATGCCACCAGCACAACAATGTTCATCGCAGCACAATTTGTCATAGCGAGAATCTGGAACCAACCCAGATGCCCCTCAGTAGACGAATGGATCAAGAAAATGTGGTTCATATACACAATGGAATTTTATGCCTCTATCTAGATCATTTTCTTAGCACCCATCCCTTTAGATAAAACTTACATGTGGGGCTGGGGATATAGCCTAGTGGCAAGAGTGCCTGCCTCGGATACACGAAGGCCCTAGGTTCGATTCCCCAGCACCACATATACAGAAAACGGCCAGAAGCGGCTCTGTGGCTCAAGTGGCAGAGTGCTAGCCTTGAGCGGGAAGAAGCCAGGGACAGTGCTCAGGCCCTGAGTCCAAGGCCCAGGACTGGCCAAAAAAAAAAAAAAAAAAAAAAAAAAAAAAAAAACTTACATGTGTACAGCATATATAGTGTTCATACGAATACTAAAGTCACTGCTTTTTGAGCCAAGGGTCTTGCACATGCTTTAACTTTGAGCGATAGTTCCAGCTCCTTAAAATTATTTTTTAGATCCAACAGTAAAAGATATCTTCATTATATATCTATATATAATATATATATATATATATTTTCCAGTCCCAGGACTTGAACTCAGGGCCTGGACACTGTCCCTGAGCTTCTTTTGCTCAACACTAGCACTCTACCACTTGAGCCACAGCACCACTTCTGGCTTTTTCTGTTTATGTGGTACTGAGGAATCAAACCCAGGGCTATATGCTAGGTAAGCACTCTACCATTAAGCCACATTCCCAGCCCCTTACTTTTTTCTTCAACTTAAAAATTTACCTCAGGGCTGGGAATATGGCCTAGTGGCAAGAGTGCTTGCTTTGTATACATGAAGCCCTAGGTTCGATTCCTCAGCACCACATATATAGGAAATGGCCAGAAGTGGCACTGTGGCTCAAGTGGCAGAGTGCTAGCCTTGAGCAAAAAGAAGCCAGGGACAGTGCTCAGGCCCTGGGTTCAAGGCCCAGGACTGGAAAAATAAATAATCTCAGTGATCACTCCATATGTATGCATATAGATCCAATTGTAGAGTCTACATAGCTCTCTACTCAAAAGTCTCTTTCACAAAAGACATTCAGGTTATTTTCAAGCTTATGCTTTTTAATCAAACCATGTTGCAATTAATAACTTTTGCATATACAGTACATGTGAATTTTTTTGTGTACCTGTAGTTGGACAAAATCAGGGCCAGGGTACTCTTCCCTTATCTTATTTGCTTAAGAGTGGCACTCTTGGGGCTGGGGATATAGCCTAGCGGCAAGAGTGCCTGCCTCGGATACACGAGGCCCTAGGTTCGATTCCCCAGCACCACATATACAGAAAACGGCCAGAAGCGGCGCTGTGGCTCAAGTGGCAGAGTGCTAGCCTTGAGCGGGAAGAAGCCAGGGACAGTGCTCAGGCCCTGAGTCCAAGGCCCAGGACTGGCAAAAAAAAAAAGAGTGGCACTCTTATCACTTGAGCCACAACTCCATTCTGCCTCAATCCTCAGATCACAGTCTCCTGAGTAGCTAGGTGTGAGCCATGGGCTCCTAGCTCTGTGAATATTTTGGTGGAACATAAATATAGAAAAGGAATGCACC